>NC_080581.1:42978180-43579117 GCF_029962835.1 Magnolia sinica
GACCTCTAGAGTGAAAGTAATGAGGATTACTATTGGAGTAGGAGATGATGGAAACATTCAGGACCAATGATTGCGATCCCACTAACGGATGCCGAAATGGTCTCGGAATACGACGATTCCAGTCAGGAATGAAAGTGCACTAAAGTACCTTTTAGATGACCAAAAATTAACCCAATCCGACATCAAATGATGGAGTTATAGGTATTTCCGTTGGATTACGCAATTTGGAAAGATTAACAATCAATATTGAAAAATGACGATTGAAGAGTTCCAACATGCTTTTAGGATATCGAACGGTCACGGAATTGGGCCATTCTAGACCCATTCGAAAGCTTAACAAGTTACCATTCCAATGACCAGAAATAGTGTAAATTTGACCTCTGAAGAGAGAGTAATAAGGGTTACTATTAGAGAAGGAGATGACGGAAACATTCAGGACTGACGACTGCGATCCCACTTACGGATGCCAAATTGGTTTCAGAATAAGACGATTCTAGCCAGGAATGAAAGAGCACTAAATTACCTTTCAGATGACAAGAAAATGACCCAATTCGACATCAAATGAGGGAGTTATGAGTGTCTCTTTTGGATCGCTCGTTTAGGAAAGAATAACAATCCATATCGAAAAATGATGGTCGAAGAGTTTGAATGTGCTTTTGGGATATCGAGCGGTCTCTGAATTAGGTAATTCTGGTCCCATTTGGAAGCTTGACAAGTTACCATTCGAATGACCTGAAATAGTCTAAATTCATCTCTAAAGAGAGAGTAATGAGGGTTACTATTAGAGAAAGAGATGACGGAAACATTCAGGACCGATGATTACGATCCCACGTACGGATGCCCAATTGGTCTCAGAATAAGACGATTCCAGACAGGAATGAAAAAGCACTAAATTACCTTTAAGATGACCAAAAATTGACCTAATTCAACATCAAAAGAGAGAGTTATGAGCGTCTCTGTTGGATCGCGCGTTTAGGAAAGATTAATAATGCATATCGAAAAATGACGGTCGAAGAGTTCCAACGTGCTTTTGGGATATCGAGCGGTCTCTGAATTAGGCAATTCTAGTCCCATTTGGAAGCTTGACAAGTTATCATTCTACTGACCTGAAATAGTCTAAATTCGACCTTTGAAGAGAGAGTAATGAGGGTTATTAAGAGAGAAGGAGATGAGGAAACATTCATGACTGACGACTGCGATCCCACTTGTGGATGTTCAAATGGTCTCGGAATAAGACGATTCCAGTCAGGAATGAAAGAGCACTAAAGTACATTTCATATGACCAAAAATTGACCCAATTAGACATCAAACGAGGGAGTTATGTGCGTCTCTGTTGGATCGTGTGTTTAGGAAAGAATAACAATCCATATCGAAAAATGGCGATCAAAGAGTTCTAACGTGCTTTTGGGATATCGAACGGTCACCGAATTATGCAATTTTGGACCCATTCAGAAGCTTGACAAGTTACCATTCCAATGACCTAAAATATTCTAAATTCGACCTCTAAAGAGAGAGCAATGAGGGTTACTATTGGAGAAGGAGATGACGGAAACACTCAGGACTGACGACTGTGATCCGTCTTACAGATGTCCAAATGATCTCAGAATAAGACGTTGCTAGTTAGGAATGAAAGAGCACTAAAGTACCTTTCATATGACCAAAAATTGACCCAATCTGACATCAAATGAGGGAGTTATGATTGTCTTTATTGGATCACACATTTAGGAAAGATTTACAATCCATATTGATAAACGGCGATAAAGGAGTTCCAATGTGCTTTTGGGATATCGAACGGTCTCTAAATTGGGCAATTCCGGTCCCATTTGGAAGCTTGACAAGTTACCATTCCAATGACCTAAAATAGTCCAAATTCGACCTTTGAAGAGAGAGTAATGTGGTTTACTATTGGAGAAGGAGATGACAAAAACATTTAGGACCGATGACTGCGATCCAATTTACGGATGCCCAAATGGTCTTGGAATGCGATGATTCTAGTCAGGAATGTAAGTGCACTAAAGTACCTTTCAGATGATAAAAAATTGATCCAATCCAACATCAAATAAGGGAGTTATGAGCGTGTTTGTTGGATTGCACGTTTTGAAAAGATTAATAATCCATATTGAAAAATGATGATCAAAGAGTTCCAACATGCTTTTGGGATACTAAACGGTCTCTGAATTAGGCAATTCTGGTCCCATTTGGAAGCTTGACAAGTTACCATTCCAATGACCTGAAATAGTCTAAATTCGACCTCTAAAGAGAGAGTTATGAGGGTTACTATTGGACAAGGAGATGAAGGAAACATACAGGACCGACGACTATGATCCTACTTCCCGATGCCCAAATGGTCTTGTAATAAGATGATGCCATTCAAGAATAAAATAGCACTAAAGTACCTTTCAGATGACCAAAAATCAACCCAATCTGACATCAAACAAGGGAGTTATGAGCTTGTCTGTTGGATCGCACGTTAGGAAAGATTAACAATCCATATTGAAAAATGACGAATGAAGAGTTCCAATGTTCTTTTGGCATATCAAACGGTCTCCGAATTAGGTAATTCTTGTCCCATTTGGAAGCTTCACAAGTTACCATTCAAATGACCTGAAATAGTCTAAATTCGACCTCTGAAGAGAGAGTAATGAGGGTTACTATTGGAGATGGAGAAGACGGAAACATTCAGGTCCAACGACTATGATCCCACTTACGGATGCTCAAATGGTCTCGGAATACAATGATTCCAGTCAGGAATGTAAGTACACTAAAGTACCTTTCAGATGACGGAAAATCGACCCAATCCGACATCAAATAAGGGAGTTATGAGCATGTCTGTGGGATCGCATGTTTCGAAAAGATTAACATTACATATTGAAAAATGATGATCGAAGAGTTCTAACATGCTTTTGGGATATCGAACTGTCTATGAATTAGGCAATTCCTGTCCTATTTGGAAGCTTGACAAGTTACCATTCCAATGAGCTGAAATAGTCTAAATTCGACCTCTAAAGAGAGTTATGAGGGTTACTATTAGACAATCAGATGAAGGAAACATACAGGACTGACGACTGCGATCCCACTTACGGATGCTCAAATCGTCTCGGAATAAGACGATGCCAGTCAGGAATGAAAGAGCACTAAAGTACCTTTCAAATGACCAAAAATCGACCCAACCCGACATCAAACGAGGGAGTTATGGGCATGTCTGTTGGATCATATGTTTAGGAAAGATTAACAATCCATATTGAACAATGATAATCGAAGAGTTCCAACGTGCTTTTGGGATATCGAACGGTCTCTGAATTAGGCAATTCTGGTCCCATTTGGAAGCTTGACAAGTTACTATTCCAATGACCTGAAATAGTCTAAATTCAACCTCTAAAGAGAGTTATGAGGGTTACTATTGGACAACGAGATGAAGGAAACATACAGGACCGAGGACTGCGATCCCACCTACGGATGCCCAAATCGCCTCAGAATAAGATGATGCCAATCAGGAATGAAAGAGAACTAAAGTACCTTTCAAATGACCAAAAATCAACCCAATCTGACATTAAACGAGGGAGTTATGGGCATGTCTGTTGGATCTCACGTTTAGGAAAGATTAACAATCTATATTGAAAAATGATGATCGAAGAGTTCCAACATGCTTTTGGGATATCGAACGGTGTCTGAATTAGGTAATTCTGGTCCCATTTGGAAGCTTGCAAAGTTACCATTCCAATGACCTGAATAGTCTAAATTCGACCTCTGAAGAGTTAGTAATGAGGGTTACTATTGGAGAAGGAGATGACGGGAACATTCAAGACCGACGACTGCGATCCCACTTACGGATGCCCAAATGGTCTGGGAATACGATGATTCTATTCAGGAATGAAAGAACACTAAAGTGCCTTTCAAATGACCCAGAATCGACCCAATCTGACATTAAACGATGGAGTTATGAGAGTTTCTGTTAGATCACACGTTTAGGAAAGATTAAGAATCCATATCAAAAAATGGTGATTGAAGAGTTCCAACGTGCTTTTGAGATATCAAACAATCACTGAATTAGGCAATTTTGGACCCATTCGGAAGCTCGACAAGTTACCATTCCAATGACCTGAAATAGTCTAAATTCGACTTCTGAAGAGAGTGTAATGAGGGTTACTA
This sequence comes from Magnolia sinica, assembly GCF_029962835.1. Lineage (NCBI taxonomy): Eukaryota > Viridiplantae > Streptophyta > Magnoliopsida > Magnoliales > Magnoliaceae > Magnolia > Magnolia sinica. The sequence continues at coordinate 42,982,330 of NC_080581.1, forward strand.
TTGGAGAAGGAGATGGCAGAAACATTTAGGACCGACGACTGCGATCCCACTTACGGATGCCCAAATAGTTTCAGAATAGAACGATTCCGGTCAAGAATGAAAGAGCACTAAAATACCTTTCAGATGACTAAAAATCAGCCCTATCTGATATCAAACGATGGAGTTATGGGCATCTCCATTGGATCACACGATTTGGAAAGATTAACAATCCATATTGCAAAATGACGATTGAGGAGTTCCAATGTGCTTTTGGGATATCGAACGATCTCTGAATTAGGAAATTTTAGACCTATTTGGAAGCTCGACAAGTTACCATTCCAATGACCTGAAATAGTCTAAATTTGACCTTTGAAGAGAGAGTAATGTGGGTTACTATTGGAGAAGGAGATGACGGAAACTTTAAGGACTGACAACTGCGATCCCACTTACGGATACCCCAATGGTCTCGGAATAAGACGATGCAAGTCAGGAATGAAAGAGCACTAAAGTACCTTTCTTATGACAAAAAATTGACCCAATCCGACATCAAACGAGTGAGTTATGAGTGTGTCTATTGGATCACACATTTAGGAAAGATTAACAATCCATATTGTAAAATGACGACCAAAGAGTTCCAACGTGCTTTTGGGATATCGAATGGTCTCTAAATTAGGCAATTCTGGTCCGATTTGGAAGCTTGACCAGTTACCATTACAATGACTTGAAACAGTCTACATTCGACCTCTGAAGACAGAGTTATGATGGTTACAATAGGAGAAGGAGATGAAGGAAACATTTTGGACCGATGACTATAATCCCACTTTCAGATGCCTAAATGGTCTCAGAATATGACAATTCTAGTCAGGAATGAAAGAGCACTAAAGTACCTTTCAGATGACCAAAAATTGACCCAATCCGAGATCAAATGGTGGAGTTATAGGTGTCTCCGTTAGATCGCTCAATTTGGAAAGATTAATAATTCATATTGAATAATTATGGTCGAAGAGTTCCAATGTGCTTTTGGGATATCGAACGGTATCTGAATTAGGCAATTCTAGTCCCATTTGGAAGCTTGACAAGTTAACATTCCAATGACCAGAAATAGTGTAAATTTGACCTCCGAAGTGAGAGTTATGAGGGTTACTATTAGATAGGGAGATGAAGGAAACATACAGGACCGACAACTGCGATCCCACTTACGGTTGCCCAAATGGTCACGAAATATGATGATTCTAATCAGGAATGAAAGAGCACTAAAGTACCTTTCAGATGACCAAAAATTGACCCAATCCAACATCAAACAAGGGAGTTATGACTGTCTCTGTTGGATCGCACGTTTAGGAAAGATTAACAATCCTTATTGTAAAATGATGATCAAAGAGTTCCAACGTGCTGTTAGGATATCAAAAGGCCTCTGAATTAGGCAATTCTGGTCCCATTCGGACGCTCTGACAAGTTATCATTCCAATGACCTGAAATAGTCTAAATTTAACCTCTGAAGTTAGAGTAATGAGTCTTACTTGGAGAAGGAGATGACGGAAACATTAAGGGTCGATGACTGCTATCCCATTTACGGATGCGCAAATGGTCACGGAATAAGATGATGCCAGTAAGGAATGAAAGAGCATGAATGTACCTGTCATATGACCAATAATTGACCGAATCTGACATCAAACAAGGGAGTTATGAGCGTCTTTGTTGGATCGCACGTTTAGGAAAGATTAACAATCCTTATTGTAAAATGACGATCGAAGAGTTTCTACGTGCTGTTGGGATATCAAACGGTCTTTGAATTAGGCAATTCTAGTCTCATTTGGAAGCTTGACAAGTTACCATTCCAAAGACCTGAAATAGTCTAAATTTGACCTCTGAAGAGAGAGTAATGAGGGATACTATTGGAGAAGGAGATAACAGAAGCATTCAGGACCGACGACTGCGATCCCACTTACGGATGCACAAATGGTCTCGGAATACAACAATTCTAGTCAGGAATGAAAGTGCACTAAAGCACCTTTCAGATGACCAGAAATCGACCCAATCGGACATCAAATGATGGAGTTATAGGCATTTATGTTGGACCCCGCAATTTGGAAAGATTAACAATCCATATTGAAAAATGGTGATCGTAGAGTTCCAACGTGCTTTTGGGATATGGAACGGTATATGAATTATGCAATTCTGGTCTCATTTGGAAGCTTGACAAGTTACCATTCGAATGACTTGAAATAGTGTAAATTCAACCTCTGAAGTTGTAACGCCCTGAAATTCTGGGGTCGAGCATAACTCAGCTCCCAAGTTCCAAAACATCACTTATGCAACATATTTAATGATGGATGTATGTTGGCTGTATTAGTGCATAAAACATGGAATAGATTAAGCCAAAGCACAGATATAATTCAAGGATAAGTGAAGAAAGCAAGCGGAAGACTTATAGAAATATATGTGTACAAGTGTAAATCCCTGAAGTACATAAACATATCAGGTCGTAATGTAAGTATTGCTATCAAAATTACAAGCATCAAGTTACATCATCTAATTCCCAAAAATAATCCCAGAATCCCGCGCATTAGAACAAGGCTCGCTAGAACCCGTCTGAAAACTGCATATAAGAGAAAGCAGCCTCATCATCATCCATCTCCCCCTCTGCCTCAGAAGTCGCATCCACATCTGCAACATCAAAACCTAACACAGCGTCTGGTGGGTGTTTAACACCGCCTCAGAACGTGGGAGTGAGTGATCAACTCAGTGGAACAATAAGGCACTAGTTAACATGTTATCAGTTCAATCAAGCAGTAATGATAAGCAGAATAAGTAAACAAGTCCTAAGTACTCTTGTTAATGCAAGGATGCATGCAAAATGATGCGTGCCCTCACGCGTACACCCTCAGCGTCTTCATCTTACATTACACATGACACCACCTCAAAGTGCGCCACATCTACAAAACACATGCAAATGCGGTGCATGAACATGATTACCACGTTGTTATTAGTCCTTTTCATACAGCAGGATTGGGAAGCTAAGATACCTTCCTCATATCACCATCCAAACAGTGATCCATTCTAGGGTCGTCAATCCTAGACATCGCATACGATCATATGCTTGAGGTCGTAGCAAAGGGCTCGTCACTAATCAATGCACGCCTATCATACCTTTATTACCACAGTTTGGCTCGTCACCTCAATGCGGTATCCAGGCATGCTCGAGGTCACTACAAAGGGCTCGTCACCAATCAATGTAGGCCGACAGCACGAATATAGTGTCCCATACCATCATAATCGGCTTACGAGTTTAGTTGCTCACTGGTCACTACGGGGAGGCTCGTCACCCCAGCGTAGGCCGACAGCACGACCACGGTGTCCCATACCACCATGTCCGGCTCATGAGTCTTAGCGGATCAAGGTACCATGGTTAATAGGATTTCACTGGTAAGTTCGGTACCCTAGATTCAAGCAGTAGTGTCCATACATGGTGAACATACATCGGACAATCGGGTTACTTGACGAACTCGACTAGCACGAGCGCACGTTGGGTTGAACGACATAGAGTGCACAAACACTCCGCGTGGCCAAACCACTACTGACAACTCTAATACGACTCGGGTTCGTCTAATCACGTCCTTTGTGGCGAAAGCAATCTCAGCCACAACCTTAAGCTATATTACCGATTTCCTGGACTATTCATAGTCCTAAACACATCTACACTACAACAGATATTCGCATTAAATGTAGAACAGTAATGGAACAACAACTTCAATCATGTGGTAACCAAGCATTTGAAGAATATCAACTTAACATAGATGTAAGCATAAGTAAGACTTGAATTTAAACAACAAGGAATGTAACTGACATGAAGGAAATCATACGCATCAATAGGAGTGTTGAGAATCACTTCTCAATGCCCGCAAATAGTGTAATAAGTTACACTTTAGATCATTCAGACATTTCTACAAACACTTAGAATACATAGTTCAACATACATGACGTATGTTGAAATACACACATTTGGACAATTCCTTTTGCCAAGGAGTTGTCATACATACCATTAGCATAAGTACACGACAATTAATCATGGCAATCACATGTTCATATTTTATACGCATACGGTACTTTATACATACACACAGAATACACAAATCTCAATATATCACATGCATATCAGGAACGCAACATAAACATAACATTTGGCATGTGAAATCTCATCCATAACAAGAATAAATCATTCACTGGCATTGAAAGCCTTGAAAACCATAACCTATACACTTAAAGTCCGCACCTTAAGCCAGAAAAGAACATCGAACTGATTTCAGACGAGTTGTCTTCGTCAACGGCGACAAGATAACCTAAAGCAAGGATAGAAATGAGATACAACAACACCAAGACTGTTCTAAGCTCTAACACAGATTAGGGTTAGGTTAACTTACCCAAAGATGAACTCAGAATCGTCAGAATAACGATTCAAAGTGAAGGTTCAAGGATGTAGAAGAACAGGAAAGAATCCAAGATGATTCACCAACTTCTCTCTCACTTTCTCTCTCTTTTCCTCTCTCTTTCCAAGCTAGGGTTAGAGAAAATTCGTATGGAAAAGAGAGCTAGGGTTTAAGGACTATAAATAGGCCTTAAATTGATGAAAATAACCCCAGGGCCAAGGTATACTTAGGGTATAACCAAAACCAGCCTCTTACGATCCAACGAAACACTTTTGGTGAGCCTATTACCACGAAAGGTCGGACTTAAGCTCACTGACCATGGATCTAGGTCAGGCTGAGTTTTTGTACCAACCAGATCTTCAGATCAGCCGTGGCGGACCACACTCAATTCAACAGTCACTGAATCTCGATCAGGTCCACAAGCACAAGGACATGCCTGGGCCACCTTTCCTGATCAGAGGGTGAAATTGGGTCAGAATCCAACGGTCAGATTGCTTAAAATCGTCGCGTAAGCGACACGACTCAGATTTCATAAAATCACATTTACTTTCCAGCCGTTCTCACACTCTTCACTCCGAACTCAAACAAATCGACCCAGAACATCACATGGACTTGATTTTCAAGGTGATGGTCAAGCCCAACATGGTGACCGCAACAGCCTAAGATCATCGCTATCGGACTTTCGACGCGCGGTCCAGGTCTGATCCAGAACTTCCAAAAATTCTCCAGAACAACTGGATTTAGCGATGGATCTCAGATTTTAGAGTAACATAGCGCTAACTAATCTACACGTTTTGAGTCATGCAGATCGAATTTAAAGTGATTGATGCCAATTTCACAAGCAATCGAGTATAGCGCTAATTACCCCAAAAGCAACTACTTAAGGAAAGATTAGCACAAAAATTTTTGGGTCATTACAATCTACCCCCCTTAAAGAAAATTTCGTCCTTGAAATTCATACCTTCTCATATTCCTCAAGGATCAGAGGGTAGCCCTTTCTGACCTCAGCTTCCGATTCCCAAGTAGCCTCTTCCACACCATGATGCGTCCATAGCACCTTCACAAGAGGGTAACCTTGCTACGCAATACCTACTCCTTACTGTCAAGAATACGCGTCGGTCGCAGTATGTAAGTGGCATCCTCACTCAACTGCACTTGCTCCCAACTGATAATATGCGAAGGATTAGGAACGTACTTCTTCAGCATAGAAACATGAAATACGTTATGCACGCCCGCCAGAGGTGTGGGCAAAGCAAGGCGGTATGCTACCGCTCCCACTCGATCCAGAACTTGAAATGGACCAATAAATCTCGGTGTCAGCTTCCCCTTCTTACCGAACCACAAAACTCCCTTCATAGGAGAGACCTTCAGAAATACATGGTCTCCAACCTCAAACTCCAGCGGTCGACGCCTCGTATCAGCATAACTCTTCTGCCTACTCTGGGCTGTCAGAAGTCGACGTCGAATGATGTCAACTTTCTCTGAAGTCACCTACACCAATTCTGGGCCAAGCAAACTATGCTCACCAACTTCTGCCCAGCAATGTGGTGCTCTGCACGGGCGACCATACAACGCCTCATAGGGAGCCATGCCGATACTCGCCTGGAAACTATTATTATACGCGAACTCTGCATACTGAAGACAATCATCCCAACTGTCCTTGAAATCCAAAACACAAGCTCGCAACATATCTTCCAGGACCTGATTCACGCGCTCCGTCTGCCCATCTGTTTGCGGATGAAACGTGGTGCTGAACTTCAGTTTCACACCCATCGCTTCTTGAATACGAGTCCAGAAGATAGATGTGAAACGCGTGTCTCTATCAGACACAATCTCCAGGGAAACTCCATGCAGACGTACTATCTCCTTGATATACAACCTAGCCAACTCGTCTGCAGAGTTAGTGACTCTGATCGGTAAGAAATGCGCCGACTTCGTTAATCGGTCGACGATCACCCAAATAGAGTCATATCCCTTCCTCATTCTCGGCAACCCAGAAATAAAATCCATAGAGATGAAGTCCCACTTCCATTCAGCTATGGGCATGGGCTGCAACAACCCAGGAGGTCGGCGATGCTCTGCCTTGACCTGCTGGCACGTGAGACAACGAGAAACAAATTCAGCAATCTGGACCTTCATATTATCCCACCAATATGATCTCCTCATATCCTGATACATCTTCGAGCTACCTGGATGCATCGCAAGCTTAGAACTATGGGCTAACTCGAGAACCTCCCGTCTCAAGTCAGGGATGTCAGGAACACATGACCGGCCACGAAATCGTAGGCCCCATCAGAACTAACACTCCAGTTGGAGTTCTCATCTATACCAACCCGCTTCCTCATCTTCACCAAAAGCTCATCATCTGCCTGAGCTGCAACGATCCTCTCGTCGATAAGGGGCTGTACACGAATGTGTGCGATAACCTCATACGGCTCAACCACGTTAAGCTTCTGCTCAAAATTACACACGAACTCCAACATATCTCACTCTGCTATCATCAGCGGAGCCGCAAACTCAATAGCCTTCTTGCGACTCAACGCATCTGCCACAAGGTTCGCCTTGCCCGGATGGTAAGAAACATCGAACTTGAAGTCCTTCAATGTTTCCATCCATCGGCGCTGCCTCATATTCAAGTCACGCTGCGTGAAAATATACTTAAGGCTCTTGTGGTCGTAAAAGAGCTCGAACTCCTCACCATAGAGGTAATGTCTCCAAAGCTTTAATGTGAATATGACAGCTGCTAACTCCAGGTCGTGCGTAGGGTAATTCTCTTCGTGTTTCCTCAACTGACGCGAAGCATAAGCAATCACCCTGTCCTTCTGCATAAGGACACAACCCAGGCTAATGCGAGAGGCGTCAGTATAAATAATATACTTAACCCCTTGCTCCGGCAATACTAGCACAGGGGCGGACGTCAACTTGTCCTTCAGCTCCTGAAAAGCTAACTCCGCCTGCTCACTCCAAGCAAACTTCAAATCCTTCCGTGTCAACTGCGACAACGGTCTGGCAATCTTCGAGAAGTCTTGAATGAAGCGTCGATAATAGCCTGCAAGACCCAGAAAACTCCTTACCTCAGTAATTGAACCAGGCTGCTTCCAGTCCTACACTGCAGCTACCTTGGCAAGATCGACAGCTATCCCTTCTTTAGACATCACATGTCCCAGGAACCTGACTTCCTCTTTCCAGAAATCACACTTCTTGAATTACGCGAAAAGCTAATTCTTCCTAAGAGTATCTAAAACAGCTCTTAAGTGCTCCTCGTGTTCTTCCCAACTCGCCGAATAAATCAAGATGTCATCGATAAAGACAATGACGAATCGGAACAAGAATGGCCGAAACACCCTGTTCATCAGATCTATGAACACGGCCGGTGCGTTCGTAAGACCGAACGACATCACAAGGAACTCATAATGACCGAAGCTAGTCCTGAAAGCGGTCTTCTGCACGTCTCCATCCTTGACGCGCAACTGATGATACCCTGACTGTAGATTAACCTTCAAAAAGTACTGTGCCCCCTTCAATTGATCAAACAGATCATCAATCCTGGGCAAAGGGTACTTATTCTTCACAGTTACCAAATTCAGCCTACGATAATCAATACATAACCGCAAAGAACCATCCTTCTTCACAAACAGAACAGGTGCTCCCCAAGGAGACACACTAGGCCGAATAAAACCCAAATCCAGCAAACCATCTATCTGCTTCCTCAACTCCTCCATTTCACTCGGAGGCATACGATAGGTGGGTAATGAAATGGGCGCCGCACCAGGCATGAGGTCGATAGCAAAATCAATCTCATGCTGAGGAGGTAATCCAGGAATCGACTCAAACACATCTTCAAACTCCCGAACTACCGGCGTGCTAACTAACGCCGATTCAGCCATACTCTCCAACAGAGAAGAAAAATAATCAATACGAAGAGGGTAATTGACCTGAACTGGGAAAGTAACAGTCTCGCCCTCAGGTCCATGGATCGTCACTGATCTAGCTTCATAATCAAACTCAGCTCGCATCCTCGTGAGCCAATCCATACCCATAATAACATCGTAATGATAAAGCGGTGCGACTAAGAAATCAACACGGATCGATCCACTTCCCAGATCGACCAAACAATCTATACAACGCTTGCCCAAAGCAGGGGAAATCCCCGTAGCGGTAGTAAGCGTCACTCCTTGCATAGGAACAGATCTCAAACCCAAACGCCTAACTGCCGCATAAGATATAAGAGAAGTAGTGGACCCTGTATCCACTAACATAGAAACGGGAATACCTTCAATGTGCGCTGTCACCTCGAAGGACCTCGGCACCAAGTCAGACATAGGCGCTTCAGCTGAGAGCGCATGAACTCGAGCCTGCTGTTGACGATTCGGCGGAGGAACCATGGGCCGCTGAGGTGGCCTGAAGCTAGGGACTGTAGGTCTGAAGGATGGATGAGCTGGCACTGATCGAAGAGGTGGAGGAGAGATAACCTGAGGCATCGGACGGCTAATCCTCTGTGGTGGAGTAAAACCACTGGCCCGCATATGAGAGAAGCAAAAACGGTCCAAATGCCCCGTCTTCCCACAATATGAACAGCGAACATCAGCTCTCATCTGCTGAGCGGGCGGCGTTGAACGCCTAGGAGGACAATCTGCTCGCGGCCTCTTGTCGAGGAAAGGTACACCCTGAAAGTCTAGTCGCGGCCTAGGAACCATCGGTGCTCGCATGCGGGACGACCTATCCCCGTCCTACTCTGCTCGCAAGGACATACTCACCAGCTCCGCATAAGAAGAAATGCTAGCACAGCAAATCTTCGATTGGATCTCAGGTCTCAATCCCTCAGAAAAATGTCGCATCCTCATCGGCTGATCGCCTAGGATCAAAGGAACATACCACCCCAGCTCAGTGAATCGGTTCTCATACTCCGTCACCGACAGCCCTCCCTGGCGGAGGCGAAGGAACTCACTCTCCTTCTCATGTCGGTATGTAACTGAGAAATACTTCTCGTGGAAGCGCACCTCAAACACCTGCCACGACCACACAAAACCTTCCTCGATAGTGCGAAGAACACTGTCCCACCACAGACTGGCCTCCTTCTCAAACATGAAGGAGGCAAGCTCAACCTGCTCAACCTCAGAGTAGTGCAGCGGTCTCAGCATCTTAGAGATGCGGTCGATCCAATACTCGGCCTCCTCGGGTCTATGAGAACCCATAAACGTAAGAGGTCACAAGCGCTGGAATCTCTCAAAAGTGCCGCTGGCACTGACACTCCCAGATGGAGGCATAGGTGAAACAGGTGGAGTCGCCCCCACTGACTGAGTAAAGATGCCAGCCATGGAAGAGAGGAACTCCTGCTGCTGCTGCTGCTGCTACTGCTGGTGCTACTGCTGTTGAATCTGCTGCTGCTGCATCAACAACATCATCTGCTCAAACCTATCAGTAGGCGAAGTAGACGAAGGTGCACGGCTCGGCTCAGGAACTGAAGGCGTGACTAGAGGAGCCATAGGTGTCGGCCCAACACCAGCATGAGACGGGCCCGTCTGTGTATCCGTCTAGCTATCGCTCAAGGGAGGAACCCCAGCAAGCGACTTAATCAAGGAGAGACGGGCCGAAGACTTCGAACCCTTAAAAGGCATCCCTACATTCAACAGAGGATACAACCTGTCAGATTCTACGTCACATAATCCATCCACACAGCATTCACAGCACAACTCCAAAGATAAACAACATGCATTTCATTAAAAAAAATTGTCGCAATATAAGTAGTGCAGTATTACATGAATCACGACTAGGAAAGGATGTGAACAACAACATCTAACACTTCAAACAACCACAGCAACAACAAACAACTTCAAATAACTACAAACAACTCCAACTACAAAGCCAACAATGGCTACATACAAAAAGAAAAACAATAAACAAAGCAAAGGACGGCCACAACGATGCTACTCGTCGAAATCAGGAGATGGAGGCAGGGCACCCTTATCCTGCAAGCAACACAGGATAGACTTCAGAGTTCGAGCCACTTTCTTAAACTTATGCCTCACAAGGGCTCGAAGATCAACAATATCCTGGCGCAAAATAGCCTTCCCTTCTTCAAGCCGTGCGAGACGGGCATCACTGGCAGTTTGCTCTGCGCTCTGCTCTGGCGCCACAGGAGGAGAGCTATCACTCGTATCCTATGCCTCATCCTCTTCCTCGTCCTGCTCTGTTTCTTCCTCAATCTCAGCACCACCTTCTGCATAACTCTCTTCACCATCGCTCTCTGACTCATCCTCACTCTCTGAGGCATGACGACCAGAACCGATCTCCATCTGCTTAAGAGTCGTCAGGTTAATATGACGAACAGGAACCGGCTTCTCTGCTCCAAGCCTATAGCCAAACTCATGTGCAAGCTTGCAAATGAGGCGACCAAATGGAAGCGACTCGGTCCTCCTAGTCGAACAAGCGATGAGAATAATCTGGCACAGGATGTACATTGGCACACACAACTTCGCTTCTTGCCCCACCTGATACAGGAAATCCACCATCAGGCCCGTACACTCGCTGCGGTTGCTCCACCTTGGGTATACATTGAACGTACACATGTGGTGAAGCAAACAGAAGTCGTCTGTCATGTAGGTAGCTAAAAGACTCCTATTAGGCTACCATTCGACTAGAAGACCACACGAGGATCAGGTGCGACGATCCCTCTCGCGCATACTGTTCACATTCTTCTCGCTGGCATGCACTTCACCAAGTGGTACATTCAGGAGTCGGGATATCAAAGCAACATTGACAATACCCTCTCGACCGCTACCACAAGGAATCTTGAACTGCAGAGGCTCCAGCGAAGGATCACGAATATTGGCATAAAAAGCTCGAACAATACTTGCATTCGTGCGATACTCGCCTTCAAACAAGGGACACCAACCAGCCCCTTCTAGGCGCTCCAACAACAAAAACTCACCACAAAGCCGTGGATCAACATGAGCCTCAAAAAGGACTCTACGGGCTTCATAGACTCCATGCGATAGCTCCGCCAACAAAGTTCTACCAATGGGAGCTCGAGGATCGAGGTCCCGCTTGGTCTGAAATTCATGAGTGGCGGACGTGCTAGCGGCAGCACCTCTCGGCCTCCGTGCATGGGTTGGGCGGTTAGGCCTGGCTTCATCTATGGGCGCTCTCTTTTTCCCATCAAAGAAAGAAGGGAGGAAAAGGAAAAGATGGCCGTGACAATCTCAAAGAGGGCCATGAGAAATGAGAGAAAGAGATAAATAGGAAGATGGTGAAGCTTCCACACACTTGAGAGCCCAAAAAGGAATGTGAGAGCTCAAATGAGAAGGAAAGAAAGGGTAAACAGCAATGGGGGTGAGGGTTTTGAGATGGGGTGATGGGGTTTGCACGAAAATGAAGAAAGAAGAAGATTTGGAAGAGTTTGGAGAGGGTTTTCAAGAAAAGGAGAGCTTGGGAGGGAGATTTATGATGGAAGTAGGGTATAGGAAGGTTTTAAAACAGAGAACCGTGGAGGGGTGGGCCACACAAGGCCTAACAATCGTCGGCCCGCGCCGGCCCAGCCCTCCTAGCCCGCTGATCGGCGAGCCCTTGCCGAATCAGCGATGACATCGCCGGTCTCTGGACTGGCCGGCGATGCCTCGCCGTTTGGACGACGTCCTCCTGTTCCCCCATGGTCAAAAAGATGTAGTTCCCCCTGGGCCCCACATGAAATGCCCCGATCGGCCCCTTGCATGATTTGACGCCTATCGGGCTATTCGGGCAGAAATCTGATTCAAATAAAGATTTCTTAAAAATTTAAGGGTTGAAATAGGATGATAAACCATCTAAACTCATTAGTGGATGGTTTAGGAAAGGTTTTGGGTCGCTGTGTGTGATCAGGAGAGCACAGACTCGATCTCGGCGAACGTTTTCAGGAAACTTTCGCCGATAGAAGCTACGAAAAACAAACACACAATCTACGATAGACCGCACCCAAATACATTAAAGTGGCAACAACGTGCGGTGTGTGACCATAACCCAGGTCCGGTTTAATTCAGATAATGCTCTGATACCAACTTGTAACGCCCTAAAATTCGGGGGTCGAGCATAACTCAGCTCCCGAGTTCCAAAACATCACTTATGCAACATATTTAATGATGGATGTATGTTGGCTGTATTAGTGCATAAAACATGGAATAGATTAAGCCAAAGCACAGATATAATTCAGGGATAAGTGAAGAAAGCAAGCGGAAGACTTATAGTAATATATGTGTACAAGTGCAAATCCCTGAAGTACAAAAACATACTAGGTCGTAATGTAAGTATTGCTATCAAAATTACAAGCATCAAGTTACATCATTTAATTCCCAAAAATAATCCCAGAATCATGCGCATCAGAACAAGGCTCGCTAGAACCCGTCTGAAAACTGCATATAAGAGAAAGCAGCCTCATCATCATCCATCTCCCGCTCTGCCTCAGAAGTCGCATCCACATCTGCAACATCAGAACCTAAGACAGAGTCTGGTGGGTGTTTAACACCGCCCCAGAACGTGGGAGTGAGTGATCAACTCAGTGGAACAATAAGGCACTGGTTAACATGTTATCAGTTCAATCCAGCAGTAATGATAAAGCAGAATAAGTAAACAAGTCCTAAGTACTCTTGTTAATGCAAGGATGCATGCAAAATGATGCGTGCCCTCACGCGTACACCCTCAGCGTCTTCATCTTACGTTACGCATGACACCGCCTCAAAGTGCGCCACATCTACAAAGCACATGCAAATGTGGTGCATGAACATGATTACCACGTTGTTATTAGTCCTTTTCATACAGCAGGATTGGGAAGCTAAGATACCTTCCTCATATCACCATCCAAACAATGATCCATTCTAAGGTCGTCAATCCTAGACATCGCATATGATCATATGTTTGAGGTCGTAGTAAAGGGCTCGTCACCAATCAATGCACACCTATCATACCTTCATTACCACAGTTCGGCTCGTCACCTCAATGCGGTATCCTGGTATGCTCGAGGTCGCTACAAAGGGCTCGTCACCAATCAATGTAGGCCGACAGCACGAATATAGTGTCCCATACCACCATAATCGGCTCACAAGTTTAGTTGCTCACTGGTCACTATGGGGAGGCTCGTCACCCCAGCGTAGGTCGACAGCACGACCACGGTGTCTTATACCACCATGTCCGGCTCATGAGTCTTAGCGGATCAAGGTACCATGGTTAATAGGATTTCACTGGTAAGTTCGGTACCCTAAATTCAAGCAGTAGCGTCCATACATGGTGAACATATATCGGAAAATCGAGTTACTTGACGAACTCGACTAGCACGAGCGCATGTTGGGTTGAACGACATAGAGTGCGCAAACACTCCGCGTGGCCAAACCACTGCCGACAACTCTAATACGACTCAGGTTCGTCTAATCACGTCCTTTGTGGCGAAAGCAATCTCAGCCACAACCTTAAGGTAGATTACCAATTTCTTGGACTATTCATAGTCCCAAACACATTACACTACAACAGATATTCGCATTAAATATAGAACAGTAATGGAACAACAACTTCAATCATGTGGTAACCAAGCATTTGAAGAATATCAACTTAACATAGATGTAAGCATAAGTAAGACTTGAATTTAAACAACAAGGAATGTAACTGACATGAAGGAAATCATACGCATCAATAGGAGTGTTGAGAATCACTTCTCAACGCCCGCAAATAGTGTAATAAGTTACACTTTAAATCATTCAGACATTTCTACAAACACTTAGAATACATAGTTCAACATACATGACGTATGTTGAAATACACACGTTTGGACAATTCCTTTTACCAAGGAGTTGTCATACATACCATTAGCATAAGTACATGACAATTAATCATGGCAATCACATGTTCATATTTTATACGCATACGGTACTTTATACATACACACAGAATACACAAATCTCAATATATCACATGCATATCAGGAACGCAACATAAACATAACATTTGGCATGTGAAATCTCATCCATAACAAGAATAAATCATTCACTGGCATTGAAAGCCTTGAAAACCATAACCTGTACACTTAAAGTCCGCACCTTAAGCCAGAAAAGAACACCGAACTGATTTCAGACGAGTTATCTTCGTCAATGGCGACAAGATAACCTAAAGCAAGGATAGATATGAGATACAACAACACCAAGACTATTCTAAGCTCTAACACAGATTAGGGTTAGGTTAACTTACCCAAAGATGAACTCAGAATCATCAGAATAACAATTCAAAGTGAAGGTTCAAGGATGTAGAAGAACAGGAAAGAATCCAAGATGATTCACCAACTTCTCTCTCACTTTCTCTCTCTTTTCCTCTCTCTTTCCAAGCTAGGGTTAGAGAAAATTCGTATGGAAAAGAGAGCTAGTGTTTAAGGACTATAAATAGGCCTTAAATTGATGAAAATAACCCCAGGGCCAAGGTATACTTAGGGTATAACCAAAACCAGCCTCTTACGATCCAACGAAGCACTTCTGGTGGGCCTATTACCACGAAAGGTCGGACTTAAGCTCACTGATCATGGATCTAGGTCAGGTTGAGTTTTCGTACCAACCAGATCTTCAGATCAGCCGTGGCGGACCACACTCAATTCAACAGTCACTGAATCTCGATCAGGTCCACAAGCACAAAGACATTCCTAGGCCACCTTTCCTGATCAGAGGGTGAAATTGGATCAGAATCCAACTATCAAATTGCTTAAAATCGTCGCGCAAGCGACACGACTCAGATTTCATAAAATCACATTTACTTTCCAACCGTTCTCACACTCTTCACTCCGAACTCAAACAAATTGACCCAGAACATCACATGGACTTGATTTTCAAGGTGATGGTCAAGCCCAACAATGTGACTGCAACAGCCTAAGATCATCGCTATCGGACTTTCGACGCGCGGTCCAGGTCCGATCCAGAACTTCCAAAAATTCCCCAGAACAACCGGATTTAGCGATGGATCTCAGATATCAGAGTAACATAGCGCTAACTAATCTACACGTTTTGAGTCATGCAGATCGAATTTAAAGTGATTGATGCCAATTTCACAAGCAATCGAGTATAGCGCTAATTACCCCAAAAGCAACTACTTAAGGAAAGATTAGCACAAAAATTTTTGGGTCATTACAGAAGTGAGAGTTATGAGGGTTACTATTGGACAAGGAGATGAAGGAAATATACTGGGCTGGCAACTGCGATCCCACTTACGGTTGCCCAAATGGTCTCGGAATAAGACAATTCGAGTCAGGAATGAAAGAGCTCTAAAGTGGTTTTCAGATGACCAAAAATTGACCCAATCTGACATCGAACGAGGGAGTTATGAGCCTCTCTATTGGAACGCATGTTTAGGAAAGATTAACAATCCTTATTGTAAAACGACGATTGAAGAGTTCCAACGTGTTGTTGGGATATCAAACAGTCTCTGAATTTGGCAATTCTGGTCCCATTTGGAAGCTTGACAAGTTACCATTCCAATGACCTAAAATAGTCTAAATTCGACCTCTGAAGAGAGAGTAATGAGGGATACTATTGGAGAAGGAGATAACAGAAATATTCTGGACCGACGACTGCGATCCCACTTACGGATGCACAAATGGTCTCGGAATATGACAGTTCAAGTCAGGAATGAAAGTGCACTAAAGTACCTTTCAGATGACCAGAAATTGACCCAATCTGACATCAAATGATGGAGTTATAAGCATCTCTGTTGGACCGTGCAATTTGGAAAGATTAACAATCCATATTGAATAATGGTGATCGTAGAGTTCCAACGTGCTTTTGGGTTATGGAACGGTATATGAATTATGCAATTCTGGTCTCATTTGGAAGCTTGACAAGTTACCATTCGAATGACCTGAAATTGTGTAAATTCGACCTCCGAAGTGAGAGTTATGAGGGTTACTATTGGACAAGGAGATGAAGGAAACATACTGGACCAACGACTGCGATCCCACATACGGTTGTCCAAATGGTCTCAGAATAAGACGATTCCAGTCAGGAATGAAAGAGCTCTAAAGTACCTTTCAGATGACCAAAAATTAACCCAATCTGACTTCGAACGAGGGAGTTATGATCCTCTCTGTTGGAACACATGTTTAGGACAGATTAACAATGCTTATTGTAAAATGACGATCGAAGAGTTCCAACATGTTGTTGGTATATCAAACGGTCTCTGAATTAGGCAATTTTGGTCCCATTTGGAAGCTTGACAGGTTACCATTCCAAAGACCTGAAATAGTCTAAATTTGACCTCTAAAGAGAGAGTAATGAGGGTTACTATAAGAGAAGGAGATGACGAAAACATTCAGGACCAACGACTGCGATCCCACTTACTGATGCCATATTGGTCTCATAATAAGACGATGCTAGTCAGGAATGAAAGAGCACAAAATGCCTTTCATATGACCAAAAATTGCACCAATCTAACATCAAATGAGGGAGTTATTAGTGTCTCTATTGGATCGCACATTTAGGAAAGATTAACAATCCATATTGAAAAATGATGATAGAAGGCTTCCAACATGCTTTTGGGATATCTAACGGTCTCTAAATTAGGCAATTCTAGTCCCATTTGGAAGCTTGACAAGTTACCATTCCAATGACCTAAAATAGTCTAATTTTGACATCTTAAGGGAGAGTTGTGAAGGTTACTATTGGAGAAGGAGATGAAGGAAACATTCAGGACTGACGACTGCGATTCCACTTGCGGATGCCCAAATAGTCTCAAAATACGACGATTCCATTCAAGTGTGAAAGAGCACTAAAGTACCTTACAGATGACCAATAATCTACCCAATCTAAGATCAAATGATAGAGTTATAGGCGTCTCCGTTGGATTGCGCAATTTGGAAAGATTAATAATCCATATTGAAAAATAATGATCGAAGAGTTCCAACGAGCTTTTGGGATATCAAACTGTATCTGAATTTTGCAATTTTAGACCCATTTGGAAACTTGACAAGTTACCATTCCATTGACATGAAATATTGTAAATTCGACCATCGAAGTAAGAGTTATGAAGGTTATTATTGGACAAGGAGTTGAAGGAAACATATAGGACCGACGACTGCGATCCCACTTACGGTTACCCAAATGGTCTCAGAATAAGATGATTCCACTCATAAATGAAAGAGCATTAAAGTACCTTGCAGATAACCAAAAATCGTCCCAATCCGACATCAAACGAGGGAGTAATGAGCATCTCTGTTGGATTGCGTGATTAGGAAAGATTAACAATCCCTATTGAAAAATGACGATCGAAGAGTTCCAACGTGCTGTTGAGATATCGAACGGTCTCTGAATTAGGCAATTCTGGTCCCATTTGGATGCTGGACAAGTTACCATTCCAATGACCTGAAATAGTCTAAATTCGACCTTTGAAGAGAGAGTAATGAGGGCAACTATTGGAGAAGGAGATGATATAAACATTCAGGACCGACAACTGCTCTCCCACTTATGGATGCTCAAATGGTCTCAGAATACGACGATTCCAGTCAGGAATGAAAGTGCACTAAAGTACCTTTCAAATGACCAAAAATCAACCCAATCCGATATCAAATGATGGAGTTATAGGCATCTACGTTGGATCACGCAATTTGGAAAGATTAACAATCCATATTGAAAAATGATGATCGTAGAGTTCCAACATGCTTTTGGGATATGGAACGGTATCTGAATTTTGCAATTTTGGTACCATTTGGAAGCTTAACAAGTTACCAATCCAATGAACAAAAATAGTGTAAATTCGACCTCCGAAGTGAGAGTTATGAGGGTTACTATTGGACAAGGAGATGAAGGAAACATACTAGACTGACGACTGCGATCCCACTTATAGTTGCCCAAATGGTCTCGGAATAAGATGATTCCAATCAGGAATGAAAGAGCACTAAAGTACCTTTTAGATGACCAAAAATTGACCCAATCCAATGTTAAACGAGGGAGTTATGAGGTCTCTGTGGGATCACATGTTTAGGAAAGATTAACAATCCTTATTGTAAAATGACGATCAAAGAGTTCCAACGTGTTGTTGGGATATCAAATGGTCTCTGAATTTGGCCATTCTGGTCTCATTTGGAAGCTTGACAAGTTACCATTCCAAAGACCTGAAATAGTCTAAATTCGACCTCTGAAGAGAGAGTAATGAGGGTTACTATTGGAGAAGGAGATGATGGAAACATTTAGGACCGACAACTGCGATCCCACTTATGGATGCCAAAATTATCGCGGAATACGATGATTCCAGTCAGGATTGAATGTGCACTAAAGTACCTTTTAGATGACCTAAAATCGACCCAATCTGACATCAAATGTTGAAGTTATAGGTGTCTCCGTTGGATTGCATAATTTGGAAAGATTAACAATCTATTTTGAAAATTGATCATCGAAGAGTTCCAACGTGCTTTTGGGATATCGAACGGTCACGAAATTAGGCAATTCTTGGCCCGTTCAGATGCTTGGCAAGTTACCATTCCAATGACCTGAAATAGTCTAAATTCGACCCCGGAAGAGAGTGTAATGAGTGTTACTATTAGAGAAGGAGATTATGGAAACATTCAGGATAGACGAGTGCGATCCTAATTATGATGCCCAAATGGTCTTGGAATAAGACGATTCCAGTTAAGAATGAAAGAGCACTAAAGTACCTTTTAGATGACCAAAAATTGACCCAATTAGACATCAAATGACGGAGTTATGAGCGTCTTTGTTCGATCACGCGTGTAAGAAAGATTAACAATCCATATCGAAAAATGACGATCGAAGAGTTCTAATGTGCTTTTGGGAAATCAAACGGTCACTGAAATAGGCAATTCTGGACCCATTCGGAAGCTTGACAAGTTACCATTCTAATGGCCTGAAATAGTCAAAATTTGACCTCAGAAGAGAGAGTTATCAGGGTTACTATTGGAGAAGGAGATGACGGAAACATTCAGGACCGACGACTACGATCCCACTTACAGATGCCCAAATGGTCTCAGAATACAACGATTCCAGTCAGGAATGAAAGAGCATTAAAGTACCATTTAGACGACTAAAAGTTAACCCAATCCGACATCAAATGATGGAGTTATAGGCGTCTCCGTTGGATCGCGCAATTTGGAAAGATTAACAATCCATATTGAAAAATGATGATCGAAGAGTTCCAATGTGCTTTTGGGATATCGAACGATATCTGAATTATGCAATTCTGGTCCCATTTGGAAGCTTGACAAGTTACCATTCTAATGACTTAAAATAGTGTAAATTCGACCTTCGAAGTGAGAGTTATGACGGTTACTATTAGGCAAGGAGATGAAGGAAACATACAGGACCGACAACTGCGATACTAATTACAGTTGTCAAAATGGTGTCGGAATAAGACGATTCCAGCCGGAAAGAAAGAATACTAAAGTACTTTTCAGATGACCAAAAATGGACCCAATCCGACATCAAATGAGGGAGTTATGAGTGTCTTTGTGGGATCACACGTTTAGGAAAGATTAACAATCCATATTGAAAAATGACGATCGAAGAGTTCCAACGTGTTGTTGGGATATCGACTGGTCTTTAAATTAGGCAATTCTGGTCCCATTTGGAAGCTTGACAAGTTACCATTCCAATGACCTGAAATAGTCTAAATTCGACCTTTAAAGAGAGAGTAATGATGGTTACTACTTGAGAAGGAGATGACGGAAACATTCAGGATCGATGCTTGTGATCCCACTTACGAATGCCCAAATGGTCTTGAACTACGACGATTCCAGTCAGGAATGAAAGTGCACTAAAGTACCTTTCAAATGAGTAAAAATTGACCCAATCTGACGTCAAATGATGAAGTTATAGCTGTCTCCATTGGATCACACAATTTGGAAAGATTAACATTCCATTTCAAAAAATGACAATCGAAGAGTTCCAACGTGCTTTTGGGATATTGAACGGTCACGGAATTAAGCAATTCTAGACCCGTTTGGAAGCTTGACAAGTTACCATTCTAATGACCTGAAATAGTCTAAATTCGACCTCTAAAGAGAGTGTAATGAGGGTTACTATTAGAGAAGGAGATGATAGAAACATTCAGGACCGACGACTACGATCCTAATTATGGATGACCAAATGGTCTCGAAATAAAACAATTCCAGTCAGGAATGAAAGAGCACTAAAGTACCTTTCATATGACCAAAAATTGACCTAATTAGACATCAAGCAAGGGAGTTATGAGCATCTCTATTGGATCGCGTGTTTAGGAAAGATTAACAATCCATATCGAAAAATGACGATCGAAGAGTTCCAACGTGCTTTTGGGATATGGAACGGTCACTTAATTATGCAATTCTGGACCCACTCGGAAGCTTGACAAGTTACCATTCCAATGACCTGAAATAGTCTTAATTCGACCTTTGAAGAGAGAGTAATGAGGGTTACTATTGGAGAAGGAGATGATAGAAACACTCAGGACCGGCGACTGCGATCTGACTTATAGATGCCCAAATGGTCTCAGAATAAGATGATGCTAGTTAGGAATGAAAGAGCATTAAAGTACCTTTCATATAAAAATTGACCCAATCCAACATCAAATGAAGGAGTTGTGAGTGTCTCTGTTGGATCGCACATTTAGGAAAGATTAACAATCCATATTGAAAAATGATGATGGAAGAGTTCCAACGTGCTTTTGGGATATCGAACGGTGTCAAAGTTAGGCAATTCTGGTCCCATTTGGAAGCTTGACAAGTTACCATTCCAATGACCCGAAATAGTCTAAATTCGACCTCTGATGAGAGAGTAATGAGGGTTAGAATTGGAGAAGGAGATGATGGAAACATTCAGGACCGACGACTACGATCCCACTTACTGATGCCCAAATGGCCTCGGAATACGACGATTCCAGTCACGAATGTAAGTGCACTAAAGTACCTCTCAGTTGACCAAAAATTGACCCAATCCGACATCAAACAGGGGAGTTATGAGCGTGTCTGTTGGATTGCACGTTTTGGAAAGATTAACAATCCATATTGAAAAATGACAATCGAAGAGTTCCAACATGCTTTTGGGATATCTAATGTCTTTGAATTAGGCAATTCCGGTCCCATTTGGAAGCTTGAGAAGTTACCATTCCAATGACCTAAAATAATCTAAATTCGACCTCTAAAGGGAGAGTAATGTGGGTTACTATTGGAGAAGGAGATGACAGAAACATTTAGGACCGACGACTACCATCCCACTTACGGATGCCCAAATCGTCTCGGAATAAGATGATGCCAGTCAGGAATGAAAGAGAACTAAAGTACCTTTCAGATGACCAAAATTGGGTCTGATATCAAACAAAGGAGTTATGAGCGTGTCTGTTGGATTGCACGTTTAGGAATGATTAACAACCCATATTGAAAAATGATGATCGAGGAGTTCCAATGTGCTTTTGAGACATCGAACGGTCTCTGAATTAGGTAATTTTTGTCCCATTTGGAAGCTTGACAAGTTACCATTCCAATGACCTGAAATAGTCTAAATTTGACCTTTGAAGAGAGGGTAATGAGGGTTACTATTGGATAAGGAGATGACGGAAACATCAGGACTGATGACTTTGATCCCAGTTTTGGATTCCCAACTGGTCTTGGAATACGACAATTCTAGTCAGGAACGAACGAACACTAAAGTACCTTTCAGATGACCAAAAATTGACCTAATTCGACATTAAATGAGAGAGTTATGAGAGTTTCTGTTGGATCACACGTTTAGGAAAGATTAACAATCCATATAAAAAATGGCGATCGAAGAGTTCTAACATGCTTTTGGGATATCAAACGGTCACTGAATTAGGCAATTTTGGACCCATTCAAAAGCTTGACAAGTTTCCATTCCAATGACCTAATATAGTCAAAATTTGACTTCTGAAGAGAGAGTAATGAGGGTTACTATTGGAGAAGGAGATGACAGAAACATTCAGGACCGACGATTGTGATCCCACTTACAGATGCCCAAATAGTGTCAGAATATGATGATTCCAGTCAAGAATGAAAGAGCACTGAACTACCTTTTAGATTACTGAAAATCGACCCAATTTGACATCAAACGATGGAGTTATGGGCGTCTCCGTTGGATTGCGCAATTTGGAAAGATTAAGAATCTATATTGAAAAATGATGATCAAAGAGTTCCAACATGCTTTTGGGAAATCGAAGTGTCTCTGAATTAGGCAATTCTGGTTCCATTTGGAAGCTTGACAAGTTACCATTCTAATGACCTAAAATAGTATATATTCTACGTCTGAAGTGAGAGTTATGAGATTACTATTACACAAGGAGATGAATGAAACATATAGGACTGACAATTGCAATCCCACTTACGGTTGCCCCAAAGGTCTCGGAATAAGATGATTCTAGTCAGGAATAAAAGAGCACTAAAGGACCTTTCAGATGACCAAAAATCGACCCAATTTGACATCAAACGAGGGAGTTATGAGCGTCTTTGTTGGATCGCACATTTAGGAAAGATTTGCAATCCATATCGAAAAATGACGATCTAAGAGTTCCAACGCGTTGTTGGGATATCAAACGGTCTCTGAATTTGGCAATTCTAGTCCCATTCGGAAGCTTGACAAGTTAACATTCCAATGACCTGAAATGTCTAGATTCGACCTCTGAAGAGAGAGTAATGAGGGTCACTATTGGAGAAGGAGATGACGAAAACATTAAGGACCGACGACTGCAATCCCACTTTCAGATCCCCAAATGCTCTCGGAATAAGACGATGCCAGTCAGGAATGAAAGAGCACTAACGTACCTTTCATATGGCCAAAATCAACCCAATCTGACATCAAACGAGTGACTTATGAGTGTCTCGGTTGGATTAGACATTTAGGAAAGATTAATAATCCATATTGAAAAATGACGATCGAAGAGTTCCAACATGCTTTTAGGATATCGAACGGTCTCTAAATTAGGCAATTCTGGTCCCATTTGGAAGCATGACAAGTTACCATTCCAATGACCTGAAATAGTCTAAATTTGACCTCTGAAGAGAGAATTATGAAAGTTACTATTGGAGAAGGAGATGAAGGAAATATTCAGGACCGACGACTGCGATCTCACTTATGGATGCCCAAATGGTCTCGGAATACGATGATTCTAGTCCGGAATGAAAGAGCACTAAAGTACCTTTCAGATGACCAAAATATACCCAATCCGACATCAAATGGTGGAGTTATAGGCATCTCCGTTAGATCATGGAATTTGGAAAGATTAACAATCCATATTGAAAAATGATGATCGTAGAGTTCCAATGTGCTTTTGGGATATCGAACGGTATCTGAATTATGTAATTTTAGTCACATTTGGAAGCTTGACAAGTTACCATTCCAATGACCTGAAATAGTATATATTCTACATCTGAAGTGAGAGTTATAAGGGTTACTATTGGACAAGGAGATGAATGAAACATATAGGACCGACAATTGCGATCCCACTTACAATTGCCCAAAAGGTCTCGGAATAAGACGATTCCAGTCAGGAATAAAAGAGCACTAAAGGACCTTTCAGATGACCAAAAATTGACCCAATCTGACATCAAACGAGGGAGTTATGAGCGTCTTTGTTGGATCGCACATTTAGGAAAAATTTACAATCCATATCGAAAAATGACGATCGAAGAGTTCCAACGTGTTGTTGGGATATCAAACGGTCTCTGAATTTGGCAATTCTAGTCCCATTCGGAAGCTTGACAAGTTAACATTCCAATGACCTAAAATGTCTAAATTCCTGACTGCGATCCCACTTACAAAAAGAGTTATGAAAGTTACTATCGGAGAAGGAGATGAAGGAAATATTCAAGACCGACGACTGCGATCCCACTTATGGATGCCCAAATGGTCTCGGAATACGACGATTCTAGTCCGTAAGGAAAGAGCACTAAAGTACCTTTCAGATGACCAAAATATACCCAATCCGACATCAAATGGTGGAGTTATAGGCATCTACGTTAGATCATGTAATTTGGAAAGATTAACAATCCATATTGAAAAATGATGATCGTAGAGTTCCAATGTGCTTTTGGGATATCGAACGGTATCTGAATTATGCAATTCTAGTCACATTAGGAAGCTTGACAAGTTACCATTCTAATGACCTGAAATAGTGTAAATTCAACCTCTGAAGCGAGAGTTATGAGGGTTACTATTGGACAGGGAGATGAAGGAAAATATAAGACCGACAGCTGCGATCTCACCTACGATTGCCCAAAAGGTCTCGGAATAAGACGATTCCAGTCAGGAATGAAAGAGCACTAAGGTACCCTCAGATGACAGAAAATCGACCCAATCCGACATCAAAGGAGGGTGTAATGACCCAAAAAATTTCGTGCCAAGACCCGAGTACTACCTCTATTCTCCTTAGAAGCTATTTGTGGGTTAATTAACGTTTAACTCGATTGCTTGTGAAATTGGCATCAATCACTTTAAATTTGATCTGCAGGACTCAAAACCTGTAGAATCGTTAGCGCTATGTTACTCTGAAATCTGGGATTCAACACTAAGTCCAATTGCTCTCGAAAATTTTTAGAAGCTTTGGATCAGACCTGGACCGCGCGTCGAAAGTCCGATAGCGATGATCTTAGACAGTTATGGTCACCATGTTGGACTTGATCATCACCTCAAAAAACAAGTCCAGATGATGTTTTGGGTCGATTTGATTGAGTCCGGAGTGAAGAGTGTCAGAACGATGAGAAATTAAATATGATTTTATGAAATCTGAGTCGTGTCGCTTGCGTGACGATTTTAAGCAATCTGATTGTTGAATTCTGACCCATTTCACCTTCGGATCAGGGAAGATGGCTCAGGCAATGTCATAGTGCTTGTGGACCTGATCGAGTTTCAGTGACCGTTGAATTGAGTGTGGTCCGCCACGGCTGATCTATAAATCCGATCGGTACGAAAACTCAGCCTGACCTAGATCCATGGTCAGTGAGCTTAAGTCCGACCGCACGTGGAGAAAGGACCACCAAAAGTGCTCCATTGGATCGAGAGAAGCTCGATTTGGTTATAACCTAAGTATACCTTGGCCCTGGGGCTATTTTCATCCATTTTAGGCCTATATAAAGACCTTAAAACCCTCACTCTCTTTTCCATACGAATTTCCTAACCCTGGCTAAGAAAGAGAGAGGAAAAGAGAGAGAAAGTAAGAGAGAAGTTGGTGAATCATCTTAAGATTCTTTCCTGTTACTCTACATCCTTAAACCATCACTTTTGAATCGTTATTCCGACGATTCTAAGTTCATCCTTGGGTAAGTTAACCTAACCCTAATTTTTTTAGACCTTAGAATAGTATATGTGTTGATGTAGCTCATTTCTATTCTCACCTTAGATTGTCTAGTCGCCGTTGACGAAGACATATTGTCTGAATCAGTTCGGTGTGCTTTTTCTAGTTTCAGGTGCGGACTATATTCGTATAGGTTATGGTTTTCAAGGCTTTCAATGTCAGTTAATGGTTTATTCTTGTTGTGGGTGCAATTTCACATGCTAAATGTTATGTTTATATGGTATTCTTGATATATATGCCTTGTGTAGAGATTTGTGTATTCTATGTATATGTAGAAAGTACCATATACGTATAAAATATAAACATGTGTTTGCCATGATTATTTGTCGTGTATTTGTGCTAGATGTATGTGTGTCAACTCCTTGGCAAAAGGAATTGTCGAAATGCTTGTTTTCCAACATACGTCATGTATGTTGCACTATGTAGTCTAAGTGTTTGTAGAAATGTCTGAATGGTCTAAAGTGTAATTTATTATCCTAATTGCGGGCGTTGAGAAGCGATTCTCAACTCTCCTATTGGTGTGTATGATTTCCTATATGTAAGTCACATTCCTTGTTGTTTAACTTCCAGTATTACTTATGTGTAAATCCATGTTAAGTTGATATTCTTCAGATGCTCATATGCTATATGATTTGAATTGTTGTTCCATTACTGTTCTAAATGGTATATGAATATCTGTTATAATGGAATGTATTTGGGACTATGAATTAGTCCAGGAAATCGGTAATCGGCCTTGAGTTCGTGGCTGAGGTTACTTTCGCCACGAAGAACGTGCTTTGACGAACCCGAGTCATATTAGAGTTGTCAGCAGTGGTTTGGCCACACAGAGTGTTTGCGCACTCTATGTCGTTCAACCCAATGTGCGCTCGTGCTAGTCGAGTTCGTCAAGTAATCCGATTGTCCGATGTATGTTCACCATGTATGGACGTTATTGTTTGAATCTAGGTTACCAAACTTACCGATGAAATCCCGTTAACCGTTGTACCTTGATCCGCTAAGACTCATGAGCCGGACATGGTGGTATGGGACAGCGTGGTCAAGTTGTCAGCCTACGCTGGGGTGACGAGCCTCCTCGTAGTGACCAGTGAGCACCTAAACTCGTGAGCCGATTATGGTGGTATGGGACACTATATTCGTGCTGTCGGCCTCCATTGATTGGTGACGAGCCCTTTGTAGTGACCTCGAGCATACCTTGATACTACATTAAGGCGACGAGCCTTAGAGTAGTAACGAAGGTATGATAGGCGTGCATTGATTGGTGACAAGCCCTTTGCAGCGACCTAAAACCATATGATCGTCTGAGATTTCCTAGGACTGACGACCCTAGAATGGATCACTGTGTGAAAATTGATATGAGGAAGGTACCTTAGCTTCCCAATCCTGCTGTATAAAAAGGACTAATAACCACTTGGTAATCATGTTCATGCACCGCATTGCATGTGCCTAGAAGAGGTGGAGCACTGAGGATGGTTGTCATGCGTAACGTAAGATGAAGACGCTGAGGGTGTACAGGCGAGGGCGTGCATCATTTATACATACATCCTTGCACCAACAAGAGTAATTAGGACATGTTTGATTGTTCTGCTTTATCATTACTGCTTGATTGATTTGATAACATGTTAACTTTTGCGGTATTGTTCCACTGAGTTGATCACTCACTCCCACGTTCTGGGGCAGTGTTTAAACACCAACCAGACTCTGTCTTAGATGCAGATGTTGATGCGACCCCTGAGGCAGAGCAAGAGTTCGAGGATGATGAGGCCGCATTTTCTTTTGTGCAGTTCTCAGGCGGGTTCGTGTGAGCCATGTCCTGATAGGCAGGAATTCTGGGCTTTCTTTTGGAATAGATATTTCATTTTAATACTTGTAATTTGAATAACAACACTTGTATTATGACCTGGCATGTATACGTATTTCAGGGACTTGCACATGTACACATATGTTTCTTTAAGTCTTCTACTTGCGTTTATCACTTCTCCCTGAATTATGTTTGCAGTTTGGCTTAATCTATTCCATGTTTTATGTACTCTTACAGACAATATACATCCATCATTAAATATGTTGCATAAGTGATGTTTTGAAACTCGAGAGCTAAGTTATGCTCGACCCCCAAATTTCAGGGCGTTATAAGTTGGTATCAGAGCATGAATTAGATTAAACTGGACCTGGGTTATGGTCACACACTGCATGCTGTCACCACCTTAGTGCATTTGGGTGCGAATTTATTGTAGAATTTGTGTATGTGTCCCGTTGCTTCTATCGGCGAAAGTTTACTGAAAATGATCACTGAGATCGAGTCTGTGCGCACTCCGGATCATACACAGCGACCCAAAATCTCTTCTAGACTGTCAGTTGACGGGTTTAGATGGTTTATCTTCCCATCTCAGCCCTCAAAATTTCTGTAAACCTCTGTTTGTATCAGAATTTAACCCGTGTGGCCCGATATGTGTCGGATCGGACTAAGGAGCCGATCAGGGCAATTTCAGGGGGACCCACATCATTTTGGAGCTAAGGGGCCAGGAGGAAATCGCCCAAATAGTGAGTCATCGCCGGACTATCCAGAGACCGGCGATGACCTCGCCAGTTCGGCGAGCCCTCGCCGCCCAGCGAGCCGGCTCGGGCCGACGCCTTTGGGGCCTAAGGTGGCCCACTCCTCCAAGGTTAGTCGATTAAAACACTTTCTATAACCCCTTTCCTTCATAAAATACCCTCCCAAGCTTTTCTTTTCTCCAAGTTTCTCTCAAAACTCCACCAAAATCCCTCCCCAATCTTCTTCTTCTTTCATTTTCGTGCATACCCATTCAACCCATTTCAAAAAGTCACCGCCATTGTTGTTTTCACTTCCTTTTCTTCTCATTTAAGCTCTCAAATCCCTCTTTGGGATCTCAAGTGTGTGGAAGCCTCACCATTCTCCCCATTTCTCCCTTTTCTCTCATTTTCTATGGCCTTGTTTGAGTTTGTCACGGCCATATTTTTCATCTCCACCTTTCTCTCTTTGATGGGGAAGAAGAGAGTGCCCGTGGATGAAGCCGGGCCTAGCTGCCCAACCCGTGCATGGAGGCCGAGAAGTGCCGCCGCAAGCACGACCGCCACCCGTGAGTTTTAGACCAAGCGGGACCTTGATCCTCAAGCTTCCATTGGAAGAACCTTGTTGGCAGAGCTATCTTATGGAGTCTATGAAGGCCGTAGGGTCCTTTTTGAGGCTCATGTGGATCCGTGGCTATTTGGCGAGTTTCTGTTGTTGGAGCGCCTGGAAGGGGCCGGTTGGTATCCCTTGTTTGAGGGTGAATATCGCGCCAATGCAAGCACTATTCGAGCTTTTTATGCCAACATTCGTGATCCTTCGCTGGAGCCTCTGCAGTTTAAGATCCCTTATGGAAGCGGTCGGGAGGCCACGGTCAACGTCGCTTTGATATCCCGACTCCCGAATGTGCCGCTTGGTGAGGTGCATGCCAGTGAAAAGAATTTGAGCAGTGTGCACGAGAGGGATCACCGCACGCGGCTCCTGTGTGGTCGTGTAGTCGAATGCAGCCTAATAGAAGCCTTTTAGCTACCAACATGATGGATGACTTTCGCTTGCTTCACTACATGTGCACCTTCAATGTATATCCCAGGTGGAGCAACCGCAGCGAGTGTACGTGCCTAATGGTAGATTTTCTGTATCAGGTGGGGCAAGAAGAGAAGCTATGTGTGCCATCGTACATCTTGCGTCAGATTATCCTTATCGCTCGTTCGAATAGGATGACCGAATCACTCCATTTGGCCGACTCATTTGTAAGCTTGCACATGAGTTTGGCTATAGGCTTGGGGCAGAAAAGCCGGTACCTGTTCGTTACATTAATGAGACAACCCTAAGTCAGATGGACATTGGGCCTCGTCGACAAGCCTCAGAAAATGAGGATGAGATAGTGATCAGGGTCAAATATTGCATATCAGACCCCAGTAATTACCAGATTTTACGTATATGATAATGCTTAATGGAGTATTTTAATTGTATTTTTGTTACAGGATGAAGTCAGGAGCGTTAATTGAAAATTGATGTTAAAGGCTGGATTTCATGATCCAAAGTCTCCAGGGCACAGGATGGACTCTAGAGAACCAATAATGAAGATTTTACATGCCTGGGATCTGAGGAAAGCAAGCCAAAGGGGCCCGAAAAGGGTCCAGAATGCAAGATCACATGGTTCCCGCTATCCGATCAGTTCGAAACTTAATACATGGGATGAGGGCCGTAAATTAACCGTACATATTAAATTTCAGCCATTAAAGATCTCGGGAAGTGAGCCAACTGACAAATCAGCCCGTTAATCTCCAATTTGGGGCCCACCTGATATTTGGAACTGCTTCAAACTTGGTGTTGACGGTTGAAATTATATGACAAAGAAGATGGACGGATTGGATTTCTCGAAATCATCACAGTGGACCCCACATTGAGTGACATGTGCATGGTGCACATGTGCACTGACCGAGCACCGAACGGGCTTGCGTCGGGTCAGCAGCGCTGACCCGACTACGTCTTTGAAAAGGAAACCTCCGTTTCCAGCGTCCGCGGCAGCCGACCGTTGTCGTCGGTTATGGGGCTCACCTATTGTCCAAATGGACAATCCAAACCGTCCATCCGCTTCCTGAGGTCGATATCATCATCGCCTAGATGTCCGTTTGGTTCCATACATATGTACGGACGTTGATCGCTGAAAAAAATGTAAATTGGACGGTGAGTTCAAAACTCTGTGGGTTGCACCGAATCCACCCCAAAACCAGTCAATTCCTACTGATTTTTCGAGCTGAAACCAATGGACGACGTGGATTCCTGTGAAAAGTCCAGGAATGGGCCCCACCATCATCGCAGCGTCGGTTTGGCGTCCGCGTAGCGTCTTCCGTTGGCCGTTTTTGCGAAGGTTTGTGGGCCCCGTACGTCACGCGTACAGCCGATCTGACCCGTCCATCGTGTAGAGGGCTTCGAGAGCTTCAAAACCATGTTGATATTCTTCGCCCATGCGTACACACGTGTGCGGTACAAAGGCCACAAACAGGCCGTCTTGTGACGTTCAAAACTGTTTTTTTTGAGATTTCTTCTGTGGGCCGCGCTAATGGACCTTCAAAACTACCCATTCTTGACTGAAATTTCGTCCTGAATCCAATGGACGGGGTAGATTTTCCAGAAAATGCCTCTGTGGGGCCCACCGATCACGGCTGTGAAAAATTGCACTTCGAGTCCTTCTACGACTCTGCCACCGACCCCAGCCATCCAGCAGCTATAGAAGGGGAGTTTTGGACGTGGGAAAGTCATTCAGAACCATTCAGAACCAGGGGATTCCAGATCTGAAGCAAGGGAGAGAAGAAAGAGAAGAAAGAAGAGAGAGAGAGATTGTTTGGTTTGACCTTTTTTTATGAATTTTATTTAATATTTTTTATGGATTTTATGGGTCACTAATCTCTCAGCTAGGGCTGAGATGAAGCCCCTAATTTGATTAGCTCTTGTATTGGTTGATTTACTTTGAATATTAATTAATTTGTCTCTTTCTCTAAGTGGGCTTTATGGGTTTAAATTCTATACTTCTCCATCTATGAACTTGATTAAAGTATATATATGGATGTTGTTTGGATGCTTATTATAGGTGCTTGTGTCTGATCAAGAACAAGTTTCCCATAGAGGAAGAAACAGGGTGCTTTAATGAATGTATATTCCATGTACCCGACCAAGGACATGGGATATGTCATTCATGGCATTGCTTAAAGGAATTAGACAGTCTGTATGCCCGATTAAGGACACAGATTGTGCTTTCTCTATATAAGTGGTATCAATCTAGATCAAGGTGAATCAACAGACAAAACAAGGGTTAGGATAATTAGGGGTGGATTCGAAAGTCCTAATGCTCTCTCTCTGATTGAATTTTCTTCCCTGTTCTTAATTACTTGTTTTTTTTTTCATAAAATTGTGCTTAGTAATTCATTCCATTATTTGTTGGATTAGTTAAGGAGAATCATAGATTTGAATTGTGACGACCAGTCCTCGTGGGAACGATCTCGTAATACGTACCGTATCTACATTTGATTCGTATACTTGCGAGTTTAAAAATCATTTAAATCATGTTGGTTTAAATAAAACATCAAGTTTTTGGCGCCGTTGCCGGGGACTGTTTCGGTCCAATTGGATTTAGGATTCTCTCTTATCATAATTCATAGTCTTAGGTTTTTTGACTAACTTTAGGTTAAAATTTTTTTTTAGAAACTAACCTATTTCCTGTTTTGTAGGGACCTGACATAAACTACTACTTTGGTAATCTCTTTCCAATTTTTCTATTTTTTTTCTAATTTCTATTTTTAGAATTAAGGTTATATTTTTTCAGAAAGTTTCTATTTCCAGGCTATTTTATTTATTTTTAGAAATTTTCCCTTTTTAGAAACTAACTTAGCTTTTATTTTCTAAGATTACAAACTTTTTTTTTTTTTTTTAAATTAACCGTTGCTTAGGATTTTTTCTAGCATTATTTTAGTAAATTTAATTTATTTTTGTTTTCTTTTTGTTTATAGGAATTAAGGAAGGAAGCTGCTAAATAACATTGTCTTCAAAAGGAGGAGCTCTTCTTCAGACATCAATCATCTCCTTTTCTGGGTTCTTTCTTCCCCTTCTCATTTACATAATTTTAACTTGTTTTAGAATCTCACAGTTTATGCTAGGACGTAGATCTCTGGATTTAGAACTAGCACCGTTTGATCCTGAGATTGAAAGAACAATTCGTGAAAGATTGAGAAATAATTCTGTTGAAATGGTGAATGAGACTGAAGTTAAAGCTCTCAAAGATTATTCAGCTCCTGTCCAATTTAATGCGCCTTCATGCATAGTGTTGCCAACCACTACGGCAGCACACTTTGAACTTAAACCTGGAGTCATACAATTGTTGCCATCCTTTTATGGATTGGACAAGGAGGACCCATATCATCATGTGAAAGAATTCTTAAACATTTGCTCCACCTTTAAGTTCCAAAACTTCTCAGACGATTCGATCCGCCTACGCCTGTTTCCTTTTTCTTTGAAGGATAAGGCGAAAGCATGGTTGAATTCTCTAGAAGTTAGATCTATCACTACATGGGACCAACTGTCTAAGAAGTTCTTAAACAAGTTCTTCCCCGTTCACAAAACCAATGCCCTCCGTAGAGAAATTACTAACTTCACACAAAAAGAGGGCGAGCACTTTCATGAATGTTGGGAAAGATGGAAGGACTTGCTTCTTAAATGTCCTCACCATGGTTTTGAGAAGTGGCAACAAGTTCAATACTTCTATGACGGTTTGACACCACAGAACCGTCGCATGGTTGATGCCACCAGTGGAGGGTCATTCATGACCAAAAGTGATGTCGAAGCGTGAAACTTCTTTGAAACCTTGTGCGAAAATTCCCAACAATGGGATTATTCAAATAGAGGTGACAGAAGTCCCCAACCACAAAAGAGAGGTGGTATATATGAGATAGGAGTCATGCCAGAGCTGAGCGCCAAGCTTGATAACCTGACAAAGAAAGTTGATGCTCTGGTATTAAATAATGGACCACCACAAACAGCTCAAGTTGAGGCATATGCCACATGTTCTAGTCCTGCCCATCCTATGCAGTCTTGTCCATCTGGTGCAGCATTCCCAGAACTTCTCTCTGAACAAGTTCATGCTATGAACACTTTTCAAAAATCTGGGAATGATCCTTACTCGAACACATACAACCCAGGGTGGGCTAGACATCCAAATTTCTCTTGGGCAAAAGGACCACAACAAGGAGGACCATCTGGAAATCCTCCCATGCAACCGCACCTCCAAGTTGGCAGTCAACAACCTCAACAGTTTCCACAATATCAACAACTGCCTACACAATCAAGGAAACCATCTCTTGAGGATACACTCCATCTTTTCATGCAGAGTTCTCTCCAATTCCAAAAAGACACCCAACAAACCTTACTGGCCAACCAGCAAAGCTTACATGCAAATGCACAATCCATTGCCAAGCTGGAAGTACAAATGGGTCAACTAGCTGCCACATTGAGTGAGAGAGAGAAGGGCAAGCTCCCTAGCCAACCTGAGGCTAATCCAAAGGGACAGTATGAGATTGGCTCTAATTCCAACCAAGGGCAATATCATGAACAGGCCAAATCGATCACTACCCTTAGGTCAGGCAAGCAGATTGATAACAGAATAGAAATGCCTGGGGATGAATCAAATTCTAAAACAGAAGATCAAGATGAAGTAGAGAGCCATACCAATGCATCCAAAGTCCAAAAGCTCTCTGATTCTCCAAGAGCCACTAATGTGCCACCTTATGTGCCCAAAGCACCCTTTCCTCAACGTCTGGCACCAATAAAGAAAAGAAATAACTTTGATGAAATTTTGGATGTGTTTCAAAAAGTGCAAGTCAACATCCCGTTGCTTGACGCTATCAAGCAAGTCCCTGCTTACGCTAAGTTTCTTAAAGATTTATGCACTCAAAAGCGTAAGCAGAATGTTCATAAGAAAGTCTTCCTTGCAGAGCAGCTCAGCTCCATGATTCAACATAACACCCCTCCTAAATTTAGGGATCCAGGAGCTCCCACCATTTCTTGCGGCATAGGAGATCATAAGATCGGGAAGGCATTACTTAATTTAGGGGCGAGTGTCAATTTGTTACCATATTCGGTTTATGAGCAGCTAGGACTTGGTGAGTTAAAACCGACTAAGGTAACATTACAACTAGCCGATAGATCTGTCAAGGTGCCCCGGGGTGTTATTGAAGATGTGTTAATCCAGGTTGATAAATTTTATTTTCCAGTGGATTTCATAGTTATAGATACTCAGCCTGTCCAGAATCTTCATAGTCAGATCCCAGTCATTTTGGGTCGTCCATTTTTGGCCACATCTAATGCTATTATCAATTGCAGGAATGGAGTTATGAAATTGTCCTTTGGTAACATGAATATTAAACTCAATGTTTTTAATGCAGGACAACAACCCTCAGATTTGGATGACATATTTGAAGTGGACATGATCGAGAGCCTTGTGCAGGACTCCTTCCGTACATCTTTTGAAGATCCTCTAGAGACCTGCTTAGCACAATCGGGCATGGATTTTGACATTGATAGTCCCATCCATGAAGTCAATGCATTGCTCGACTCTACTCCTATATTGGAGACTGAAAAATGGAGAGCGAAAGTGGAACCTCTCCATCCCTCTGAGATTCTTCCTGACAGCACAGTTTGTAACTCTGAGAAGACAAAGGCGAGCAGGCTGCTTAATGTTCTCAGAGCATATAAGGCAGCAATTGAACGGAAGATAATGGAAATACAGGGAGTATGCCCCACGATATGTATGGATCATGCTGTGGAAATGTCGCATAACATGCAAAGGAAGCGTGATCCTAACATAGAAGAAGTCGTTCGAGCAGAAGTCCTTAAATTATTTGACGACAGTGTCAGTTGCCTTATTTCAGATAGCACAGTTCATGGGAACTCACATCACTTGTCTGGGATCGGTTAATGAAAGTGTTGAGGTAATTTCTTTGGCGGACCCCGGTTATAAAGATTATTTCATTCATGGTCCGTTCTTGTCTGGCTGAAGACGTTAAACTTAGCGCTCATGGGAGGCAACCCAGCCTTTTGCTTTATTGTATTGCTTTTTATTTCATTCATTTTCATTTTTCTGAGTTAGTTACTTCAATGTTTGTGGGTAACATTACTGCAAACCCTCACGAGACTACAACTCGTCCACTAGGGGTAACCTAGGGGTTTAAAGGCTTGTTGCATGCGCTAAATGCAATCGAGAGCACCTGCGAAAGTGGTATAGGTAGGATCTTCTTTTCTTTTTCTTTTTGTTATTTTCGCTTCTGTTAATTTCTCTCTTGCCCTAACTTGCTCTTACATTGATAATTTTGGGAAGCCTCTTGATTCTCCGTCCAGGTACTATCTTTCCCTCATTTCTCTTTTATTATTCGTTGTCCCATGTGCATTACTTGTTTATTTCTAATACATTGAGGACAATGTAGATTTTCGGTTGGGGGTGGGAGATTAGGGTACCTAATCAGTATTTTCTTAGTCCTGAGGAAAATTTGTGAAAATTTTAAAATTTTTTCTGAATTTCTATTGAATTCAAAGTGACTTTGAAGGATAGTTGTGATTTTAACATTATAAGATACCTGATGTTGGTAACTAATGACTCTTGGATTCGGCCATCTGCTTCATTTCACAGTCAATTTTGAATTGTTAATCCATGATTAGACGTTGTGAACATTGATTAAGTCATGATTTTACATATCACATCTCGCTTGCACATTAAGTTTTGGTTCGATAACTGAATGATTAACTTGGTAAAAAGAAGAATTAAAAGGCTAAGTCACATAATCTTCACCATAGGTTTGCTCCCTATAGGTATAGATTTGATTCTCCATAGTTGACTTATAAAAAATGAGGCGACGAGTTTTCGCCATAGGTTTGCTCCCTATAGGTAAGAATTTGATTCCCCTCATTTGCGTTACTGCTCATAAAGAAAATCAAAGGTTGGTAAAATTAAAAATTAATCTGTGAGATAAGTGTTGGTTTCAAGCTTGGTTGTCACGAATTACCAATGATATCATGAGATTGACAATTGGATCTCTTAATGTTTGTAAGTCGAGATTACACTTTACATTCATGGAGCTCGATGTTCAGAAATGTTCTAATTAATGGATTAATATGTTGAACTTGATTATGAAGTTTACTGTGAGCTTGATTTCAGGAGAAAATTCTACTTACCATTCATGAATCTTAGAATTTTCACATCTCAGCTGTCTGTTCACAAGTTACTTGAGTTACAGGAATCATCTTTTATTTCTAAAATTATTTTTCGCATACTTTGCTCGGGACTAGCAAAATGCTGGTTGGGGGTTGTGATGTTGGTTTAAACAAAACATCAAGTTTTTGGTAATTACCAGATTTTACGTATATGATAATGCTTAATGGAGTATTTTAATTGTATTTTTGTTACAGGATGAAGTCAGGAGCGTTAATTGAAAATTGATGTTAAAGGCTGGATTTCATGATCCAAAGTCTCCAGGGCACAGGATGGACTCCAGAGAACCAATAATGAAGATTTTACATGCCTGGGATCTGAGGAAAGCAAGCCAAAGGGGCCCGAAAAGGGTCCAGAATGCAAGATCACATGGTTCCCGCTATCCGATCAGTTCGAAACTTAATACATGGGATGAGGGCCGTAAATTAACCGTACATATTAAATTTCAGCCATTAAAGATCTCGGGAAGTGAGCCAACTGACAAATCAGCCCGTTAATCTCCAATTTGGGGCCCACATGATATTTGGAACTGCTTCAAACTTGGTGTTGACGGTTGAAATTACATGACAAAGAAGATGGACGGATTGGATTTCTCGAAATCATCACAGTGGACCCCACATTGAGTGACATGTGCATGGTGCACATGTGCACTGACTGAGCACCGAACGGGCTTGCGTCGGGTCAGCAGCGCTGACCCGACTACGTCTTTGAAAAGGAAACCTCCGTTTCCAGCGTCCGCGGCAGCCGACCGTTGTCGTCGGTTGTGGGGCCCACCTATTGTCTAAATGGACAATCCAAACCGTCCATCCGCTTCCTGAGGTCGATATCGTCATCGCCTAGATGTCCGTTTGGTTCCATACATATGTACGGACGTTGATCGCTGAAAAAAACGTAAATTGGACGGTGAGTTCAAAACTCCGTGGGTTGCACCGAATCCACCCCAAAACCAGTCAATTCCTACTGATTTTTCGAGCTGAAACCAATGGACGACGTGGATTCCTGTGAAAAGTCCAGGAATGGGCCCCACCATCATCGCAGCGTCGGTTTGGCGTCCGCGTAGCGTCTTCCGCTAGCCGTTTTTGCGAAGGTTTGTGGGCCCCGTACGTCACGCGTACGGCCGATCTGACCCGTCCATCGTGTAGAGGGCTTCGAGAGCTTCAAAACCATGTTAATATTCTTTGCCCATGCGTACACACGTGTGCGGTACAGAGGCCACAAACAGGCCGTCTTGTGACGTTCAAAACTATTTTTTTTGAGATTTCTTCTGTGGGCCGCGCTAATGGACCTTCAAAACTACCCATTCTTGACTGAAATTTTGTCCTGAATCCAATGGACGGGGTAGATTTTCCAGAAAATGCCTCTGTGGGGCCCACCGATCACGGCTGCGAAAAATTGCACTTCGAGTCCTTCTACGACTCTGCCACCGACCCCAGCCATCCAGCAGCTATAGAAGGGGAGTTTTGGACGTGGGAAAGTCATTCAGAACCATTCAGAACCATTCAGAACCAGGGGATTCCAGATCTGAAGCAAGGGAGAGAAGAAAGAGAAGAAAGAGAAGAAAGAAGAGAGAGAGAGATTGTTTGGTTTGACCTTTTTTTATGAATTTTATTTAATATTTTTTATGGATTTTATGGGTCACTAATCTCTCAGCTAGGGCTGAGATGAAGCCCCTAATTTGATTAGCTCTTGTATTGGTTGATTTACTTTGAATATTAATTAATTTGTCTCTTTCTCTAAGTGGGCTTTATGGGTTTAAATTCTATACTTCTCCATCTATGAACTTGATTAAAGTATATATATGGATGTTGTTTGGATGCTTATTATAGGTGCTTGTGTCTGATCAAGAACAAGTTTCCCATAGAGGAAGAAACAGGGTGCTTTAATGAATGTATATTCCATGTACCCGACCAAGGACATGGGATATGTCATTCATGGCATTGCTTAAAGGAATTAGACAGTCTGTATGCCCGATTAAGGACACAGATTGTGCTTTCTCTATATAAGTGGTATCAATCTAGATCAAGGTGAATCAACAGACAAAACAAGGGTTAGGATAATTAGGGGTGGATTCGAAAGTCCTAATGCTCTCTCTCTGATTGAATTTTCTTCCCTGTTCTTAATTACTTGTTTTTTTTTTCATAAAATTGTGCTTAGTAATTCATTCCATTATTTGTTGGATTAGTTAAGGAGAATCATAGATTTGAATTGTGACGACCAGTCCTCGTGGGAACGATCTCGTAATACGTACCGTATCTACATTTGATTCGTATACTTGCGAGTTTAAAAATCATTTAAATCATGTTGGTTTAAATAAAACATCAGATAGAGAGCGATGAGGAAGAGAGTTATGGCGAGGGTGGAGTTCAAATTGAAGAAGAAGCAGAGCAGGACGAGGAAGAGGTAGAGGCCCAGGATACGAGTGAGAGTTCTCCTCCTGTGGCACCAAAGTAGAGCACAGATTAGGCTGCCAGGGATGCCCGTATTACACGGCTTGAGGAAGGTCAGGCTGTTCTACGCCAGGAAATTATGGATCTTCAAGGCCTTGTGAAGCATAAGTTTAAGAAGGTGACTCGAACTTTAAAGTCTATCCTGTGTTGTTTGTAGGATAAGGGTGCCCCGCCTCTATCTCCTGATTCCAACGTGTAGTTGCCGTTGTAGTCATCCTTTGATCTGTTTGTTGTTTCTTTTATGTGTAGCCGTTGTTGGCATAGCAGTTGGAAGTTGTTTGTTGTTTGAAGTTTTAGATGTTTAGTTCACATGCTTTTTCTGTCGCGATTCATGTAATGCTGCACTTCTTGTATTGCGACAATTTTGTTAAATGAAATGCATGTTGTTTATCGTTGAAGTTGTGCTGTGAATGTTGTGTGGGTGGATTATATGGATATTGAATCTTACAGGGTGCATCCTCTGTTGAATTTAGGGTATGCCTCCTAAGGGTTCGAAGACTTCGGCCAGTCTCTCTTTGGTCGAGTCGCTTGCCGGGGTTTCTCCCTTAAGCGATGGCCAGACGGATCCACAGTCGGGCCTGTCTCATACTGGTGTTGGTCCGACTTGTGATTCCACCTATGGCTCCTCCAGTCATGCCTTCGGTTCCTGAGCCGAACCGTGCATCTACGTCGATGCCATATGCATCTTCGTCTGCTCCGCCTTCTGATAGGTTTGAGCAGATGATGTTGTTGATGCAGCAGCAACAGATTCAGCAGTAGTAGCAGCAGCAGTTTCTGTCTTCCATGGTTGGCATCTTTGCTCAGTCGATGGGGGCGACTCCACCTGCTTCACCTATGTACCCATCTGGGATCGCTAGTGCGAGCGGCACATTTGAGCGATTCCAGTGCTTATGACCTCCCACATTTGTGGGTTCTCATAGACCCGAGGAGGCCGAGTACTAGATTGATCGCATCTCTAAGATGCTGAGGCCGCTGCACTGTTCTGAGGCTGAGCAGGTCGAGCTTGCCTCCTTCATGTTTGAGAAGGAGGTCAGTTTGTGGTGGGACAGTGTTCTTCGTACTATTGTGGATTTGAGTGGTCATGGCAGGTGTTTGAGGCACACTTCCACGAGAAGTATTTTTCGGTTACGTACCGACACGAGAAGGATAGTGAATTCCTTCGCCTCCGTCAGGGAGGGATGTCGGTGACGGAGTATGAGAACCGATTCACTGAGCTGGGCCGCTATGTTCCTTTAATTCTGGGTGATCAACCGATGCGTATGCGGCATTTTTCTGAGGGGTTGAGGCCTGAGATCCGATTGAAGATGTGCTGTGCTAGCATATCTTCCTATGCGGAGTTGGTGAG
This sequence comes from Magnolia sinica, assembly GCF_029962835.1. Lineage (NCBI taxonomy): Eukaryota > Viridiplantae > Streptophyta > Magnoliopsida > Magnoliales > Magnoliaceae > Magnolia > Magnolia sinica. The sequence goes on from NC_080581.1 coordinate 43,022,591, forward strand.
CATGTCCCTGCAAGCTAAGCAGGACGAGGACATGTAGTCCCGAATGCGAGCACCTATGGTTCTCAAACCACGACTTGACTTTCAGAGTGCACCATTTCTCGGCAAGAGGCCGCGGGCAGATTCTCCTCCGAGGCGTTCAGTGCCGCCCACTCAGCAGGTGTGAGCTGATCTTCACTGTTCGTACTGTGAGAAGATGGGGCATTTGGGTCGTACTTGCTTTTCGCGTATGCGGGATAGTGGATTTACTCCACCGCAGAGGATCAGTCGTCCGATGCCTCAGGTTATATCACCTCCACCTCTTCGTTCGGCGCCAGCTCATCAATCCTTTAGACCTTCTGTACCTAGCTTCAGGCCACCTTAGCAGCCCATGGTTCCTCCGCCGAATCACCAGCAGCAGGCTCGAGTTCACGCGCTCTCAGCTGAAGCGCCTGTGGCTGACTTGGTGCCCAGATCCTTCGAGGTTACGACTCACATTGATGGTATTCTCATTTCTATGTTGGTGGATATAGGGTCCACTACCTCTCTTATATCGTACGCAGCAGTTACGCGTCTGAGTTTGGGCACGGTTACTATGAAGGGAGTGACGCTCACTACCGCTACAGGGATCTCCTCTGCTATGAACAAGCGTTGTATGGATTGTTTGATTGATCTAGGGAGTGGATCGATTCTTGTTGACCTTTTTGTCGCACCTCTTTACCATTACGATGTCATTATGGGTATGGATTGGCTCACGAGGATGTGAGCAGAGATTGATTGTGAAGCGAGGTCGGTGACAATCCATGGACCTGAGGTGAGACAGTTACTTTCCCAGTTCAGGTCAGTTACCCTTTTTGTCTTGGTTATTATACTTCTCTGTTGGAGAGTATTGATGGAGCGGCGTTTGAAAGCACGCTTGTAGTTCGGGAGTTTGAAGATGTGTTCGAGACGATTCTTGGATTACCCCCTCAGCGCGAGATTGATTTTACTATCGATCTCATGCCTGATGCGACACCCATTTCTTTGCCCACCTATTGTATGCATCCAAGTGAAATGGAAGAATTAAGGAAGCAGATAGATGGCTTGTTGAATTTGGGTTTTATTCGGCCTAGTGTGTCTCCTTGGGGAGCACCTGTCCTGTTTGTTAAGAAGAAAGATGGTTCCTTGCGATTATCTATTGATTATCGCAGGTTGAATCAAGTAACTGTGAAGAATAAGTATCCCTTGCCCAGGATCAATGATTTATTTGATCAGTTGAAGGGGGCACGGTACTTTTCGAAGGTTGATCTGCAGTCAGGGTATCACCAGTTACCCGTCAAGAACGAGGACGTGCAGAAGACCGCTTTTAGGACTAGCTTGGGCCATTATTAGTTCCTTGTGATGTCGTTCGGTTTTACGAACGCACCGGCCGTGTTCATGGATCTGATGAACAGGTATTTTGGCCATTCTTGTTTCGATTCGTCATTGTCTTTATCGATGACATTTTGATATATTCTGCGAGTCGGGAAGAGCACGAGGAGCACTTAAGAGCAGTCTTGGATACTCTCAGGAAGAATTAGCTTTTTGCGTAGTTCAAGAAATGCGATTTCTGGAAAGAGGAAGTTAAGTTCCTGGGACATGTGGTGTCCAAGGAAGGGATAGCTGTCGATCTTGCTAAGGTAGTTGTAGTTCAGGACTGGAAGCAGCCTGGTTCAGTTACTGAGGTGAGGAGCTTTTTGGGTTTAGCAGGCTATTATCAATGCTTCATTCGAGACTTCTCAAAGATAGTCAGACCGTTGTCTCAGTTGACACGGAAAGATTTGAAGTTTGCTTGGAATGAGAGGGCAGAGATAGCTTTTCAAGAGCTGAAGGACAAGCTGACGTTCGCCTCTGTGCTAGTATTGCCAGAGCAAGGGGTTAAGTATACGATATATCCTGACGCCTCTCGCGTTGGTCTGGGTTATGTCCTTATGCAGAAGGACAGGGTGATTGCTTATGCTTCGAGACAGTTGAGGAAACACGAAGAAAATTACCCTACACACGACCTGGAGTTAGCAACTGTCATTTTTACATTAAAGCTCTGAAGACATTACCTCTACGGAGAGGAGTTCGAGCTCTTTTGCGACCACAAGAGCCTTAAGTACATCTTCATGCAGCGTGATTTGAATATGAGGCGACGCCGATGGATGGAAACATTGAAAGACTTTAAGTTCGATGTTTCATACCACCCGGGTAAGGCATACCTTGTGGCAGACGCGTTGAGTAGCAAGAAGACTATAGAGTTTGCGGCTCCGCTAATGATAGCAGAATGGGACATGTTGGAGTTTGTGCGAGACTTTAAGCAGAAACTTACAGTGGAAGAGTCGTATGAGGTTATCGCACACATTCGTGTACAACCCCTCATTGACGAGAGGATCGTTGCAGCTCAAGTAGACGATGAGTTTTTGGCGAAGATGAGAAAGAGGATTGGTACAGATGAGAACTCCGAGTGGAGTGTTAGTTCAGATGGGGGCCTACGATTTCGTGGCCGGTTATGTGTCCCAGACAATCCTGACTTGAGACGGGAGGTTCTCGAGTCAACTCATAATTCTAAGCTTACGATGCATCCAGGTAGCACGAAGATGTATCGAGATATGAGAAGATCTTATTGGTGGGACAACATGAAGGTTCACATTGCTGAGTTTGTATCTCGTTGTCTCACGTGCCAGTAGGTCAAGGCAGAGCATCGCCGACCTCCTGGGCTGCTTCAGCCCATGCCCATAGCAGAATGGAAGTGGGACTTCATCTCTATGGATTTTATTTCAGGGTTGCTAAGAACGAGGAAGGGACATGACTCTATTTGGGTAATCATCGACCGATTGACGAAGTCGGCTCATTTCTTACCGATCAGAGTCACAAACTCTGCAGACGAGTTGGCTAGATTGTACATCAAGGAGATTGTACGTCTGCATGGAGTTCCCTTGGAGATTGTGTCTGACAGAGACACGTGTTTCACAACTACCTTCTGAACTCGTATCCAGGAAGCGATGGGTGTGAAATTGAAGTTTAACACCGCATTTCATCCGCAAACAAATGGGCAGACGGAACGTGTGAATCAGATTTTGGAAGACATGTTGCGAGCTTGTGTTTTGGATTTCAAGGACAGTTGGGATGATTGTCTCCCTTATGCAAAGTTCGCGTATAATAACAGTTTCTAGGCGAGTATCGGCATGGCTTCCTACGAGGCATTGTATGGTCGCCCGTGCAGAGCACTGCATTGCTGGGCAGAAGTTGGCGACGTAGTTTGATTGGCCCAGAGTTGGTGCAGGCGACTTCAGAGAAAGTTGACATTATTCGACGTCGACTTCTGACAGCCCAGAGCAGGCAGAAGAGTTACACTGATACAAGGCGGCGATCGCTTGAGTTTGAGGTTGGAGACCATGTATTTGTTAAGGTTTTCCCTATGAAGAGAGTTCTGCAGTTCGGTAAGAAGGGAAAGCTTATTTATTGGTCCATTTCAAATTCTGGATCGAGTGGGAGCAGTAGCATACCGCCTTGCTTTGCCCACACCACTTGCGGGCGTGCATAACGTATTTCATGTTTCTATGCTGAAGAAGTACGTTCCTGATCCTTCGCATATTATCAGTTGGGAGCAGATGCAGTTGAGCGAGGATGCCACATATGTACTGCGACCGACGCGTATTCTAGACAGGAAGGAGCATGTATTGCGTAGCAAGGTCATCCCTCTTGTGAAAGTACTATGGACGCATCATAGTGAAGAAGAGGCTACTTGGGAAACTGAAGTTGAGGTCAGAAAGAGCTACCCTCAGAACCTTGAGGATTATGAGAAAGTACGAATTTCGAGGACAAAATTTTTCTTTAAGGGGGGTAGATTGTAATGACCCGAAAAATTTCGTGCCAAGACCCAAGTACTACCTCTATTCTCCTTAGAAGCTATTTGTGGGTTAATTAGCGTTTAACTCGACTGCTTGTGAAATTGGCATCAATCACTTTAAATTTGATCTGCAGGACTCAAAACCTGTAGAATCATTAGCGCTATGTTACTCTGAAATTTGGGATTCAACGCTAAGTCCAATTGCACTCAGGAATTTTTAGAAGCTTTGGATCGGACCTAGACCGCGCGTCGAAAGTCCGATAGCGATGATCTTAGACAGTTATGGTCACCATGTTGGACTTGACCATCACCTCAAAAATCAAGTCCAGATGATGTTCTAGGTCGATTTGATTAAGTCTGGAGTGAAGAATGTGAGAACGGTGAGAAATTAAATATGATTTTATGAAATCTGAGTCGTGTCGCTTGCGCGATGATTTTAAGCAATCTGACCGTTGGATTCTGACCCAATTTCACCCTCGGATCAGGGAAGATGGCCCAGGCATGTCATAGTGCTTGTGGACCTGATCGAGTTTCGGTGACTGTTGAATTGAGCGTGGTCTGCCATGGCTGATCTGTAAATCCAATTGGTACGAAAACTCAGCCTGACCTAGATCCATGGTCAGTGAGCTTAAGTCCGACCGCACGTGGAGAAAGGACCACCGGAAGTGCTCTGTTGGATCGAGAGAAGCCCGATTTGGTTATAACCTAAGTATACCTTGGCCCTAGGGCTATTTTCATCCATTTTAAGCCTATATAAAGACCTTAAAACCCTCACTCTCTTTTCCATACGAATTTCCTAACCCTAGCTAAGAAAGAGAGAGGAAAAGAGAGAAAGTAAGAGAGAAGTTGGTGAATCATCTTAAGATTCTTTCCTGTTACTCTACATCCTTAAACCATCACTTTTGAATCGTTATTCTGGCGATTCTAAGTTCATCCTTGGGTAAGTTAACCTAACCCTAATATGTTTAGAGCTTAGAATAGTATATGTGTTGATGTAGCTCATTTCTATTCTTGCCTTAAGTTGTCTAGTCGCCGTTGACGAAGACATATCGTCGGAATCAGTTCGGTGTGCTTTTTCTAGTTTCAGGTGCGGACTATATTCGTATAGGTTATGGTTTTCAAGGCTTTCAATGTCAGTTAATGGTTTATTCTTGTTGTGGGTGCAATTTCACATGCTAAATGTTGTGTTTATATGGTATTCCTAATATATATGCCTTGTGTAGAGATTTGTGTATTCTATGTATATGTAGAAAGTACCGTATACGTATAAAATATGAACATGAGTTTTCCATGATTATTTATCGTGTATTTGTGCTAGATATATGTGTGTTAACTCCTTGGCAAAAGGAATTGTCGAAATGCGTGTTTTCCAACATACGTCATGTATGTTGCACTATGTAGTCTAAGTGTTTGTAGAAATGTCTGAATGGTCTAAAGTGTAATTTATTATCCTAATTGCAGGCGTTGAGAAGCGATTCTCAACTCTCCTATTGGTGTGTATTATTTCCTATATGTAAGTCACATTCCTTGTTGTTTAACTTCCAGTATTACTTATGTGTAAATCCATGTTAAGTTGATATTCTTCAAATGCTCATATGCTATATGATTTGAATTGTTGTTCCATTACTGTTCTAAATAGTATATGAATATCTGTTATAATGGAATATGTTTGGGACTATGAATTAGTCCAGGAAATCGGTAATCGGCCTTAAGTTCGTGGCCGAGGTTGCTTTCACCACAAAGGACGTGCTTTGACGAACCCGAGTCGTATTAGAGTTGTCGGCAGTGGTTTGGCCACACAGAGTGTTTGCGCACTCTATGTCGTTCAATCCAACTTGCGCTCGTGCTAGTCGAGTTCGTCAAGTAACCCGATTGTCCGATGTATGTTCACCATGTATGGACGCTATTGTTTGAACTAGGGTACCAAACTTACCGATGAAATCCCGTTAACCATTCTACCTTGATCCGTTAAGACTCATGAGCCGGACATGGTGGTATGGGACACCGTGATCGAGTTGTCGGCCTACACTGGGGTGATGAGCCTCCCTATAGTGACCAGTGAGCAACCAAACTCATGAGCCGATTATGGTGGTATGGGACACTATATTCATGTGTCAGCCACATTAATTGGTGACGAGCCCTTTGTAGTGACCTCGAGCATACCTTGATACTACATTAAGGCGACGAGCCTTAGAGTAGTTACGAAGGTATGATAGGCGTGCATTGATTGGTGACGAGCCCTTTGCAGCGACCTAAAACCATATGATCATCTGAGATTGCCTAGGACTGACGACCCTAGAATGGATCACTGTGTGGAAATTGATATGAGGAAGGTACCTTAGCTTCCCAATCCTACTTATGAAAAGGACTAATAACCACTTGGTAATCATGTTCATGCACCGCATTGCATGTGCTTGGAAGAGGTGGAGCACTGAGGACAGTTGTCATGCGTAACGTAAGATGAAAATGCTGAGGGTGTACAGGCGAGAGCATGCATCATTTATACATACATCCTTGCACTAACAAGAGTAATTAGGACATGTTTGATTGTTCTGCTTTATCATTACTGCTTGATTGATTTGATAACATGTTAACTTTTATGGTATTGTTCCACTGAGTTGATCACTCACTCCCACGTTCTGGGGCGGTGTTTAAACACCAACTAGACTCTGTCTTAGATGCGGATGTTGATGCGACTCCTGAGGCAGAGCAGGAGTTCGAGGATGATGAGGCTGTATTTTCTTTTATGCAGTTCTCAGGAGGGTTCGTGTGAGCCATGTCCTGATAGGTGGGAATTCTGGGCTTTCTTTTGGAATAGATATTTCATTTTGATATTTGTAATTTGAATAGCAACACTTGTATTATGACCTGGCATGTATACGTATTTCAGGGACTTACACATGTACACATATATTTTTTTAAGTCTTCCGCTTGCGTTTATCATTTCTCCCTGAATTATGTTTGCAGTTTGGCTTAATCTATTCCATGTTTTATGTACTCTTACAGACAACATACATCCATCATTAAATATGTTGCATAAGTGATGTTTTGAAACTCAGGAGCTGAGTTATGCTCGACCCCCGAATTTCAGGGCGTTACAAAGGGATTTATGACTGTCTTTGTTAGATCCCACGTTTAGGAAAGATTAACTATCCATATTGAAAAATGACGATCGAAGAGTTCCAACATGCTGTTGGGATATCGAATGGTCCCTGAATTATGCAATTCTAGTCCAATTTGGAAGCTTGACAAGTTACCATTCCAATGACCTAAAATAGTCTAAATTTGACCTCTTAAGAGAGAGTAATGAGGGTTAATATTGGGGAAGGTGATGATGGAAACATTCTGGACCGACGACTGCAATCCCATTTACGGATGCCCAAATGGTCTCGAAATACGACGATTGCAGTTAGGAATGAAGGTGCACCAAAGTATGTTTCAGATGACCAAAAATCGACCCAATCCGACATCAAATGATGGAGTTATAGACATCTCCGTTGAATCGCACATTTAGGAAAGATTAACAATCCATATTGAAAAATGATGATCGAAGAGTTCTAACGTGCTTTTGGGATATCGAACGGTATCTAAATTATGCAATTCTAGTCTCATTTGGAAGCTTGAAAAGTTACCATTCTAATGACCTAAAATAGCATAAATTCGACCTCTGAAATGATAGTTATGAGGGTAACTATTGGACTTGGCGATGAAGGAAACATACAGGACCGACAACTAGGATCCCTCTTATGGTTGCCCAAATAGTCACGAAATAAGATGATTCTAGTCAGGAATGAAAGAGCACTAAAGTACCTCTTAGATGGCATAAGATCGACCCAATTCGACATCAAACGAGGGAGTTATGAGCATCTCTGTTGGATTACACGTTTAGGAAAGATTAAAAATCCATATTGAAAAATGATGATCGAAGAGTTCCAACGTGCTTTTGGGATATCGAACGGTCTCTGAATTAGGTAATTCTGGTCCCATTTGGAAGCTTAACAAGTTACCATTCCAATGACTTGAAATAGTCAAAATTTGACCTGTGAAGAGAGAGTAATGAGGGTTAGTATTGGAGAAGGAGATAACCGAAACATTCAAGACCGACAACTGCGATCCCACTTACGGATGCTCAAATAGTCTCGGAATACGATGATTCCAGTTAAGAATGAAAGAGCACTAAAGTACCCTTCAGATGACCAAAAATCTACCTAATCCGACATCAAATGATGGAGTTATAAGAGTCTCCATTGGATCACACAATTTAGAAAGATTAACAATCCATATTAAAAAATGATGATCAAAGAGTTCCAACGTGCTTTTTGGATATTGAATGGTGTCTGAATTTTGGAATTCTGGTCCCATTTGGAAGCTTGACAAGTTACCATTCCAATGACTTGAAATAGTGTAAACTCTATGTCTGAAGCGAGAGTTATGAGGGTTACTATTGGACAAGGAGATGAAGGAAACATACAGGACCGACAACTGCGATCCCACTTAAGGTTGCCCAAAAGGTCTGGGAATAAGATGATTCCGGTCAAGAATGAAAGAGCACTAAAGTACCTTTTAGATGACCAAAAATTGACCCAATCCGACATCAAATGAGGGAGTTATGAGTGTCTTTGTTGGATCGCATGTTTAAAAAAGATTAGCAATCCATATCAAAAAATGATGATCGAAGAGTTCCAACGCGCTGTTGGGATATCAAATGGTCTCTGAATTAGGCAATTCTGGTCCCATTCAAAAGCTTGATAAGTAACCATTCCAATGACTAGAAATAGTCTAAATTCGACCTCTGAAGAGAGAGTAATGACGGTCACTATTGGAGAGGGAGATGACGGAAACATTAGGGATCGACAATTGTGATCCTACTTACGGATGCCCAAATGCTCTCAGAATAAGAGGATGCTAGTCGGGAATGAAAAGAGCACTAAAGTACCTTACATAGGACCAAAAATTGACTCAATCCGACATGAAATGAGTGAGTTATGAGTGTCTCTGTTGGACCGCAGATTTAGGAAAGATTAACAATCCATATTGAAAAATGACGATCGAAGAGTTCCAACGTGCTTTTAAGATATCGAACGGTCTCGAAATTAGGCAATTCTGGTCCCATTTGGTAGCTTGACAAGTTACCATTCTAATGACCTGAAATAGTGTAAGTTCAACCTCTGAAGAGAGAGTTATAAAGGTTACTATTGGAGAAGAAGATGAAGTAAATATTCAGGACCGACAACTGTGATCCCACTTACGGATGCCCAAATGGTCTCGGAATACGATGATTCAGGTCAGGAATGGAAGAGCACCAAAGTACCTTTCAAATGACCAAAAATCTACCCAATCCGACATCAAATGATGGAGTTATAGGTGTCTCTGTTGGATCGTGCAATTTAGAAAGATTAACAATCCATATTGAAAAATGATGATCAAAGAGTTCCAACATGCTTTTTGGATATCGAACGGTATCTGAATTATGCAATTTTGGTCCCATTTGGAAGCTTGACAAGTTACCATTCCAATGACCTGAAATAATGTAAATTCAACCTCCGAAGTGATAGTTATGAGGGTTACTATTGGACAAGGAGATGAAGGAAACATATAGGACCGACAGCTACGATCCCTCTTACAGTTGCCCAAATGGTCTCGGAATAAGACAATTCCAGTCAGGAATGAAAGAGCACTAAAGTACCTTTCAGATGGCCAAAAATCAACCCAATTTGACATCAAACGAGGGAGTTATGAGCGTCTCTGTTGGATCGCATGTTTAGGAAAGATTAACAATCCATATTGTAAAATGACTATTGAAGAGTTCCAACGTGTTGTTGGGATATCAAACGGTCTTTGAATTAGGCAATTCTTGTCCCATTTGGAAGCTTGACAAGTTACCATTCCAATGACCTAAAAAAGTCTAAATTCGACCTCTGAAGAGAGGGTAATGAGGGTTACTATTGATGAAGGAGATGGCAGAAATAGTCAGGACCGACGACTGCGATCCCACTTACGGATGCCCAAATTGTCTCGGAATAAGACGATGCCAGTTAGGAATGAAAGAGCACTCAAGTTCCTTTACTATGAGAAAAAATCAACCCAATCAGACATCAAACAGGCGAGTTATGAGTGTCTATGTTGGATCTCACATTTTAGAAAGATTAACAATCCATATTGAAAAATGACGATCGAAGAGTTCCAACATGCTTTTGGGATATCGAACGTTCTCTAAATTAGGCAATTCTAGTCCCATTTGGAAGCTTGACAAGTTACCATTCCAATGACCTGAAATAGTGTAAATTCCACCTCCGAAGTGAGAGTAATGTGGGTTACTAATTGTAAGTACTATGGTTTCATGCTCCTTTAATTGTCAAATTTTGTAGTGCCAAAACCTCAATCTGTGTCTTGTGTAGCACATTGGTATATATGTTCAAGGCAATGCATCACATGTACAAGGACAATGCTTTAAGTCAAGAACAAAGATCTACTTCAAGAACTGCAAGATCAAGTACATTGTTCTCTTCTGTAAGCTTTAAAGCTCAGTGTTTTAAAACTACATCGAAAGACGAGATCTTGTAAAAGACTCAAGGTAAAGTACAACTCAAGAACTATGAATTCAAGCTTCCAAAAATCTCAAGTTCAAGCTTCATCATGTGTTGAGATCTCAAGCTTCATAAACATCAAAGATCATCCATCACCTGAAGAAAAGAAGGTTCAATGTTCATACGTCATGTTCAAGGTATGAAAGACCTTAGATTGACCTTAGGGTAGGTCATTTCATATACATAAGTTAATTGCTTATTTTATAAGTGTTTTGGTCTGTTCTTCGACAAGTCCTAGACTCTGTTCGACTAGTCCCAGCACTAGCTCGACCAGTCTAAGAAATTCTAAGACCAGTCCTAAGTTGTTGTAAATTTTTGTAATTTTTTTGTTAAGCCACGAACAGTCCTAGAGTTTGGTCGACCGGTCGTGTGAATAGTGCACGACTCATTCACGACCAGTCCAACAGCTATCACTCAAACTCCAGCAACTATCCCTGGCTCTGCACGACCAATCGTGGATAGGTCACGACCAGTAGTGGAGGCCTCACGAATGGTCGTGAAGGGCCTATGACTAGTTGTGGAACGGTTTTATCTGATTGCGCTCAAAATTTTAAAAATTAGTTCATCCTACGACCAGTCGTAGTGTCCACAGGACCAGTCGTAGATGTGATTTCTACAACTATAAGTAGAGCATGATTTTCAGAGTTTGATATCCAATTCAAGTAAAGTCAAGGCATCACTCTGAGAGATAAGTTTCTAATCTTCTTAAGCTAAATTGTGCATATTTAATATTCTCTTTTTATTAGCTTTTTATATTTGATTTTGTTTCTACATTCCAATCTGATTTGAATGAGGAATTGTGATATTTCACTTCTTGGAATCAAAATCAAATAGAGTTAGCCCCAACTTGATTTAATTTAAAATCAATTAGAACCTAGAACCATTTCAAAGTGAGTGTGGACATTGAACTTCTATATTCGAATTTCTACTCCGTCTTGGTTCTTCCAGGCTGCAACAAAAGGAGAAATCTAGGTATTTTACATTAATGTAATTTTCATTACGTTGGTTTCTTTTGAGGTTAAGCTAGAAAAATCTCATTCTTTTTGGTTATCTGAGGAGAGCCAAAAAACTCAGAAAGTGTGGTTTTTGAATTGTGTAAGCCGACTTGAAAGACACAATTGTGAGGGTTTTAGATGAACCTGAGAAAAACCTATTTTTATAGTGAACACTAATATCACTGTGTGAGGATATTAGGAGTGGAGTAGCTGTGTGGCTGTTATTGAGTAGTTAGTGTACACACAGGCGAACCACTATAATTCTGTGTTTTGACGTGTGGTTTAATTTCTATATTTTTTATCATTCAATCTTGTGGAATGTATTTGTGGATGTAAATGTTGTAATCTTTTACATTTTAAGCATTGTGGAGAATGTTGTAATAGTGTAGATTTTATTTCCTTGCTATTTATTTATTTATTTATTCCTTTGTATTAAGTTTGAGTTTTTGATACAAAGACCTTTCTAGGAATCAGGTTGTCCTACCATAAACCTTGGTTTTTGGTGTAAGGTTGTCCTTAGAACAACATTTGTATCAATCTCTCAATGCTCATACATTTAAGGTTGCTTTACATTTCAGTATTGTGAATTGATTATATTGCTATCTTTCCTTTATTTAATTAAATTCCGCTGTTATCATTTTAATTTGGCATAGTCCTATTCACCCCCTCCCCTCTAGGACATATAGCTTGGCCTTTTCAAGTGTATAAAAGCCTAATAACTTGTTCTAATTGTTATATTTTTGTTTTTATTTCCTGAGCTAATCGATATAAGCTATTTATAAGATGTCAAATTTTGATAGCCTTTCAGTCACTAGCCCTCCACCATTTGATGGTTCCAATTATGCCTATTGGAAAGATAGGATGAGAATTTTCTTAAAATCCATGGATGAGAGCGTGTGGCAAGCCACAATGACTGAATGGACCCCTCCTACTACTGAAGTAACTGGTATCGATGGATCAAAATTTATGAGAGTAACACCTTATTTCTCATGGACCACTCTTCAGAAAAATGAGAGTAGTACTAATGCAAAAGCACTAAATGTAATCACTTGTGCACTATCAACGGATGAATTCAAAAGAATTATATCTTATGATACTGTAAAGAAAGCTTGGGATATTTTAGAAATGACACACGAGGGTACATCAATTGTCAAGAAATCTAAAGTTAAATTCCTCACAACCAAATTTGATGAAATACATATGGAAGAAAATGAAATGTTCATAGACTTTTATACAAGATTAAATGACATTGTGAATTCTGTGTGGGGTCTTGGCGATAAAATCCCAGAAAGTAAAGTGTGTGCAAAGATACTACGCTCATTACCTGAACGGTTCAATTCTAAGGTAACTGCAATCCAGGAACTTCGTAATACAGATAATATGAGGGTAAAAGAATTAGTTGGCTCTTTATAGGCTTATGAGTTAACTTTTAAAGCTCCTAAAGGTAAATCTATCGCCCTTAAATCTTCTAAAAATGTTTTTCAAGAAAATAATAGAAATTTTGATGTAGAAAACTCTGAAGATGATATGGCCCTTTTAGCTAAAAAGTTTTACAAAAATTTCAAAAGTAAAAAGAGGGTTAATTTTCAAAAATCTAATGATAAGAAAAGATCTAAATCTAAAATTTTAAAATCTTTAAAAGACAGTCAGTGTTACAACTGTCATGAATATGAGAATCTAGCAAACATGTGTCCCAAAAAGGACAAACCTAAAAAGAAAGGAATGTAGGCTACTTGGGATGAATCCTTTGACTCTGAAGCCTCTTTTGAATCAGAAGATTCTAAAACTAAGTCGGGTAGTGAGTTAAAGCCCTTATGACTCTAGCCAAATTCACTTTTTCGGATAATGATGATTCAACTAGTGAAGAAAATCTGAATAGTGATCATGAAAATGAAGATGATCTTTAAGATGCTTATAATGCCCTTTACAAGGAGAGTTGTAAAATTGTTGTTAAACTTAAACTTCAGAAAGAAAAGTTTTTAAAGCTTAAAGAAAATTTTGATTCTCTTATTTTAGAAAAATCTCACATTTTAGATTGTTTTGAAAAATGCAAATGTGATTTAGAATTTAAAACCTCCCTTATTGAAAATCTGAAATCTGAAAATGAAAAACTTAAACTTGAAGTCTCTTCACTTTTGAGTTTAAAGGATACATGGAGGTATGCCCAAGGTGATCCAAAGTTAGAAAAACTTTTATCTGGATTATAAAAATGTGGTGATCGATTCGGTTTGGGCTAGGATAGAAATATTCCTCCTAAACAATAGAATACTCCTCCTAAGTTTGTGAAAGGAGAGTCCTCAAACTCAAAGGGAATAGTTCAAATCAAAATTTTTCTAAAAATGCTAAAACTTTTCAATCTTACAAACATAAAAGTAATCATATCAACTATAAAATTTAGAATTGAAACCCATTAGCTGAAAAAGTAGTTGATTTTCTTAAGGAGCTCTTAAAATCTAACTCAGTGGGTCATTCTTACAACAACTATAAATATAAGAAGACCAACTATACTCCTAAACCTAAACAGTTCTGAAATGGGTTCCTAAGGTTACTTTCTTGGTTGCCCAGACGACTTTCAAAGCTACAAGTCATTCAAAGTGGTACTTCGACAGTGGATGCTCAAGGCATATGACTGGTGATAAAGGTCTATTCACGGATCTTAAAGACATGGCTGATGGTTCAGTCACATTTGGTGATGGTAGCAACTCTAGGATTATTGTCCAAGGTACGGTTCAACTCTTTAACCTGCCCTTATTTAAGAATATTTTATACATTGAAGGGTTAAAACACAATCTATTAAGCATATCTCAAATATACGATAACAATCATAGCGTAAATTTTACTAATCAAGGTTGTGAAATCTTAAACAAAAAGGGTTCTGTAATATTAACTGGTCGTATAACTTCTGAAAAATGTTATATTGTTAGTGATTCTAACTCATCTAGTCAATCGTGTTACATGGTCAATACCGATGAAACCGAGTTATGGCATAAACGCCTTGGACATGTACACTACTGCAATTTATATAGATTGAGCAAAAGAGAACTGATAAGAGGTTTACCTAAATTACAGAAAGTAGATAAAATATGCGATGAATGCCAGATTAGCAAATAAACTAGGAGTACTCATAAAAAGGTGGACTCCAATGCCACATCCAAATCACTCGAGCTTCTCCATATGGATCTTATAGGACCAAACAGGACGGAGAGTCAAGGAGGAAAAAAAATATATACTAGTAATCGTGGATGCTTTTACCAGATTCACCTGGGTAGCCTTCTTAAGGGATAAATCAGAAACCCTTGATGAAGTAAAAAGAGTTCTCAAACGAATCCAAACGGAAAAAGGTTCTCAAGTCTATAAGATCTGTAGTGATCATGGATCAAAATTTGAGAATAGAAGTTTTGAGAAATTCTATTACAATCAGGGAATACTACATGAATTCTCTACACCCAAAACACGACAATAAAATGGAATTGTTGAAAGAAAAAATAGAGTGCTTCAAGAAATGGCAAATGTAATGTTAAATAATCTAAAGCTCCCTAGAAATCTTTGGGCTGAAGCTATAAATACTACATGTTATATAATCAATTGGGTTTATACAAGTAAAAATTATAATAAAATGACTTATGAAATGTGGTTCAATAAGAAGCCTACTATCAAATACTTTCAAGTTTTTAGCAGCAAGTGCTATATTTTACGTGACTGTGAAAATCTAGGCAAGTTTGACACTAAAACTGATGAAGGGATTTTTTAGGATATTCTTTGAACAGTCGAGCATATCGAGTACTGAATAAGAGGAACGGTGTTATTCAAGAGTCCATTAATGTGGTCATTGACGATCACTTAAATACACCTGCCTCAAATTCAGATAATGATGAGGTTCTTTTAATTGATAAACTAGATACTTCATCAAATCAAACTAACTCTGAACTGAGGACTATTAAAGATCATCCAACCACTCAAATTCTTAGAAACTCTCTCATTGGTGTGCACACTTGCAAACAACTAGAAGATATATGTAATTACGTGTGTTCACTACCAAAAAATCGAGCAAAGGCCACGGACTTTAAAAGTTTTTGGCTACGGATTTAATCCGTAGCAATATTGCTACAGATTTAATCCATAGCTAAAACCTGATATGTTTGTAGCTAAAATGTACCTCCTCCCAATAACCTTAATGGTGCTTAAAGGGCTCCATGAGACCCATTAGAATATATGTGTTTAATCTAAGCCGCTCATCAATTCTGATATACAATTTCAGTGGATGAGCCCAAAACTTATGTAGATTAAAGGTCAAAGTGGACCACACCATACAAAATAATAAAAATTAAATCTTTATTGTTAATTTGTTGTGTGGTCTTCTTACTGCTTCGATCTGACTCATTTTTTTGTATCAATACTTAAAATAAGACTTTAAAATTAATGGATGGAGTAGATAAATAAAATACATCACGATGGGCCCCACCATCCTAAAATCCAATGTCTAAATGGGCCGTCCATCCTGCGCCCCTGAAACGCACCCTCCTAAAACCTGAAACACGCCCCTCCCAAATCGGCCATTTCTCTCGCGCGCAGCAGCCTCCCAGAACCCATCTCTAAATCTCTCTTCCTCTCTCTGATCTCTCCACCCACCTCGAGCTCTCTCTTACATCCTCTCCCTCCTCTGTCTCTCTGTATCTCTCTTCCTCTCTCTCTGAACTCTCTCGGACGGACCGCTGCCGAACGCCCTACCCACGCCGTGAGGGGTAGGGATTTGGGGACCGTGAGGTATCTCTCTCTCTCTCTCAATCTTTCTCAATCTCAATACCGATTTGGGGATTTGGGGATTTAGGGATTTAGGGATTTGGGGATTCCTGTTCTGAAAATTTGCTCAAGCACAGAAAGACTGGCATCGTTGTTGATTCCATGGGTTTTTTGAATTTGGATTTGCCTCATATCCATGGGTTTATGGATGTATGAATTTGGCAAATCCCCAATAAAAAACAAACATGGGAGATTTTAAATCCATGGATTCCCAAATCCTTGCTCCTAATCCCTCACCTCAAATGGCTCCTGTTTTTTGCGGCAAAGGTATGTCAATACGGACCTCTAGTCTTAGGTTTTTTTTTATATTTTTTTAATTCAGTTATAGTGTAGGAAGCAGAGGCTTTATTGCTAAGTTAATCTACTCACTACTCTTCTATTTTGTGCTACTGCAACCAGAGCAGAGCTTTCTCTTTTGGTTCTATATTCAATTTGGGTTTGTTTGGATTCCACCATTTTTTATGGTTTTGCAGTCTGCCTTGGGTTTGTTTGGACTCCACCTTCCGATTATACAGTAATGTTCTGGCTCTAGGGATGGGTATTACATTACTCTTCAATGGCCATCTTGAAAACTCCATTAATCTTAAATGGTTGTTACCATCCGATTCGGAGCATAAAAAATGGATGGCCATGTTCATTTATAATAAAAAACAGATTAAGCAATCCATACAGATGATGACTGATGATCAAAGAAATGTATTGATTGTTTGAGACAGTTGTAAAACATACTTGTAGCAGAAACGAGTTCACTTGAACAATGTGGTTGAATTAAAGCAGTAAGCATGGTCTAAAGTTAACAAGAGCCAAAAAGCAAGTGAAATGTTTAGTACTTAACAGTATTAATTACTAAATATTTCACTAAGGTTAGTTTTAGGATCACCTAGACTCTAGCTTTAGGTCACCTAGGCAAGGTACCCCACCCTGGGTGCCCTAAGGTAAAGCCAATGATAACAAAGGCAGTAAACCGATTATCTTCAATTTCCTAATCGTTCTCTTTGCTTTCCTAATTTCACTTATTTATTTATTTTATTCTCATTTTAGTACTTTTCAGTTTTAAACATTTTTATGAACATTAAGAGTTTTTCACTGTGACCTTTGAAAGCTTGTACAGCAGAATGCCCAAAAGGATCGAATTGCCATCCAACACGTGGAACCTTCTTGACTTGCTTCTTTATCAAGCGGTGACCTAGAGTTGTTTGATCGATCATATCTATGTAATGACATGTTGCTTCATCATGCATGCACCAGCCACCATTTCTAAGCAACAATTTGCAAATTACTCTGACAGCATAAAAATGAAAAATAAAATAAATTCAATTTCAACAGCGAAAACTGGTAATAGAACTTAAGAACTGCATACATGAACTTGTACTGGCCAGAGTCTACCAATTTCTTCACGGCTTCTTGTGTTTCCTCATTTTGCTCATCCCACCAACGTTGGAAAAAAGCCTATCGCTATCAAAATTGACTTATGAAGATAATCAATCATTTTTCCAAATAAAAAAAAAATCTAAATACAGGGTATAGATAGATTTAAAAAACTATGAAAAAGCTTGAATATTAGGGAAGACTTTGTGTCCCTAGTGTTTTTGTGTTGAAGAAAAAAATCCCATCACATGTATCTTTTACTTGACCAGCATTACTTTCTTATAGTGTTTATGTCATGGAGTTTTTCTAATCGACATGTGTAAGGCAAACCATATTCCACCACATCGGCCAACATGGCACATTGATGTGAGATCCAGACCATCCATTGAGTGGCCCCAACTTCTTAAATGCGTAGGACTAAAATCAGGTAAGTCCACTAATCATATGGCCCACAGTGTAAAGCAAGTCAACGGCTAAAATAACCTTACCACTTTTTTCTAAGATTTCCTTTTGTTTATAATATTGTAGCACATGTGATGGGTGCACTAGCTTGACTTTGGGGCCATGGCATGTACATAGAGGGACTCACTTGAACCTAATGGAAAGCTTCGATTTCACACAGCGACATTGCCACATGAGGTGGTGTGTGGACGGGCTGCTTTATACAAATGTGGAACTAAAAAATCTGTCATGATATGTTATCATTCCCTCTATCCACCCCATCATAATATGAGCCTTATCCCAACTAATTGGGGTCAGCTTCCTCATATCCAACTAAGCTTATATTTAATCACACTTGTGCTCTTTATTAGTCCATTTACTTTCAGTTTCATCATCACCCAAATCCAATTTGTTCACATGTTCATTTGACTTCATTAATTTTTCATTCTCTAATATTAGTTTAGTCCATATATATCCAAGGCTTATCGACTAAAGAATTAGATTTCTCATTTTTCTACTATGCCCCTTTAGTAAAGGCATAGTTTCATTAAACGATCAGATAGGGTTCACTCTATCCACCATAGTAGTTCTGTTTGATTTCATCTTCTCCTCTGTGATCTAGGAGTTTTATCCACAACGTTCATCAAATGCCCATTTGGGATCCATTTGGGAACTAGATAACTGGTGGTGAACTAGATGCTATTAGAATGCTGAAATACTATTTTCATCTGAAGAGGACTCAACGTTCATCAATTACCCATTAGAATGCTGAAATACTATTTTCATCAAATGCCCATTTGGGATCCATTTGGGAACTAGATAACAGGTGGTGAACTAGATTAAGTAGAGTTTCTTTCATCGTGGCAGCTTAAGGCTTGTAGCTTACACACCATGGACCAGTAGAAACATTGCTTTTGAAATTAAAATTGTGTTATCTTGTTGAGATGACCAATGTTAGCCTGTTAAGGCTTGGAACTTTTGAGTTGGGCTATTGATACTCTATATCCCTACTCCTAACACCAAGACAAATGAGTGGGGTATAAGGTTGCTGATTGGATACTTTGGCTTGCAATTGGCAGGTGGTAAATGGTTTTTTTTTGGGTAGGAAAACCCATCCTGGCCGCTGAAGCAGGGGGCTACACATGCAACTACACTTGGTGTAAGTGGCTACAGGTTCTGCTTGATAACCATGCTACTTTCATTTTTATGAAATGTTTTCTTGAGCACAAAATCCAAAGGTATGTTGCAGGAAATTCATTGAAGTTATGGTGGCTAGCCACCCCACAATTTTTGCATGCTCATTTCAGTTATGCCCAAAAGATGTGGGCTACATTTCTAGGCAAATTCAACATCAAATGGGTTTCTCAGGTGGACCACACCGTGAGAAATAGTGATGATGGAGAATTTTGTTATGGACCACACCATAAGAAATTTCTTAGATACATAATGTCAAAATGTTGTGTTTGATGGAGAAGTGTTTTTACATGTAGTGAACTTAGAGTAGTGAACTTATTTTAACTAGATTGGGACTTTGATTTCCAACTGCTCTATGCTTCTTAGTTCTTCAGTTTGTTTGCCACTTATGAGACATCTAAATCACCATCATCTAAGCCTTATCCCGACTAATTGGTGTTGGCTTCTAAGACATAAACAGTGAAAATTACATATGTGCTACACCAACCAAGGCTTTAGAACTTGCCAAAACCAAGTGCACTTGGTTTCTCTAAGGAACAAATTGATAGGTCCCTTTAAAATATATATGTTTCAAGATGAGTTGTTGTGTGACAGGTGGCAGTTTTAACTAACAGAGTCGCAAACTTACATATTCCTAGCTACCCAAGTCTCCCATCTCAGTTGATGTGCCAAGTTCATAATGTTACACTACATGCATGTTTTAACTCATACTCAATCTTCCTTTAGTCTTTATGTTTCCCTTAGTAGATGCTCTCTAATACCTGTCTGGTTGCATATATTGCTTGGAACTACAGGTAGAGAGGGATGCTGATGAGATTTACACCTAAGCGACTCTTCAGCCGATGAAGTCTAATGGCAAAGAAATCTATGTAAGTGTCATTTGGTTTTGATGTGCATTGGCTGTCTTCTTTGTCTTATACAAGATTTTAAAGGAGCATGGGGCTCATGACCCCAAAAGAAGATTTGGCCATTCTAAGGCATTTTTCTAAAATCAGGTCCTTAATCAAATTGGCCATCCATTGAAGTTTGGGCCAAAAAAGATCGAAATAGAAAATTTGAGAAAATAGGATAAATTTTCTTTTATAAAGTAAGTATATGGGGCCAAGTGGTTATGTATTTGGTCCATTAAATTTGCTCGAAATTAATGGAGCAGACCCGGATGTGTGTCGGAGCTATCCGGATGAGTGGGGGTCCCTGGAAGGTGGGAACCACTGTTATGACCATGATGAAGCTGTCCATTTCCTATGGACAACATTGGAGGAGCCTGACCATTTGGACAGGCCGTGTTTATGTATTTGATCAAAATTAATGGAGCAGACCTGGATGTGCGTTGAAGCTATTCGGAAGAGCAGGGGTCCCTGAAAAGAGGGAACCGCTGTTATGACCATGATGAAGCTGTCCATTTTTTATGGACAGCATTGGAAGGGCATGGCCATTTGCGCTGGATGGCTGTATTTATATCTGTTTATATCTATATTTACAGGGACCATACCCTTAACCTAAACCAAAACCTATGACCTAAAACCTTAACCTATAACCTAAACCTCAACCTTAACATAAACCTAAACCTTAACCTATAACCTAAAACCTTAACCTAAAACCTAAAACCTAAACCTAAACCTAAAACCTAAATGTATTCTTAAATCACTAAACATAAACCTACACCTAATCCTAATCTTAACTCCCTAACCTAAACCTATACCTAAACTTGAAAACCCAAACATAAACCTGATCCCGAACCCGAACCCGATTTCCTAAACCTAAACCTTAACCTGTTCTCAATTTCCTAAACCTATATCTTATAACCTAAACCTAAACCTAAACCTTAACCTATACCTATAACGTTAACCTAAACCAAAACCTATGACCTAAAACCTTAACCTATAACCTATAACTTGAACTTATAACCTATAACCAAACCTTAACCTAAACCTAAAACCTAAACCTTAACCTATAACCCATAACCTAAATCAAAACATATAACCAAAACCAAAACCAAAACCTATAACCTAAACCCGAACCCATTCTCAAATCCTAAAACCTATAACCTAAACCTAAACCTTAACCTAAACCTATAACCTATAACCAAAACTTATAACTTAAACCCGAACCCATTCTCAAATCTCGAAACCTATAACCTAAACCTTAACCTAAACCTACAACCTATAACCTAAATCAAAACCCAAACCTAAACCTAACACCTAAACCTATAACCTATAACATAAATCAAAACATACAACCTAAACCAAAACCAAAACCTATATCCTAAACCCGAACCCATTCTCAAATCCTATAACCTAAACCTAAACCTAAACCTGAAATCTATAACCTAAACCAAAACCTATAACCTAAACCAAAACCAAAACCTATAGCCTAAACTTGAACCCATTCACAAATCCAAAAACTTATAACCTAAACCTAAATCTTAACCTAAACCGTTAACCTATAACCTAAATCAAAACCTATAACCTAAACCAAAACCAAAACCTATAAGCTAAACCCGAACCCATTCTCAAATCCCAAAACCTATAACCTAAACCTATAACCTAAAACCAAAACTTATAACCTAAACCCGAACCCATTCTCAAATTCCAAAACCTATAACCTAAACCTAAACCTTAACTTAAACCGATAACCTATAACCAAAACTTATAACCTAAACCCAAACCCATACTCAAATCCCAAAACCTATAACCTAAACCTAAACCTTAAACTAAACATATAACCTATAACCTATACCCGAACCCATTCTCAAATCCCAAAACCTATAACCTAAACCTAAACCTTAACCTAAACCTATAACCTATAACCAAAACTAATAACCTAAACCCGAACCCATTCTCAAATCCCAAAACCTATAACCTAAACCTAAACCCGAACCCATTCTCAATTCCCAAAACCTATAACCTAAACCTAAACCTATAACCTATAACCAAAACTTATAACCTAAACCCGAACCCATACTCAAATCCCAAAACCTATAACCTAAACCTAAACCTTAACCTAAACCTATAACCTATAACCTAAACCCGAACCCATTCTCAAATCCCAAAACCTATAACCTAAACTTAAACCTTAACCTAAACCTATAACCTATAACCAAAACCTATAACCTAAACCCGAACCCATTCTCAAATCCCAAAACCTATAACCTAAACCTAAACCTAAACCTTAACATAAACCTATAACCTATAACCTAAATCAAAACCCAAATCTAAACCTAAACCTAAACCTATAACCTATAACCTAAATTAAAACCTATTACCTTTCCCTAAACCTTAACCTAAACCTATAACCTATAACCTAAATCAAAACCAAAACCAAAACCTAAAACCTAAACCAATAACCTATAACCTAAATCAAAACATATAACCTAAAATAAAACCAAAACTTATAACCTAAACCCGAACCCATTTTCAAATCCTAAAACCTATAACCTAAACCTAAACCTTAACCTAAACCTATAACCTATAACCAAAACCTATAACCTAAACCCGAACCAATTCTCAAATCCCAAAACCTATAACCTAAACCTAAACCTAAACCTAAACCTTAACCTAAACCTATAACCTATAACCCAAATCAAAACCAAAACCTAAACCTAAAACCTAAACCTATAACCTATAACCTAAATCAAAACCTATTACCTTTCCCTAAACCATAACCTAAACCTATAACCTATAACCTAAATCAAAACCAAAACCAAAACCTAAAACCGAAACCTATAACCTATAACCTAAATCAAAACTTACAACCTAAACCAAAACCAAAACCTATATCCTAAACCCGAACCCATTCTCAAATCCTATGACCAAAACCTAAACCTAAACCTAAACCTGAAACCTATAACCTAAACCAAAACCTATAACCGATAGCTTAAACCCGAACCCATTCTCAAATCCAAAAACCTATAACCTAAACTTAAACCTTAACCTAAACCTATAACCTATAACCTAAATCAAAACCCACACCTAAACTTAACACCTAAACCTATAACCTATAACATAAATCAAAACGTACAACTTAAACCAAAACCAAAACCTATATCCTAAATCCGAACCCATTCTCAAATCCTATAACCTAAACCTAAACCTGAAATCTATAACCTAAACCAAAACCTATAACCTAAACCAATAACCAAAACCTATAGCCTAAACACGAACCAATTCTCAAATCCAAAAACCTATAACCTAAACCTAAACCTTAACCTAAACCGTTAACCTATAACCTAAATCAAAACCTATAACCTAAACCAAAACCAAAACCTATAACCTAAACCCGAACCCATTCTCAAATCCCAAAACCTATAACCTAAACCTAAACCTTAACCTAAACCTATAACCTATAACCAAAACTTATAACCTAAAACCGAACCCATTCTCAAATCCCAAAACCTATAACCTAAACCTAAACCCAAACCCATTCTCAAATCCCAAAACCTATAACCTAAACCTAAACCTTCACCTAAACCGATAACCTATTACAAAAACTTATAACCTAAACCCAAACCCATACTCAAATCCCAAAACCTATAACCTAAACCTAAACCTTAAACTAAACCTATAACTTATAACCTAAACCTGAACACATTCTCAAATCCCAAAACCTATAACCTAAACCTAAACCTTAACCTAAACCTCAAACCTATAACCAAAACATATAACCTAAACCCGAACCCATTCTCAAATTCCAAAACCTATAACCTAAACCTAAACCTAAACCCATTCTCAAATCCCAAAACCTATAACCTAAACCTAAACCTAAACCTATAACCTATAACCAAAACTTATAACCTAAACCCGAACCCATACTCAAATCCCAAAACCTATAACCTAAACCTAAACCTTAACCTAAACCTATAACCTATAACCTAAACCCGAACCCATTCTCAAATCCCAAAACCTATAACCAAAACCTAAACCTTAACCTAAACCTATAACCTATAACCAAAACCTATAACCTAAACCCGAACCCATTCTCAAATCCCAAAACTTATAACCTAAACCTAAACCTTAACCTAAACCTATAACCTGTAACCCAAATCAAAACCAAAACCTAAACCTAAAACCTAAACCTATAACCTATAACCTAAATCAAAACCTATTACCTTTCCCTAAACCTTAACCTAAACCTATAACCTATAACCTAAATCAAAACCAAAACCAAAACCTAAAACCTAAACCTATAACCTATAACCTAAACCAAAACTTACAACCTAAACCAAAACCAAAACCTATATCCTAAACCCGAGCCCATTCTCAAATCCTATGACCTAAACCTAAACCTAAACCTAAACCTGAAACCTATAACCTAAACCAAAACCTATAACCTAAACCAAAACCAAAACCTATAGCCTAAATGCGAACCCATTCTCAAATCCAAAAACCTATAACCTAAACCTAAACCTTAACCTAAACCGTTAACCTATAACCTAAATCAAAACCTATAACATAAACCAAAACCAAAACCTATAACCTAAACCCGAACCCACTCTCAAATCCCAAAACCTATAACCTAAACCTAAACCTATAACCTATAACCCAAATCAAAACCAAAACCTAAACCTAAAACCTAAACCTATAACCTATAACCTATAACCTAAATGAAATCCTATTACCTTTCCCTAAACCTAAACCTAAACCTATAACCTATAACCAAAATCAAAACCAAAACCAAAACCTATATCCTAAACCCGAACCCATTCTCAAATCCTATGACCTAAACCTAAACCTAAACCTAAACCTGAAACCTATAACCTAAACCAAAACCTATAACCTAAACCAAAACCAAACCTATAGCCTAAACCCGAACCCATTCTCGAATCCAAAAACCTATAACCTAAACCTAAACCTTAACCTAAACCGTTAACCTATAACCTAAATCAAAACCAATAACATAAATTAAAACCAAAACCTATAACCTAAACCCGAACCCATTCGCAAATCCCAAAACCTATAACCTAAACCTAAACCTTAACCTAAACCTATAACCTACAACCAAAACTTATAACTTAAACCCGAACCCATTCTCAAATCCCAAAACCTATAACCTAAACCTAAACCTTAACCTAAACCTATAACCTATAATCAAAACTTATAACCTAAACCCGAACCCATTGTCAAATCCCAAAACCTATAACCTAAACCTAAACTCGAACCCATTCTCAAATCCCAAAACCTATAACTTAAACCTAAACCATAACCTAAACCTATAACTTATAACCAAAACTTATAACCTAAACCCGAACCCATTCTCAAATCCCAAAACCTATAACCTTAACCTAAACCTATAACTTATAACCTAAACCCGAACCCATTCTCAAATCCCAAAACCTATAACCTAAACCTGAACCTTAACCAAAACCTATAACCTATAACTAAAACCTATAACCCAAACTCGAACCCATTCTCAAATCCCAAAACCTATATCCTAAACCTAAACCTAAACCTAAACCTTAACCTAAACCTATAACCTATAACCAAAATCAAAACCAAAACCAAAACCTAAAACCCAAACCTATAACCTATAACCTAAATCAAAACATTTAACCTAAACCAAAACCAAAACCTATAACCTAAATCCGAACCCATTCTCAAATCCTATAACCTAAACCCAAACCTAAACCTATAACTTATAACCTAAACCAAAACTATAACCTAAACCAAAGCCAAAACCTATAGGCTAAACCCGAACCCATTCTCAAATCCAAAAACCTATAACCTAAACCTAAACCTTAACCTAAACCGTTAACCTATAACCTAAATCAAAACCTATAACCAAAACCAAAACCAAAACCTATAACCCGAACCCATTATCAAATCCCAAAACCTATAACCTAAACCAAAACCAAAACCTATAACCTAAACCCGAACCCATTCTCAAATCCCAAAACCCAAACCTAAACCTAAACCTAAAACCTAAACCTAAACCTATAACCTAAACTCAAATCCCTAAACCTAAACCTAAAGCTAATCCTATAACCTAAACTCAAATCCCTAAACCTTAACTTATAACCTAACCTAAACCTATACTTATAACCTAAAACTATTCTCAAATCCCAAAACCTATAACCTAAACCTAACCTTTCCCTAAACCTATAACCTAAACTCAATTCCCTAAACCTAAACCTAGACCTAAACCTAAACCTATAGCCTAAACTCAAATCCCTAAACCTTAACATTTAACCTAACCTAAACCTATACTTATAACCTAAAACTATTCCCAAATCCCAAAACCTATAACCTAAACCTAACCTTTCCCTAAACCTATAACCTAAACTCAATTCCCTAAACCTAAACCTATAGCCTAAACTCAAATCCCTAAACCTTAACCTATAACCTAACCTAAACCTATACTTATAACCTAAAACTATTCCCTAATCCCAAAACCTATTACCTAAACCTAACCTTTCCCTAAACCTATAACCTAAACTCAATTCCCTAAAGCTAAACCTACACCTAATCCTAATCTTAACTCCTTAACCTAAACCTAAACCTAAACTTGAAAACCCAAACTTAAACCCAATCGCGAACCTGAACCCGATTTCCTAAACCTAAACCACAACCATTCTCAAATCCAAAAACTTATAACCTAAACCAAAACCAAAACTTATAACCTAAACCCGAACCCATTCTCAAATCCAAAAACCTATAACCTAAACCTAAACCTTAAACTAAACCGTTAACCTATAACCTAAATCAAAACCTATAACCCAAACCAAAACCAAAACCTATAATCTAAACCTGAACCCATTATCAAATTCCAAAACCTATAACCAAAACCAAAACCAAAACGTATAACCTAAACCTGAATCCATTCTCTAATCTCAAAACCCAAACATAAACCTAAACCTAAGCCTAAAACCTAAACCTAAACCTATAACCTAAACTCAAATCCCTAAACCTAAACCTAAACCTAATCCTATAACCTAAACTCAAATCCCTAAACCTTAACTTATAACCTAACCTAAACCTATACTTATAACCTAAAACTATGCTCAAATCCCAAAACCTATAACCTAAACCTAACCTTTCCCTAAACCTATAACCTAAACTCAATTACCTAAACCTAAACCTAGACCTAAACTTAAACCTATAGCCTAAACTCAAATCCCTAAACCTTAACCTATAACCTAACCTAAACCTATACTAATAATCGAAAACTATTCCCAAATCCCAAAACCTATAACCTAAACCTAAGCTTTCCCTAAACCTATAAGCTAAACTCAATTCTCAAAAGCTAAACCTACACCTAATCTTAATCTCAACTCCCTAACCTAAACCTAAACATAAACTTGAAAACTCAAACTTAAACCCAATCCCGAACTTGAACCCGATTTCCTAAACCTAAACCATAACCCATTCTCAAATCTAAAAACCTAAAACCTAAACCTAAACCAAAACCAAAACTTGTAACCTAAACCCGAACCCATTCTCAAATCCCAAAACCTATAACCAAAACCAAAACCAAAACCAAAACTTATATCCTAAACCCGAACCCATTCTCAAATCTCAAAACCTAGAACCTAAACCTAAACCTTAACCTAAACCAATAACCGATAACCAAAACCTATAACCTAAACCCGAACCCATTCTCAAATCCCAAAACCTATAACCTAAACCTAAACCTAAACCTAAACCTATAACCTATAACATAAATCAAAACCTAAACCTAAACCTAAAACCTAAACCAATAACCAATAACCTAAATCAAAACCTATTACCTTTCCCTAAACCTTAACCTAAATCTATAACCTATAACCTAAATCAAAAGCAAAACCAAAACGTAAAACCTAAACATATAACCTATAACCTAAATCAAAACATATTATCATAACCAAAACCAAAACCTATATCCTAAACCCGAACACATTCTCAAATCCTATAACCTATAACCTAAACCTATAACCTATAACCAAAACCAAAACCTATAACCTAAACCAAAACCAAAACCTATAGCCTAAACTCGAACCCATTCTCAAATCCAAAAAACCTATAACCTAAACCTAAACCTTAACCTAAACCGTTAACCAATAACCTAAATCAAAACCTATAACCAAAACCAAAACCAAAACCTATAACCTATAACCTAAACCCGAACCCATTATCAAATCCCAAAACCCAAACCTAAACCTAAACCTAAACCTAAAACCTAAACCTAAACCTAATCCTATAACCTAAACTCAAATCCCTAAACCTTAACTTATAACCTAACCTAAACCTATACTTATAACCTAAAACTATTCTCAAATCCCAAAACCTATAACCTAAACCTAACCTTTCCCTAAACCTATAACCTAAACTCAATTCCCTAAACCTAAACCTAGACCTAAACCTAAACCTATAGCCTAAACTCAAATCCCTAAACCTTAACATTTAACCTAACCTAAACCTATACTTATAACCTAAAACTATTCCCAAATCCCAAAACCTATAACCTAAACCTAACCTTTCCCTAAACCTATAACCTAAACTCAATTCCCTAAACCTAAACCTATAGCCTAAACTCAAATCCCTAAACCTTAACCTATAACCTAACCTAAACCTATACTTATAACCTAAAACTATTCCCTAATCCCAAAACCTATTACCTAAACCTAACCTTTCCCTAAACCTATAACCTAAACTCAATTCCCTAAAGCTAAACCTACACCTAATCCTAATCTTAACTCCTTAACCTAAACCTAAACCTAAACTTGAAAACCCAAACTTATACCCAATCGCGAACCTGAACCCGATTTCCTAAACCTAAACCACAACCATTCTCAAATCCAAAAACTTATAACCTAAACCAAAACCAAAACTTATAACCTAAACCCGAACCCATTCTCAAATCCAAAAACCTATAACCTAAACCTAAACCTTAAACTAAACCGTTAACCTATAACCTAAATCAAAACCTATAACCCAAACCAAAACCAAAACCTATAATCTAAACCTGAACCCATTATCAAATTCCAAAACCTATAACCAAAACCAAAACCAAAACGTATAACCTAAACCTGAATCCATTCTCTAATCCCAAAACCCAAACATAAACCTAAACCTAAGCCTAAAACCTAAACCTAAACCTATAACCTAAACTCAAATCCCTAAACCTAAACCTAAACCTAATCCTATAACCTAAACTCAAATCCCTAAACCTTAACTTATAACCTAACCTAAACCTATACTTATAACCTAAAACTATGCTCAAATCCCAAAACCTATAACCTAAACCTAACCTTTCCCTAAACCTATAACCTAAACTCAATTACCTAAACCTAAACCTAGACCTAAACTTAAACCTATAGCCTAAACTCAAATCCCTAAACCTTAACCTATAACCTAACCTAAACCTATACTAGTAATCGAAAACTATTCCCAAATCCCAAAACCTATAACCTAAACCTAAGCTTTCCCTAAACCTATAAGCTAAACTCAATTCTCTAAAGCTAAACCTACACCTAATCTTAATCTCAACTCCCTAACCTAAACCTAAACATAAACTTGAAAACTCAAACTTAAACCCAATCCCGAACTTGAACCCGATTTCCTAAACCTAAACCATAACCCATTCTCAAATCTAAAAACCTAAAACCTAAACCTAAACCAAAACCAAAACTTGTAACCTAAACCCGAACCCATTCTCAAATCCCAAAACCTATAACCAAAACCAAAACCAAAACCAAAACCTATATCCTAAACCCGAACCCATTCTCAAATCTCAAAACCTAGAACCTAAACCTAAACCTTAACCTAAACCAATAACCGATAACCAAAACCTATAACCTAAACCCGAACCCATTCTCAAATCCCAAAACCTATAACCTAAACCTAAACCTAAACCTAAACCTATAACCTATAACATAAATCAAAACCTAAACCTAAACCTAAAACCTAAACCAATAACCAATAACCTAAATCAAAACCTATTACCTTTCCCTAAACCTTAACCTAAATCTATAACCTATAACTTAAATCAAAAGCAAAACCAAAACCAAAAACCTAAACATATAACCTATAACCTAAATCAAAACATATTATCATAACCAAAACCAAAACCTATATCCTAAACCCGAACACATTCTCAAATCCTATAACCTATAACCTAAACCTATAACCTATAACCAAAACCAAAACCTATAACCTAAACCAAAACCAAAACCTATAGCC
The DNA here is from genome assembly GCF_029962835.1 of Magnolia sinica. Taxonomy (NCBI): domain Eukaryota; kingdom Viridiplantae; phylum Streptophyta; class Magnoliopsida; order Magnoliales; family Magnoliaceae; genus Magnolia; species Magnolia sinica. Next base: position 43,052,958 of record NC_080581.1, read on the forward strand.
TAAACTCGAACCCATTCTCAAATCCAAAACCTATGACCTAAAACCTAAACCTTAACCTAAACCGTTAACCAATAACCTAAATCAAAACCTATAACCAAAACCAAAACCAAAACCTATAAACTATAACATAAACACTAACCATTTATCAAATCCCAAAACCCAAACCCAAACCTAAACCTAAACCTAAACCTAAACCTAAACCTAATCCTATAACCTAAACTCAAATCCCTAAACCTTAACTTATAACCTAACCTAAACCTATACTTATAACCTAAAACTATTCTCAAATCCCAAAACCTATAACCTAAACCTAACCTTTCCCTAAACCTATAACCTAAACTCAATTCCCTAAACCTAAACCTAGACCTAAACCTAAACCTATAGCCTAAACTCAAATCCCTAAACCTTAACATTTAACCTAACCTAAACCTATACTTATAACCTAAAACTATTCCCAAATCCCAAAACCTATAACCTAAACCTAACCTTTCCCTAAACCTATAACCTAAACTCAATTCCCTAAACCTAAACCTATAGCCTAAACTCAAATCCCTAAACCTTAACCTATAACCTAACCTAAACCTATACTTATAACCTAAAACTATTCCCTAATCCCAAAACCTATTACCTAAACCTAACCTTTCCCTAAACCTATAACCTAAACTCAATTCCCTAAAGCTAAACCTACACCTAATCCTAATCTTAACTCCTTAACCTAAACCTAAACCTAAACTTGAAAACCCAAACTTATACCCAATCGCGAACCTGAACCCGATTTCCTAAACCTAAACCACAACCATTCTCAAATCCAAAAACTTATAACCTAAACCAAAACCAAAACTTATAACCTAAACCCGAACCCATTCTCAAATCCAAAAACCTATAACCTAAACCTAAACCTTAAACTAAACCGTTAACCTATAACCTAAATCAAAACCTATAACCCAAACCAAAACCAAAACCTATAATCTAAACCTGAACCCATTATCAAATTCCAAAACCTATAACCAAAACCAAAACCAAAACGTATAACCTAAACCTGAATCCATTCTCTAATCCCAAAACCCAAACATAAACCTAAACCTAAGCCTAAAACCTAAACCTAAACCTATAACCTAAACTCAAATCCCTAAACCTAATCCTATAACCTAAACTCAAATCCCTAAACCTTAACTTATAACCTAACCTAAACCTATACTTATAACCTAAAACTATGCTCAAATCCCAAAACCTATAACCTAAACCTAACCTTTCCCTAAACCTATAACCTAAACTCAATTACCTAAACCTAAACCTAGACCTAAACTTAAACCTATAGCCTAAACTCAAATCCCTAAACCTTAACCTATAACCTAACCTAAACCTATACTAATAATCGAAAACTATTCCCAAATCCCAAAACCTATAACCTAAACCTAAGCTTTCCCTAAACCTATAAGCTAAACTCAATTCTCTAAAGCTAAACCTACACCTAATCTTAATCTCAACTCCCTAACCTAAACCTAAACATAAACTTGAAAACTCAAACTTAAACCCAATCCCGAACTTGAACCCGATTTCCTAAACCTAAACCATAACCCATTCTCAAATCTAAAAACCTAAAACCTAAACCTAAACCAAAACCAAAACTTGTAACCTAAACCCGAACCCATTCTCAAATCCCAAAACCTATAACCAAAACCAAAACCAAAACCAAAACCTATATCCTAAACCCGAACCCATTCTCAAATCTCAAAACCTAGAACCTAAACCTAAACCTTAACCTAAACCAATAACCGATAACCAAAACCTATAACCTAAACCCGAACCCATTCTCAAATCCCAAAACCTATAACCTAAACCTAAACCTAAACCTAAACCTATAACCTATAACATAAATCAAAACCTAAACCTAAACCTAAACCTAAACCAATAACCAATAACCTAAATCAAAACCTATTACCTTTCCCTAAACCTTAACCTAAATCTATAACCTATAACTTAAATCAAAAGCAAAACCAAAACCAAAAACCTAAACATATAACCTATAACCTAAATCAAAACATATTATCATAACCAAAACCAAAACCTATATCCTAAACCCGAACACATTCTCAAATCCTATAACCTATAACCTAAACCTATAACCTATAACCAAAACCAAAACCTATAACCTAAACCAAAACCAAAACCTATAGCCTAAACTCGAACCCATTCTCAAATCCAAAACCTATAACCTAAACCTAAACCTTAACCTAAACCGTTAACCAATAACCTAAATCAAAACCTATAACCAAAACCAAAACCAAAACCTATAACCTATAACCTAAACCCGAACCCATTATCAAATCCCAAAACCCAAACCTAAACCTAAACCTAAACCTAAAACCTAAACCTAAACCTAATCCTATAACCTAAACTCAAATCCCTAAACCTTAACTTATAACCTAACCTAAACCTATACTTATAACCTAAAACTATTCTCAAATCCCAAAACCTATAACCTAAACCTAACCTTTCCCTAAACCTATAACCTAAACTCAATTCCCTAAACCTAAACCTAGACCTAAACCTAAACCTATAGCCTAAACTCAAATCCCTAAACCTTAACATTTAACCTAACCTAAACCTATACTTATAACCTAAAACTATTCCCAAATCCCAAAACCTATAACCTAAACCTAACCTTTCCCTAAACCTATAACCTAAACTCAATTCCCTAAACCTAAACCTATAGCCTAAACTCAAATCCCTAAACCTTAACCTATAACCTAACCTAAACCTATACTTATAACCTAAAACTATTCCCTAATCCCAAAACCTATTACCTAAACCTAACCTTTCCCTAAACCTATAACCTAAACTCAATTCCCTAAAGCTAAACCTACACCTAATCCTAATCTTAACTCCTTAACCTAAACCTAAACCTAAACTTGAAAACCCAAACTTAAACCCAATCGCGAACCTGAACCCGATTTCCTAAACCTAAACCACAACCATTCTCAAATCCAAAAACTTATAACCTAAACCAAAACCAAAACCAAAACTTATAACCTAAACCAAAACCAAAACTTATAACCTAAACCCGAACCCATTCTCAAATCCAAAAACCTATAACCTAAACCTAAACCTTAAACTAAACCGTTAACCTATAACCTAAATCAAAACCTATAACCCAAACCAAAACCAAAACCTATAACCTAAACCTGAACCCATTATCAAATTCCAAAACCTATAACCAAAACCAAAACCAAAACGTATAACCTAAACCTGAATCCATTCTCTAATCCCAAAACCCAAACATAAACCTAAACCTAAGCCTAAAACCTAAACCTAAACCTATAACCTAAACTCAAATCCCTAAACCTAATCCTATAACCTAAACTCAAATCCCTAAACCTTAACTTATAACCTAACCTAAACCTATACTTATAACCTAAAACTATGCTCAAATCCCAAAACCTATAACCTAAACCTAACCTTTCCCTAAACCTATAACCTAAACTCAATTACCTAAACCTAAACCTAGACCTAAACTTAAACCTATAGCCTAAACTCAAATCCCTAAACCTTAACCTATAACCTAACCTAAACCTATACTAATAATCGAAAACTATTCCCAAATCCCAAAACCTATAACCTAAACCTAAGCTGTCCCTAAACCTATAAGCTAAACTCAATTCTCTAAAGCTAAACCTACACCTAATCTTAATCTCAACTCCCTAACCTAAACCTAAACATAAACTTGAAAACTCAAACTTAAACCCAATCCCGAACTTGAACCCGATTTCCTAAACCTAAACCATAACCCATTCTCAAATCTAAAAACCTAAAACCTAAACCTAAACCAAAACCAAAACTTGTAACCTAAACCCGAACCCATTCTCAAATCCCAAAACCTATAACCAAAACCAAAACCAAAACCAAAACCTATATCCTAAACCCGAACCCATTCTCAAATCTCAAAACCTAGAACCTAAACCTAAACCTTAACCTAAACCAATAACCGATAACCAAAACCTATAACCTAAACCCGAACCCATTCTCAAATCCCAAAACCTATAACCTAAACCTAAACCTAAACCTAAACCTATAACCTATAACATAAATCAAAACCTAAACCTAAACCTAAAACCTAAACCAATAACCAATAACCTAAATCAAAACCTATTACCTTTCCCTAAACCTTAACCTAAATCTATAACCTATAACTTAAATCAAAAGCAAAACCAAAACCAAAAACCTAAACATATAACCTATAACCTAAATCAAAACATATTATCATAACCAAAACCAAAACCTATATCCTAAACCCGAACACATTCTCAAATCCTATAACCTATAACCTAAACCTATAACCTATAACCAAAACCAAAACCTATAACCTAAACCAAAACCAAAACCTATAGCCTAAACTCGAACCCATTCTCAAATCCAAAAAACCTATAACCTAAACCTAAACCTTAACCTAAACCGTTAACCAATAACCTAAATCAAAACCTATAACCAAAACCAAAACCAAAACCTATAACCTATAACCTAAACCCGAACCCATTATCAAATCCCAAAACCCAAACCTAAACCTAAACCTAAACCTAAAACCTAAACCTAAACCTAATCCTATAACCTAAACTCAAATCCCTAAACCTTAACTTATAACCTAACCTAAACCTATACTTATAACCTAAAACTATTCTCAAATCCCAAAACCTATAACCTAAACCTAACCTTTCCCTAAACCTATAACCTAAACTCAATTCCCTAAACCTAAACCTAGACCTAAACCTAAACCTATAGCCTAAACTCAAATCCCTAAACCTTAACCTATAACCTAACCTAAACTTATACTTATAACCTAAAACTATTCCCTAATCCCAAAACCTATTACCTAAACCTAACCTTTCCCTAAACCTATAAGCTAAACTCAATTCTCTAAAGCTAAACCTATACCTAATCCTAATCTCAACTCCTTAACCTAAACCTAAACCTAAACTTGAAAACCCAAACTTAAACCCAATCCCGAACCTGAACTCGATTTCCTAAACCTAAACCATAACCCATTCTTAAATCCAAAAACCTATAACCTAAACCTAAACCAAAACCAAAACTTATAACCTAAACTCGAACCCATTCTCAAATCCCAAAACCTATAACCTAAACCAAAACCAAAACCTATAACCTAAACCTGAACCCATTCTCAAATCCCAAAACCTATAACCTAAACCTATAACCAAAACTAAAACCTATAACCTAAGCCAAAACCAAAACCTATAACCTAAGTCCGAACCCATTCTCAAATCCCAAAACCTATAACCTAAACCTAAACCTATAACCTAAACCAAAACCTATAACCTAAACCAAAACCAAAACCCATAACCTAAACTTGAACTCATTCTCAAATCCCAAAACCTTTAACCTAAACCTAAACCTTAACATAAACCTATAACCTATAACCTAAATCAAAACCTATAACCTAAACCAAAACCAAAACCTATAACCTAAACCCGAACCCATTCTTAAATCCCAAAACCCAAACCTAAACCTAAACCTAAACACAAAACCTAAACCTAAACTATAACCTAAACTCAAATCCCTAAACCTAGACCTAAACCTAAACCTATAGCCTAAACTCAAATCCCTAAACCTTAACCTATAACCTAACCTAAACCTATACTTATAAACCTAAAACTATTCCCAAATCCCAAAACCTATAACCTAAACCTAACCTCTCCCTAAACCTATAACCTAAGCTCAATTCCCTAAACCTAAACCTACACCTAATCCTAATCTCAACTCCCTAACCTAAACCTAAACCTAAACTTGAAAACCCAAACTTAAACCCAATCCCGAACCTGAACCTGATTTTCGAAACCTAAACCATAGCCCATTCTCAAATCCCTAAAGCTATAACCTATAACCTAAACCTAAACCTAAACCTAAACCTAATCTAAACTTATAACCTTTCCCTAAACCTTTAACTTAAACCTAAACTTAAAATCTAAATGTATTCTCAAATCCTTAAACCCAAACCTACACCTAATCCTAATCTCAACTCCTTAACCTAAACCTAAACTTGAAAACCCAAACCTAAACCCAATCCTGAACGCGAACCCGAACCTGATTTCCTAAACCTAAACCTTAACCTATAATCAAGTTCCTAAAAGCTATATGTGAGACCCGACCCGAGTTCGCATGTGTGCATGTGTGTGTGTGAGTATGCATTCCGTCCATCTTGATCCCGCGGTCCTACCGGTCGAATCCCGGCGACCCGTGACCCTTGGATAGTGTTTGCGGTCATCCGTGAGCCCAGTCATGAAGACCCGACTCGGATCGAGTTGAGACCTATACCATTGTGACCGCATCGTCGTTGCGATTCCAACGACGCGTCTTGTGCATTCATCTGACTTATAGATCAAAAGTTGTGAGCATTTCATCATGTGGCCCACTTTTTGTACAAAAGCATATGGACCACTCTCAGGCACAAGTTCCCATGCACACCACCCACACACACTACAATTCCCATGGAATAAACACTACCCATCCTAAACACTACCCACACCTAACCTACCCTAGCAAGCATTGTTTGTATCACCATAGGTCATGATTTCTTTCTCTAACCAAGGAGGGAGAGTAATGATGACTCCCCTACAACCTTCCCTTCCTCTCTCTCCTCCTTCATTCTCTCATTTTCCTCTTTCATGGAAGAATTTCCAGCCCTCCCACTCCCAATTTCCAGCAACTTTCTCTTCCTTTCTTCCTCCATCTAGCCATCACAAACTCATCTTGACCATTGAACCTTTAAGCTTGGAGCTTGGAGTACCTAGTGTTGGTGGTAGCTTGAAGATTCGAGGTGGGTGATTATAATTGTTGATCTTATTTTCTACCCTTTGATCTTTTTTGTCTTTCTAGATGGATCATATGGGACCCACCAATCCATGGTGGGGATCCCATTTGATCCCATGGATGTGGCCCTTTGGCCCATCCTACATGCATGTCATGATCCATGATGGGGCCATTCTCCATGGACCCCATCATGATGTATTTTATAATCCACTCCATCTTAAGGTCATTTAGACCCTAAGGATCATGTTGGGATGGCATCCCAACCATCCATAACAATTATATATCATGCATGTAGTGATTTTATGTTGCATGTAAAATCAATGTAGTTGTATGGGTATGATTCACTCTTGGGAGGGCCCACTAGTGGCGGGGCCCTACCCCCATGGCCGGATTACTCTCTTTCCTTCTTCTCTTTTCTCTGATGTATGGATGATAGTGTGTGTGTGGCCCATTTATAGTGGGCCTTGGATGTCCCAAAATAAATAAAAATAAAAATCCAGCAAGGTGGGATGCTCTTATCACCTAACTCCATGATCATCGGACACCTTAATCAAATGCATGCAAGTGTCCTAGTTCTAGTATGTGATTTGGATTTATGTGGGGCCCACTGAGGAAGGCCACACACCCTTTTTATGGCTAGGATTATTGAGATATAGGCTGATGTGTCCAGCCATGTATTGCTGTCCAAAAACTTGGACTGTTGCATGGATTGTCATGTTCAATCTTTGGCATGGATTTTTGGATCATGATTGTCATTATTTTCTTTATAAGTATGGAGTGTAATGAGAAGGTGTGGACCCCACCATGAGGTGTGATGGGTCATACCTCAGATGGTCCATGATATGGTACCCAAAAAGGAGGCCCATAGGGGTGGGCGGTCCACCTTGTTGGGCTGTCTAACCCACATGTATGGAGGGAAAACATACACTTCAGCTTGGTTTCTCTAAAGGATGGGCCACTTTTATGGACCCCACCTTACTTTATTTTATGAAGAAAATACTAAACCTCCATTTTTCCCCTCTTGGATGAAGGTTGGGCCCACCTTATTGGGTAAACAATGCATGGACAGCAACATCCCTTCCTGGACAGATTGAAATTCTTAATTTAATTAAAATATTTATGAGTATCCAAAAATCATAAAATTTTACAGAGAGGTGGTTCACTTATGTTAGGACCCACCTACAAAATTTTGGGGCCAATGGACACCTGTACACACCATGGTGGTGGCTGGACTGGCCCATTACAATACGGTGTCCAGATCAGTCCGATTTTTAGGACAGATTGATTTCTTTAAATAAATTAAAATATTTATATATGTCTAAAAATTCTGAAATTTTGTGGAGATATTTTCCACCCATTCTAGGACCCACTTACCAAATTTCAGGGCCAATGGACCTCTGTGTACACCATGGAAAGGGCCGGACTGGCCCACCACGTTGGGACGTCCAGGTCAGTCCGATTTTCTGGACAGTCTATTTTATTTAAATAAATTAAAATATTTCTAAGTGTCCAAAAATCTTGAAATTTTGTGGGGGTGTAGGTCACCTATGGAAGTATCACTCTGTAAAATTTCAGATCCAAAATACATTTGAGTTGCCCGTGGTATGGCTGGAAGTGGTCTGCTAGGCAGGGACGCCCAGGCTGGGGCATCTAGCCTGCTTCGTGGGCCCACCTCGATGTGTTGAATGTCCCACCACCCATCCATGTAGGGTCCTTAGGGGATTGATCATACTTGCCCCCTTTTTATTCAATTAGAACACATTAGGTGGATTTTTGGGCCATATACCCCAGGCCCATAGGACTGCCTACACATGGGACATCCCTGCCTTAGGCTACTGGGCTTGCATTCTAACAGTCTGGCCCATTTCATATATGTATTGTATATCCTCTCTCATCTGGTGGGGCCCACAGTGATGTGTGTGAGCCATCCAAAATTAATTATACTAAGAAATACTTCTAATGCTGAACTCCAACCAACCCAGAAATTTGGGTGGGCTGGAATTTGGCATTGAGCCCAATAACTGTTGCCTATAGATGTTCTTTGGGGCAATATGGCCCACTAGATTTGAGGAGGATTTATGTCAGTATCTTATCATCTTAATTTTTTTTTTTTTGGGCTTAATTAGTGTATGATTAAAGGCCCATCCCAAATAGGATTCTTCTTGGGCTAGTCTCTTAGTTAAGTAAGGGCTTTATAGCCTTGGTTGGGCTGGAACTTTTGATAGGCCCATTGAACCCTTGGGTCCTATATTTACCATGTCATTGTGATGGGCCTTATGGGCCAAATACTCAAGTAGTTGGGCCCTTGTTTGCCCACTATAATAAATCCATACTTGGGCCGAGATGTGAGGCCCAACTTACATGTGTTAAAAATTTAAGAATTTCCCATATGTTGGGATAATGGGCTGCCCATTAGGCCTACTACAATGAATGAACCTATGACCCTTATGGTTGGGCCCTAACCTTGCTTAAGGGCCCACCAGGTTGCCTTTGTTTTTGGGCTTAGTGTATGGCCCACTAGGCCATGGGTTGATTGTGCCTTGGACCTTTCTTTACATATATAGTAGGCTACCTTTTGGGACCCAGTTGAGGTTGGATGTCCTCCTTGGTGGCCCTAAGGTAGGCCCATAGAGGCCCTTATAGGTGGTTAAAGGCCCACCTTGGGCCCAGCTAGGACTGTTCCTCCTTAGGATTTTGACTCTCTTAGTTTGTGGGTCATCCCAAAGTACTGGGCTCCCACTAGAGGACTTCTCTTCTTCTTAGAATACCTGTCGATGTGCCTAGATCTTGACCCTCCTTGGGACAGACGATTTCATATTCCTCAGGTAGCACACTTACATCATTGCGACCCATATGCATCATCTGTATGAATTGATTGCATTGTATAGTGGTCATTCGGGGATGAAGTTTCTCCCCTTTTGCACATTGAGTGCCTGAAACTTGTGCATGATCTGTGTGTGCGACTCATGCATTGGCATCGCATTTCATGAGGATACCGCCCTTGCTTCATCAGGGCCTTGCCTCCACAGGGACATTTGTGGATGGCCGCATGTGTGGACACCGGAAATATTACTTGAGCATACTGGGTGCGTAGGATGCCCATGGGTGAGATTCCCAAAACTTCCATGGTACCAAGGATCTGCTCCAACGCCGTGACCGGGTGGAATACATGAGCGCACGAGGGCTTTATACCGTTAGGCCGCGACTCCCACTGTCGTGTAGTCGGTTGGATAGGGGTGTGGCCTTACCGCCCTGGTGTTAGGAGGCATATCTAGCCCGAGTCTGACCAGCTCGTAAATTGGTCCGCTACATTCAGGCCAACAACGAGATTAGTTGTACACAGGAGGATAGTGAGGTCTCTTACGCTCGTTTGACTGTGTGGGGTCTGCAGAGCGGCAGTCATTCAGCAGTGTAATGGACCCGGTGATTTCCTTATGATTGAAAATGTACTTGACTTATGGTTTGGATATGAGCATTGACATCACTTACATCGCATTAGCATTGGCTGTACAAGCCCCCCTTTCATACATTGCCTTGGTATGGCACTCATTACTTATTGCATCGCATTCATGGTAAGCCTTGGTAAGACTAGTGATATGTTCATTGATTATGCTTCTCTCCTTATACCTCCTACTATTCTTCTGTGCACCATTGTCACACACTTACACCACCCTCTAAGCTTCTATAAGCTTATGCACGATTGATACGTGCAGGAGACTCTAGGTAGGCGCCGTAGCAGCAGAGCATGGAGTAGAGTTGAGCAGTGAGGACTCCAGTGTTGCTGATTTCTCTCTCTTTTCCTTTTATTCTCATGTATGTCCTTTTGGACCTTTTGGATGATTGTAAAAGTTCAAATTTTTAGTGGATTTTGTGATGTGTGCCTTTGTTATTCTCAGATGTACTTGCTGTGATCTTGAGTATGCTCGCATTGGAAGTGATTATATTGTTATGAAAATCCTCCTTGTAGGATCCCAGGATCGGAACCTACCTCAGGAGCCGAGAATGGGGTACTACGGAGGCTGTTGCGGCCAGAACCGGCCATCGGGTTCCTTGTGAGTCCGGTTACCGAGTCTGGGGCGTGACACTATAACCTATAACCTAAACCTAAACCCAAAACCTATAACCTAAACTTAAACCTTAACCTAAACCTAAACCAAAACCTATAACCTAAACCTTAACCTATAACCTAAAACTTAATTATAACCTATAGCCTAACCTTCACCTAAACCTATAACCTAAACCTAAACCAAAACCTATAACCTAAACCTTAACCTATAACCTAAAACTTAATTATAACCTATAGCCTAACCTTCACCTAAACCTATAACCTAAACCTAAACCAAAACCTATAATCATATGGTGAGACCATTTCTTTTGTGTCAATTTCATTCCTCTTTGAGTTTTTTTTTTTAATTCATTAAGAAAAAAAAGTGGTTATACATGATGCACTTCTTTCACTGTCTTTCTTTTCCCCAATGGGCATTCTAATTTATGAATGACATGACTGTTTGTAGGATGATGGAATATACGAAGCTGTTGAAATTTTAGGGTGAAGTCGAGCACATTTCTCTAATGAAGCAAAAGATTTGTATTTTCAGCATTATTATAATTGTAACTGTAATTGATTGTAATTGTAATTGATTGAATGAAGGATTGTAATTAAATGAATGAATGATGTAATTGATTAAATGAAGGATTGTAATTAAATGAATGAATGATTGTAATTGAATGAATAAATGATTGTACAGGTGGTAATTGAATGAACAAATGATTTAATTTTTCAATGTACAAAATAGCTATGGATATTGACCATAGCCACTAATCAGACAGGTGTAGCCTTTTCAATTTTGGCATATTGCTACGGACTTTCAACTACAAATAATATCCGTAGCTGTTTGAAGTTTTTGCTATAGATATAATTTCTATAGATTATATCTGTAGCTATTTAACCTATAGCTACGGATTAAATCCGTAGCCACTAATCAGATAAGTGTAACCTTTTCAATTTTGGCCTATTGCTATGGACTTTCAGCTACAAATAATATCTGTAGCTGTTTGAAGTTTTGCTACAGATATAATTGCTACGGATTATATTTGTAGCCATTTAACCTATAACTATGGATTAAATCCGTAGCCATAGGTTCCAGACCTATTGTTATGGCACCTACGATGACGATCGTGTTACGGACTAGCTACGGACTAAAACCATAGCCATAGGTCTATGGCTACGGATTTTATCCGTAGCCTTTGCCCCTTTTTTTTGTAGTGGTTTTACATCTCAGATAGAACTGGTTAACGTAAAAGAAGCTCTTACTGACGAACATTGGATTGTTGCAATGCAAGAAGAGCTTAACCAATTTGTGAGAAATGATGTTTGGTATCTTGTTCCTAGACCTAAAGATAAACATATCATCGGAACTAAGTGAATTTTTAAAAATAAGTCTGATGAACTTGGTAATATAATTCGAAACAAGGCTAGACTGGTTGTACAAAGGTACACTTAAATTGAAGGCATCGATTATGATGAAACCTTTGCCCCAGTAGCTCGTCTTGAATTAATCAGACTATTTATATCCATTACTTGCTTTAGAAAATTCAAATTTATCAAATGGATGTAAAGAGTACTTTCTTAAATGGCGATCTACATGAAGATGTTTATGTTGAACAACCAACAGGTTTTGAAGACCCTAAGAATGCTGATCATGTCTATCACCTAAAAAAGGCTCTCTACGGTTTGAAACAAGCTCCTAGGGCATGGTATGAAAAATTGACTAAGTTTCTACTAAGTCACAATTTTTAAATAGAAAGTGTTGATAAAACTCTGTTTGTTAATAAACATAACGATCATATCTTAATAGTGCAGATCTATGTTGATGATATTATTTATGGATCTACCTGTACTAACATGACTGTTGAGTTTGCAAATTTAATGAAATCTAAGTTTGAAATGAGCATGGTTGGGGAATTGAATTATTTCCTATGGTTCCAAGTAAAACAACAACCTGATGGTATTTTTATTTCTCAAACCAAATATGATTTAAACTAAATTAAAAAGTTCAAATTTGAGAATGGGAAAATTTTCAATACTCTTATGAGTACAAAATTAAAACTCTCAAAAGACTCTATAGGTAAAAGTATGGATTCAAAATTATATCGTAGTATGATTGGCAGTTTACTTTATTTAACTGCAAGTAGACCTGATATTTCTTTTAGTGTTGGTATTTGCACTAGATACCAATCTAACCCTAAAGAGTCTCATCTAACTGCTGTTAAGCGGATTATGTGATATGTCGCAAGTTCAGCTAATTTGGGTCTCTAGTATCCATATGATACTAGTGTTCAATTGGCTAGTTACATAGATGTTGATTGGGCTGGTAATATCAATGATAGGAAATCAACCAGTGGTGGTTGTTTCTATATTGAAAATTATTTAGTTTCTTGGTTTAACAAGACACAAAGTTTCGTATCGCTCTCAACTATTGAAGCTGAATACATCGCAGCTAGAAATGCATGTACTCAGCTTGTATGGATGAATAGAATGTTAAGTGATTATGGAATTGTACAGGATTTAATGGTTTTATATTGTGATAATTTCAGTGCAATAAATATATCTAACAATCCAATTTAGCATTCATGAACTAAACACATTGACATTAAATATCACTACATTCGTGAATTAGTGGAAGAAAAAACAATCTCTTTGGATTACATTCCAATGGAGACTCAACTTGCTGACATTTTCACTAAACCACTCGACAAAAGCTGGTTTAATAAATTGAAATTTGATCTTGGTATGTGCAATTTAAATTGATTAGTCATGCATTTCTATATTATAGTTTATATATTTATTAAATTATAATTTTAAATTTTAAAATTATGCGAAGAATGCATGTTTTTGTCATTGCACGACCATTCGACGACGTACTCGACTAGTCGTGGCATGACCGGTCAAGGACGTCCCATGACCAGTCGTGTAGTGTGCTGGATCTTTTAATTTGGGAAAAAACCTTTTCTTCCTCATTTTCTCTTTTTTCTCCAACGGGCCATAGCACGACTAGTTGTACCCAAACTTCCTGATTCATAAAGGTTAGTGCATTATTTAAGTTTTTCTTATAGATTCAAGCTCTAATCACTTCATTTTCTTCCTTGGAGTGCTTGATTTCAAGTTTCCTTGAAGTTTTTGGGGTTTTCTTCTCCAAAATCTGATTTTAAAGAAACTCACTCTTCATATTTTACAACCTCTTGATTCCTTCATTTCTTAGTTGTAAATGGATGTTGAGGTAAAAGGAAAACTTCCCGTGGTGCTTCCTCATCTAGATCGACACCTTTAATAAGGCGTCATCTTCGGTCACCTGAAGATGATTCCTCTTTTGTGTGGGATTTAAGATTGCGTAATATTATTGTTGATCGACCTGTGCATATTGAACACATTGCTCCTTTTGGTCTCCTTCCACTTCTTTAAGTTGTAGGATGGGCTAACATTCTACATTGGGGTGGGCCCGCATACCGGTCTATTGCATAGGCTATGTTTACTTACATTTTTTATTTTTCAACTAAGAATTTAATGTTTAAAATAGCAACTAGAGAAGGTCCATTTGAAATTGACCGTCATCTGATTTCGACTATAATGGACATACCTGTTAATAACGAGGGTATTTCTATTCACACTCTAGTTGAGAAACCCTCAGAATTAGAAAAACGAGTGCTTACTAGCGCATTATGCAACATAGACGCGCAATGGAGTCAAAATAGGAATTCGCTTGCTTCCAAGTACTTGTTACCTAGATACAGGGTTCTTCATCGAATATTTATTTCAAATTTGTATCCATGTTTTGGTAACAAAACAGAACTGACTTCTTTTATGGTTCAAATTTTGCATTCCATCATTTCATGCACAAATATTTATCTTGCTTCTTTGATCTGTCATTCTATCATTCAATTTCATCTCCATCCTAGACATAGTGATATTCCATTTGCATATCTTATGACTGTGTTAGCTACTCACATGCTAGTTGTTATGCCTATTGGAGAGGCTCCTATTCATCACCTTATTTTTAACAACTTAAATATAAACAAGATGAAATTGGGACTGGCTCCTGGCTAAGTGGATGTGGGTGGTGGTGGAGCTGAAGCAGTGAATGAAGAAGAAGGTGGAGATTTACCTCCAGATGATATAAATATGGATGATATCTTCAATGAGATTGAATCAAATTCTGAAGCTGACCCTGACTATCAGCCTTCTAATTTTGCTGAGCGATTACAATCTCTTAAGGAACAGGTGGCTCAGATTCATGTAACCCAAGATTCTCAATTTTCTTATATGTGCAAATATATGAGGCGTTTAAACAAGGGTTTACACCAAATTAATCCATCTATTCCTGCACCATCTTCTGGATCTGATTAAGTTTTTTTTAAGGCTGTAATAACTCTTTTGATACTTAACTCTTTTCTTTCAATTTTTGAGACTGACTTTGGATGAATTTGGTTTATGCTGGTTAATGATATGTGATCTTTGAATTTTCTTATATCTTTCATAATATGACTAGTTTGCTTCCTTATTCCTCTTTTCTTTTCCTCTTCCATATCTTAGTTGCTTCCTTGGTCATATTGTGACAAAAAGGGGGAGAATTATTTTGTTATGCTTGTATGGATATGGATTGGGATTGGATAGTAGTGTGTGCTACTTAGGGGGAGTAAGTAAGGAGGTGTTTTGACTAGTTCATGATGATGTGTGCTAAGTTGATGATAACTGGTGCATGAATATTTAACCAGCCTGTAACTGGTTTTCTTTTATAACTGGTGCATGATTCTTTATTGAGATGCTTCTTTTATTTTTTGAGTGTGTTTTGTCACAAATTTGACAAAGGGGGAGATTGTAAGTACTATGGTTTCATGCTCCTTTAATTGTCAAATTTTATAGTGCCAAAACCTCAATCTGTGTCTTGTGTAGCATATTGGTATATATGTTCAAGGCAATTCATCACATGTACAAGGATAATGCTTCAAGTCAAGAACAAAGATCTACTTAAAGAACTATAAGATCAAGTACATTGTTCTCTTTGTAAGCTTCAAAGCTCAGTGTTTTAAAACTACATCGAAAGACAAGATCTTGTTCAAGACTCAAGGTGAAGTACAACTCAAGAACTACGAATTTAAGCTTCTAAAAATCTCAAGTTCAAGCTTCATCATGTGTTGAGATCTCAAGCTTCATGAACGTCAAAGATCATCCATCTTCTGAAGAAAAGAAGGTTCAATGTTCATACGTCATGTTTAAGGTATGAAAGACCTTAGATTGACCTTAGGGTAGGTCATTTCGGATACATAAGTCAATTGCCTATTTTATAAGTGTTTTGGTCTGTTCTTCGACTAGTACTGGACTCTGTTCGACTAGTCCTAGCACTGGCTCGACTAGTCCAAGAAATTCCAAGACCAGTCCTAAATTGTTGCAAATTTTCAAAATTTTTTTGTTAAGCCACGACCAGTTGTGTGAACAATGCACGACTCGTTCACGACCAGTCCAGCAGCTACGACTCAAACTCTAGCAACTATTCCTGGCTCCGCATGACCAGTCGTGGACAGGTCACGACCAGTTGTAGAGGCCTCATGACCGGTCGTGAACGACCTACGACCAGTCGTGAAACAGTTTTATCTAATCGTACTCAAAATTTAAAAAATTAGTTCGTCCTACGACCAGTCATAGTGTCCACAGGACCAGACATAGACATGATTTTTACAACTATAAATAGAGCAGGATTTTCAGAGTTTGATATCCAATTCAAGAAAAATCAAGGCATCACTCTAAGAGATAAGTTTGTAATCTTCTTAAGCTTGATTGTGCATATTTAATATTCTCTTTTTATTAGCTTTTTGTATTTGATTTTGTTTCTACATTCCAATCTGATTTGAATGAGGAATTGTAATATTTCACTTCTTGGAATCAAAATCAAATAGAGCTAGCCCCAACTTGATTTAATTTAAAATCAATTAGAACCTAGAACCATTTCAAAGTGAGTGTGGGCATTGAACCTCTATATTCGAATTTCTACTTCATCTTGGTTCTTCCGAGCTGCAACAAAGGGAGAAATCCAGGTATTTTACATTATTGTAATTTCCATTGTGTTAGTTTCTTTTGAGGTTAAGCTAGAAAAATCTCATTCTTTTTGGTTATCTGAGGAGAGCTAGAAAACTCAGAGAGTGTGGTTTTTGAATTGTGTAAGCCCACTTGAAAGACACAATTGTGAGGGTTTTAGGTGAACTTGAGAAAAACCTATTTTCATAGTGAACGCTAATATCCACTGTGTGAGGATATTAGGAGTGGAGTAGTTGTGTGACTGTTGTTGAGCAGTTGGTGTACACACAGGCGAACCACTATAATTCTTTATGTTAGGACGTGTGGTTTAATTTCTATATTTTTTTATCATTCAATCTTATGGAATGTATTTGTGAATGTGAATGTTGTAATCTTTTACATTTCAAGCATTGTGGGGAATGTTGTAATAGTGTAAATTTCATTTCCTTGTTATTTATTTATTCCTCTGTATCAAGTTTGAGTTTTTGATAAAAAGACCTTTCTAGGAATCAGGTTGTCATACCATAAACCTTGGTTTTTAATGTAAGGTTGTCCTTAGAACAACATTTGTATCAATCTATCAATACTCATACATTTGAGGTTGCTTTACATTTCAGTATTGTGAATTGATTATAGTGCTATCTTTCCTTTATTTAATTAAATTCTGCTGTTATCCCCTTTCTTGAGATCAAAATCAAATCAAGCTAGCCCAAGGTGATTTAATCTAAAAATCATTTAGAATTTAGAACCCTTTTATAAGTGAGTGTGGACATTGAACATCTACATTAGACATCTACTCCGAATTGGTTCTACTGGGTTTCATCAAAGGAGAATATCCAGATAAGTATATTTATGTTTTTGTAAATTTCTTTTAGTTTTTTGAGGTTGTGCTAGAAAAATCTCTCTTTCCCTTTTAATTTGTCTGAGGTGATCCAAAAAATCTCAAAGTGGGAGGTTTTTGAATTGTGTAAGCCCACTTGAAAGACACAATTGTAAAGGTTTTAGGTGAACCTTGAAAAACCTATTTTATAGTGAATGCCAATATCCCGTGGGTGAGGATATTGAGAGTGGAGTAGTTGTGTGGCTATTTTTTTAACAGTTGGTGTACACACAAGTGAACCACTATAATATCTGGTGTTGTGGTTGATTGTGGCTTTGTGTGAATGTTGTAATTTCTCTTTAAGCCTTTGTGGAGAATGTTGTAGTTTGTTTTATGTAATTGTGGGAATGTTGTAATAGCTTAGTTTATTTTCTTTACTATTTTATTTTACTCTGTATTGGTTTGAGATTTGATGCACAGACCGTTCTAGAAATTAGGTTGTCCTACCATAAGCCATTGGTTTTTGGTGTAAGATTGTCCTTAGAACAACATGTGTATCAACCTCTCAATACTTATGCATTTGAGGTTGCTATTTATTTCTACTAGTTGGATTTGATAAGTGTTATCTTATTCTAGTTCTTTCTTTATTCCGCATTTAAAATTTGAATTTGGCATAGTCCTATTCACCCCCCCCCCCCCCTCCTAGGACTTTTGGTTCGGCCTTTTCAAGTGGTATCAGAGCCTAATAGCTCTTTTATTTGGATTAATTACCTGAGCTAACCGATCTGAGCATATATCATGTCAAATTTTGATAGCCATTCAATTACTAGGCCACCACCATTTGATGGCTCCAATTATGCCTATTGGAAAGCTAGGATGAGAATTTTCTTGAGATCTACTTATGAAAATGTATGGCAATTTATAGTAACTAGATGGAACCCACCTACTATTGAAGTTCTAGGCATTAATGGTATTAAAACTCTTAAGGTTGCACCTTATAATACTTGGAACACTCTTCAGAAAAATGAGGGCAGTGCCAATGCCAAGGCTTTAAATGCAATTACTTATGCACTATCACCAGAGGAATTCGAAAGGATTATATCTTGCGATACTACAAAATAAGCCTGGGATATCTTAAAAATGACACACGAGGGTACGACTACTGTTAAGAAATCTACACTGGAAATCCTCACCATTAGGTTTGAGGAAATATGTATGGAAGAAAGTGAAACATTCATGGACTTCTATACTAAGTTAAATGACATAGTCAACTCAATGTGGGGTCTTGGAGATAGCATCCCAGAAAGTAAAGTCTGTGTAAAGATATTGCGCTCATTGCCTGAAAGGGTCAATTCAAAAGTCACTGCCATTCAGGAACTTCGTGATACGGATAACATGCAGGTTGAAGAACTTGTTGGTTCATTATAAACCTACGAGTTAAATTTTAAGGCACCTAAAGGTAAATCCATAGCCCTAAAATCTTCTAAAAGTATTTCTCATGATTCTAATAATTCTGATTTTGAAAACTCAGAGGATGATATGTCACTTTTAGCAAAGAAGTTTTATAAAATTTTCAAAAGCAAAAAGAGAGTTGATTTTCAAAAACCCTCTAAGAAGAAAAAAGGTAGATCTAAAACTTGGAAATCACTTAAAGATAACCAATGCTTCAACTGCCATGAATATGGACATCTAGCAAACAAATTTCCTAAGAAGGACAAGTCTAAAAAGAAAGGTATGTTGGCTACATGGGATGAATCTTCCTGCTCTGAAGTTTCTTCTGAGTGAGGAGATTCTGAAACCAAGTCGGCTAATGATGTAAAAGCCCTGATGACTCTAGCCAAGTTCACTTTCTCAGATAATGATGATTCAACTAGTGAAGAAAATCTGGGTAGTGACCATGAAAATGAAGAAGAACTTTAAGATGCTTATGATGCCCTATACAAAGAAAGTTGCAAAATAGCTATAAAGTTAAAACTTCAGAAAGAAAAGTTTTCTAAACTAAAAGAGAATTTTGATAATCTGATCTTAGAAAAATTACACTTTTCAGATTGCTTTAAAAAAAATAAGTGCGACTTAGATTTCAAAACATCCCAAGTTGAAAACCTTAAATCTGAAAATGAAAAGCTAAAATTAGAAGTCTCTTCGCTTTCGAGTTTGAAGGACACATGGAGGTATGCCCAAGGGGATCGTAAATTAGAAAAACTTTTATCCAAATCAAGAAAATGTGGTGATCGATCTGGGTTGGGCTATGATAAAAGTAGTCCTCCTAAATATAAGAATACTCCACCTAAAGTTGTTAGAGGGGAGTCTTCTAACTCAAAAGGAAAAAGTCTGAATCAAAATATTTCTAAAAATTCTAAAACTTTTCAAACTTTTAAACCTAAAAGCAATCATAACAACTATAGAAATCATAGTCATAATGCTTTGGCTGAAAAAATTATGGATCTACTTAAGGAGCTTCTAAAATCTAACTCAGTAGGTAGGACTTATAACAACTGGAAACATAATAGGACCAACTGTGTTCCTAAACCCAAAATTGTAATGAAATGGGTTCCTAAGGTTACTTGTTTGGTTGCTCACACTACTTTCAAGGCTTCAAGTCAATCAAAATGGTACCTAGATAGTGGTTGCTCTAGACACATGACAGGGGACAAAGATTTGTTCACCAATCTCAAAGACATGACTGATGGTTCAGTTACATTTAGTGACAGTAGCAACTACAGAATTGTTGGCCAAGGTACGATTCAACTCTTTAACCTCCCTCTATTTGAAAATGTTTTATATGTAGAAGGTTTAAAAAATAATCTATTAAGCATCTCAGAAATATGCGATAATAATCATAGTGTAAAATTTACCAACTAAGGATGTGAAATTTTGAATAAGAATGGTTTTGTAATATTAATTGGTCGCAGAACTTCTAAGAACTGCTACATTGTCTATGATTCAAGCTCATCTAAGCCATCATGTTACATGGTCCAAATTGATGAGATAAAATTATGGCATAAGCGCCTAAGACATGTACACTACCGCAACTTGTATAGATTGAGCAAAAACGAATTGGTAAGAGGTCTACCCAAAGTAAAGAAAGTGGATAAAATATGTAGCGAGTGCCAGCTTGGTAAACAAACCAAGAGTAGTTATAAAAAGGTGAACTCCAATGCCACATCTAAACCACTCGAACGGAGAGTCGAGGTGGCAAGAATTATATTTTGGTCATTGTAGATGACTTTACCAGGTATACTTGGGTAATCTTCTTAAGAGAGAAATGTGAAATTCTTGATGAAGTAAAAAGGGTACTTAAACGTATCCAAAGTGAAAAAGAATCACAAGTCACTAACATCCAAAGTGATCATGGTTCTGAGTTTGAAAATAGCAGTTTTGAGAAATTTTGCAGTGATCAGGGTATATCACATGAATATTCTGTGCCCAAAACACCACAACAAAATGGTTTAGTGGAAAGGAAAAATAAAGTGCTTTAAGAAATGGTAAATGTGATGCTAAATACTATGAAACTTCCTAAAAATCTTTAGGCTAAAGTTGTAAATATTGCTTGTTATATAATTAACCGCATTTATACTAGAAGATCAAATAGTAAAACTGCTTATGAAATGTGGTTTGATAAGAAGCCTACTGTCAAATACTTTTGAGTTTTTGGCAGCAAGTGCTACATCTTGTGTGACCGAGAAAATCTGGGTAAATTTGACACCAAAAGTGATGAAGGGATATTTTTAGGGTACGCTCTAAATAGTCGAGCGTATCGAGTTCTTAACAAGAGTATTGGTGTAATTCAGGAATCCATTAATGTTGTCATAGATGATCATCTGAATACATCTACCACTAGTTCAAAAGATGATGAAGTCTCATTAATTGATAAATCAGACCCTTCATCCAGTCAAAATAATGACATTGAACTATGATCAGTTAAAGATCATCCAACTGATCAAATCCTTGGAAATCCCCTCACTGGTGTGTGCACTCATAAACAATTAGAAGATATGTGCAACTATGTGTGCTTTACATCTCAGATAGAATCGGCTAACGTAAAAGAAGCGCTTACCGACGAAAATTAGATTGTATTTATGCAAGAAGAGCTCAATCAGTTTGTTCAAAATGATGTATGATATTTGGTTCCTAGACCTAATGATAAACATATAATTGGAACCAAGTGGATCTTTAAAAATAAGTCTAATGAATTAGGTAACATTATAAGAAATAAGGCGAGACTAGTTGTACAAGGGTACACTCAGATAGAAGGCATTGCTTATGATGAAACCTTTACCCCAGTAGCTCATCTTGAATCTATCAGACTATTTATATCCATTGCTTGTTACAAAAATTTTAAAATCGATCAAATGGATGTTAAGAGTACATTCTTGAATGACGATTTGCATGAAGAAGTGTATGTTGAACAACCAAAGGGTTTTGAAGACCCTAAGCATGTTAATCATGTCTATCGCCTGAAAAAGGCACTCTATGGTTTAAAACAAGCTCCCATTGCATGGTACGAAAAGTTGACTAAGTTTCTACTAAGTCATAACTTTGTAATGGGGAGTATTGATAAGACTCTGTTTGTAAAGAAACATAATGATCATATTCTAATTGTACAAATCTATGTTGCTGACATTATTTATGGATCTACTTGTGCTAACATGTCTGTTGAATTTGCAGATCTTATGAAATCTAAATTTGAAATGAGCATGGTTGGAGAACTAAACTATTTCCTAAGATTGCAAGCCAAACAGCTCCCTGATGGTTTCTTTATTTCTCAAACCAAATATGCTATGAACTTAGTGAAAAATTTTAGATTTAAGAGTGGGAAAAATTTTGATACTCCAATGAGTACTACTTTAAAACTCTCTAAGGATTCAACAGGTAAGAGTGTGGATCCGAAGTTATATTGCAGTATGATAGGTCGTTTACTTTATTTAACTCTAGCCAACCTAATATTACATTTAACGTAGGAATTTGTGCTAGATATCAATCGGACCCTAAAGAGTCACACCTGATTGCTGCTAAGGGCATTTTGTGATATGTCTAGTTCAGCTATGCAATTAGCTAGTTACACAGATGCTGATTGGAGTGGTAACATTGATGATCGTAAATCAACCAGTGGTGGTTGTTTTGATGTTGGGAACTGTTTGGTTTCTTGGATAAGTAAGAAACAACCGTATCGATCTCCACAGCTGAGGCTGAATATATAATTGTTGGTAATGCATGCTGTAACGCCCTGAAATTCGGGGGTCGAGCATAACTCAGCTCCCGAGTTCCAAAACATCACTTATGCAACATAATTAATGAATGATGTATGTTGACTGTATTAGCACATAAACATGGGATAGATTAAGCCAAAACGCAGATATGATTCAGGGATAAGTGAATAAAGCAAGCGGAAGACTTATAGTAAAATATGTGTACAAGTGTAAGTCCCTGAATTACATATACAACCAGATCGTGTAAAAGTGTTATTTATCAAAATTATAAGTACAAGTTACATCATTTCAGTTCCCAAAATAGTAATCCCATAGATCCGGCGCAACAGACCGAGGCTCGCTAGAACCCGTCTGAAAACTGCATATAGGAGAAGGCAGCCTCGTCGTCATCCAGCTCCTGCTCTGCCTCAGACGTCGCATCCACATCTGCAACATCAGGGCCTAAGACAGAGTCTGGTGGGTGTGAAACACCGCCCCAGAAACGTGGGAGTGAGTGATCAACTCAGTGGAACAATAAGGCACTGGTTAACATGCTATCAGTTCAATCAAACAGTAATGATAAAGCAGGACAATTAAATAAATCCTAAGTACTCTTGTTAATGCAGGTATGAATGCAATATGATGCGTGCCCTCACGCGTACACCCTCAGCGTCTTCATCTTACGTTACGCATGACATCGCCTCAAAGTGCGCCACATCTACAAAGCACATGCAAATGCGGTGCATGGATATGATTACCAAGTTGTTATTAGTCCATTTCACACAACAGGATTGGGAAGCTAAGATACCTTCCTCATATCACCATCCAAACAGTGATCCATACTAGGGTCGTCAATCCTAGACATTGCATACGATCATATAGTTGAGGTCGTAGCAAAGGGCTCGTCACCAATCAATGCACGCCTTTCATGCCTTTACTACCACAGATCGGCTCGTCACCTCCTTGCGGTATCCAGGTATGCTCGAGGTCACTACAAAGGGCTCGTCACCAATCAATGTAGGCCGACAAAGACGAATATAGTGCCCCATACCACCATAATCGGCTCACGAGATTAAGTTGCTCACGGTCACTACGGGAGGCTCGTCACCCGGCGTAGGCCGACGGCTCGACCACGGTGTCCCATACCACCATGTCCGGCTCATGAGTCTTAGCGGATCAGGTACCATGGTTATTAGGATTTCACTGGTAAGTTCGGTACCCTAGATTCAAGCAGTAGCGTCCATACATGGTTAACATACACTGGACAATCGGGTTATTTGACGAACTCGACTAGCACGAGCGCACGTTGAATTGAACGACATGGAGTGCGCAAACACTCCGCGTGGTCGAACCACTGCCGACAACTCTAATACGACTCGGGTTCGTCTAATGCGTCTCACGTGGCGAAAGCAATCTCAACCACGACCATAGGGTCAATTACCGATTTCCTGGACTAAGGCATAGTCCCAAACATCCTACACTACGACAGATATTCATATGGAATGTAAAACAGTAATGGAACAACCACTCAAATCATGGTGCATACACATCTGAAGAATATCAACTTAACATAAATGTAAGCATATGAATGCTTGAATTTAAATAACTTGGAATGTAAATGCATAAAGGAAATCATGCGCATCCATAGAAGTATTGAGAACCACTTCTCAACGCCTGCATTTAGTGTAATCAGTTACACGTAGATCATTCATGCATTTCTACAAACACTTAGCATTCATGGAACAACATACATGACGTATGTTGAAACACATGCACTTAGACATTTCCTTTTCCCAAGGAGTTGTCATACATGCATCCAGCATACATACATGACAATTAATCATGGCAAACATAAGTGCATATTCTATACGTATACGGTACTTTATAAATACACATAGAATACACAAATCTCAACATATCACATGCATATCAGGAAAGCAACGTAAGCGCAACATTTGGCATGTGAAATCTCATCCATAACAAGAATAAATCACTAACTGGGATTGAAAGCCTTGAAAACCATAACCTATACACTTAAAGTCCGCACCTTAAGCAAAGAAAGAACCGCCGAACTGATTTAGACGAGTTGTCTTCGTCAACGGCGCTAGAATACCCTAAAATAAGGATAGAAATGAGATACAACAACACCAAGTCTAGTCTAAGCTCTAACACAGGTTAGGGTTAGGTTAACTTACCCCAAAAGAACTCAAAATCGCCAAAGGAACGATTCAAAGTGAAGATTCAAAGGTGAAGAAGAACAAGGAAGAATCAAGATGATTCACCAACCAATCTCTCTCACTAACTCTCTCTTTTCCACTCTCTTTCCAAGCTAGGGTTAGAGAAAATTCGTATGGAAATGAGATCTAGGGTTTAAGGACTATATATAGGCCTTAAAATGATGGAAATAACCCCAGGGTCAAGGTATACTTAGGTTATAACCAAAGTACGCCTTTCTCGATCCAACGAAGCACTTCTGGTGGGCCTATAACCACGAAAGGTCGGACTTAAGCTCACTAACCATGGATCTAGGTCAGGCTGAGTTTTCGTACCGACCGGCTCTTCAGATCAGCCGTGGCGGACCACACTCAATTCAACGGTCACGAAAACTCGATCAGGTCCACAAGCACTAGGATATGCCTGGGCCAACCATCCTGATCAGAGGGTGAAATTGGGTCAGAATCCAACGTTCAGAATGCTTAAAATCGTCGCGAACGCCACACGACTCAGATTTCATAAAAAGCTTAATAAATTCCAACCGTTCTCACACTCTTCACTCCGAGCTCAACCAAATCGACCCAGAACATCAGATCGACTTGATTTTTGAGGTGAAGACCAAGCCCAACTCAGTGACCGCAACAGCCTAAGATCATCGCTATCGGACTTTCGACGCGCGGTCTAGGTCCGATCCAGATCTTCCAAAAATTCCTCAGAACAACTGGATTTAGCGATGGATCCCAGATTTCAGAGTAACATAGCGCTCACTAATCTACACGTTTAGAGCCATGCAGATACAATTTAAAGTGATTGATGCGAATTTCACAAGCAATCGAGTAAAGCGCTAATTACCCCAAAACAACTACTTAAGGAAAGATTAGCACAAAAATTCCAAGGTCGTTACAATCTACCCCCCTTAAAGAAAATTTCGTCCTCGAAATTCATACCTTCGTATAATCCTCGAGGATCAGAGGGTAGGTCTTCCTGACCTCAGCTTCAGATTCCCAAGTAGCCTCTTCTACGCCATGATGCGTCCATAGCACCTTCACGAGAGGGATAACCTTGCTATGCCGTACCTGCTCCTTCCTATCGAGAATACCCGTCGGTCGCAGTACATAAGTGGCATCCTCACTTAACTGCACTTGCTCCCAACTGATAATATGCGAAGGATCAGGAACTTACTTCTTCAGCATAGAGATATGAAATACGTTATGCACGCCCGCAAGAGGTGTGGGCAAAGCAAGGCGGTATGCTACCGCTCCCACTCGATCCAGAACTTGAAATGGACCAATAAATCTCGGCGTCAGCTTCCCCTTCTTACCGAACCACAAAACTCCCTTCATAGGAGAGACCTTCAGAAAAACATGATCTCCCACTACGAACTCAAGCGGTCGACGCCTCGTATCAGCATAACTCTTCTGCCTGCTCTGCGCTGCTAGAAGTCGACGTCGAATGATGCCAACCTTCTCTGAAGTCACCTGCACCAACTCTGGGCCAAGCAAACTACGCTCACCAATTTCTGCCCAACAATGTGGTGCTCTGCACGGGCGACCATACAACGCCTCGAAGGGAGCCATGCCGATACTCGCCTGGAAACTATTATTATACGCGAACTCGGCATGAAGACAATCATCCCAACCGTCTTTGAAATCCAAAACACAAGCTCGCAACATATCCTCCAGGACTTGATTCACGTGCTCCGTCGCCCATCTGCTTTGCGGATGAAACGCAGTCTTGAACTTCGCATTTCACACCCATTGCTCCTGGATACGAGTCCATAAGATAGATGTAAAACGCGTGTCTCTATCGGACACAATCTCCAAGGGAACTCCATGCGACGCACTATCTCCTTGATATACAACCTAGCCAACTCGTCTGCAGAGTAAGTGACTCGATCGGTAAGAAATGCGCCGACTTCGTTAATCGATCGACGATCACCCAAATAGAGTCAAATCCCTTTCTCGTCCTCGGCAACCCGTAAATAAAATCCATAGAGATGAAATCCCACTTCCATTCAGCTATGGGCATGGGCTACAACAGCCCAGGAGGTCGGCGATGCTCTGCCTTGACCTGCTGGCACGTGAGACAACGAGAAACAAATTCAGCAATATGGACCTTCATATTGTCCCACCAATAAGACCTCTTCATATCCTGATACATCTTCGTGCTACTGGATGCATCGCAAGCTTAGAACTATGGGCTAACTCGAGAACCTTACGTCTCAAGTCAGGGAGTTAGGAACACATAACCGCCACGAAAACGTAGGCCCCCATCGAACTAACACTCCGGTCGGAGTTCCCATCTGTACCAACCCGCCGCCTCATCTTCACCAAAAGCTCATCATCTCCCCCTGAGCCGCAACGATCCTCTCGTCGATAACGGCCGTACACGAATGTGTGCGATAACCTCATACGGCTCAACCACCGTAAGCTTCGCTCAAAATCGCGCACGAACTCCAACATCTCCCACTGCTATTATTAGCGGAGCCGCAAACTCCAAAGCCTTCTTGCGACTCAACGCATCGCCACAAGGTTCGCCTTACCAGGATGGTAAGAAACATCGAACTTGAAGTCCTTCAATGTTTCCATCCACTCCTCCATTTCAAATCACGCTGCGTGAAGATATACTTAAGGCTCTTGTGGTTGCAAAAGAGCTCGAACTCCTCACCATAGAGGTAATGTCTCCAAAGCTTTAATGCGAAGATGACACCTGCCATGTCGTGCGTAGGGTAATTCTCTTCGTGTTTCCTTAATCGACGCGAAGCATAAGCAATCACCCCGTCCCTTCCGCATAAGGACACAACCTAGGCCAACGCGAGAGGCGTCGATAGATAATATACTTAACCCCTTGCTCGGCAATACTAGCACAGGGGCGGACGTCAACTTGTCCTTCACTTGAAAAGCTAACTCCGCTGCTCACTCCAAGCAAACTTCAAATCCTTCCGTGTCACCGCGACAACGGTCCGGCAATCTTCGAGAAGTCTCGAATAAAGCGTCGATAATATCCTGGCAAGGCCAAGAAAACTCCTCACCTCGAAAATCGAACCAG
The DNA here is from genome assembly GCF_029962835.1 of Magnolia sinica. Classification (NCBI taxonomy): domain Eukaryota; kingdom Viridiplantae; phylum Streptophyta; class Magnoliopsida; order Magnoliales; family Magnoliaceae; genus Magnolia; species Magnolia sinica. Next base: position 43,081,120 of record NC_080581.1, read on the forward strand.
GCCCTGCACTGCACCTACCTTGGCAAGGTCGACGGCTATACCTTCCTTGGACACCACATGTCCCAGAACTTGACTTCCTCTTTCCGGAAATCACACTTCTTGAACTGTGCGAAAAGCCGATGCTCCCTAAGAGTACCCAAAACCGCTCTTAAGTGCTCCTCGTGCTCTGCCGCCGAATAAATCAAGATGTCATCAATAAATACAATGACGAATCGAAACAGAATGGCCGAAATACCCTGTTCATCGATCCATGAACACGGCCGGTGCGTTCGTCGACCGAACGACATCACAAGGAACTCATAATGACCGGAGCTAGTCGCGGTCTTCTGCACGTCTCCATCCTTGACGCGCAACTGATGATACCCTGACTGCAGATCAACCTTCGAGAAGTACCGTGCCCCCTTCAACTGATCAAACAAATCATCAATCCTGGGCAAGGGGTACTTATTCTTCACAGTTACCTTAGTTCAACTGCGATAATCAATACACAATCGCAAGGAACCATCCTTCTTCTTCACAAACAAAACAGGCGCTCCCCAAGGAGACACACTGGGCCGAATAAAACCCAATTCTAGCAAACCATCTATCTGCTTCCTCAACTCCTCCATTTCACTCGGAGGCATTCGATAGGTGGGTAAAGAAATGGGCACCGCACCAGGCATAAGATCGATAGCAAAATCAATCTCACGCTGAGGAGGTAATCCAGGAATCGACTCAAACACATCTTCAAACTCCTGAACTACCGGCGTACTAACCAACGCCGACTCGGCCGAACTTTCCAATAGAGAAGAATAAAAATCAATACGAATAGGGTAACTGACCTGAACTGGGAAAGTAACAATCTCGCCCTCAGGTCCATGGATCGTCACTGATCTCGCTTCACAATCAATCTCAGCTCGCATCCTCGTGAGCCAATCCATACCCATAATAACATCGTAGTGATAAAGCGGTGGGACTAGCAAATCAACACGGATCGATCCACTTCCCAGATCGACCAAACAATCCATACAACGCTTGCCCAAGGCAGAGGACATCCCCGTAGCGGTAGTAAGCGTCACTCCATGCATAGGAACAGATCTCAAACCCAAACGCCTAACTGCCGCATAAGAAATAAGAGAAGTAGTGGACCCTGTATCCACTAGCACAGAAACGGGAATACCTTCAATATGCGCTGTCACCTCAAAGGACCTCGGCACCAAGTCAGACATAGGCGCTTCTGCTGAAAGCGCATGAACACGAGCCTGCGCCGACGATTCGGCGGAGGAACCATGGGCGCCGAGGTGGCTCGAAACCAGGAACTGCAGTCCAAGGATGGATGAGCTGGCGCTGATCGAAGAGGAGGAGGAGAAATAACTGGAGGCATCGGACGGCTAACCCTCTGCGGTGGAGTAAAACCACCTGCTCGCATACAGGAAAAGCAGAAACGGTCCAAGTGCCCAACCTTCCCACAATAAGAACATCTCAGATCAGCTTTCATGTTCTGAGCGGGCTGAACGCCTAGGAGGAGAATCAACACGCGGCCTCTTGCCAAGGAAAGGTGCACCATGGAAATCCGGTCTCGGCCTAGGAGGCATCGGTGCTCGCATGCGGGACGCCCTATCCCGTCCTGCTCCGCTCGCAAGGACATGCTCACTAGCTCCGCATATGAAGAAATGCTGCACAACAAATCTTCGATCGGATCTCGGGTCTCAACCCCTCGGAAAAACGCCGCATCCTCATCGGCCGATCACCCAGATCAAAGGAACATACCGCCCCAAGTCAGTAAACTGGTTCTCATACTCCGTAACCGACAACCCTCCCTGGCGGAGGCGAAGGAACTCACTCTCCTTCTCATGTCGGTACGTCACCAGGAAATACTTCTCGTGGAAGTGCACTTCAAACGCCTGCCACGACCACACGAAGTCCTCCTCGACAATGCGAAGCACACTGTCCCACCACAGACTGGCCTCCTTCTTAAACATGAAGGTGGCAAGCTCAACCTGCTCGACCTCAGAGCAGTGCAACGGCCTCGGCATCTTAGAGATGCGGTCAATCCAATACTCGGCCTCCTCGTCTATGAGAACCCGCAAAGTAGGAGGTCGCAAGCGCTGGAATCGCTCGAATGTGCCGCTGGCACTGGCACCGGCACTCCCAGATGGAGGCATGGGTGAAACAGGTGGAGCCCCCCTCGACTGAGCAAAGATGCCAACCATGGAGGAGAGGAACTCCTGCTGCCGCTGCTGCTGCTGCTACTGCCGCATCAACAACATCATCTGCTCAAACCTATCAACAGTGGAGCGGAAGAAGGTGCATGGCTCGGCTCAGAAACCGAGGTGTGACCGGAGGAGCCATAGGTGTCGACCCAACACCAACACGAGATGGACCCGTCTGTGGATCTGACCGGCTATCGCTCAAGGGAGGAACCCCAGAAAGCGACTCAATCAGAAAGACGGGCCGAAGTCTTCGAACCCTTAGGAGGCATCCCTACATTAAATCAAAGGATGCAACCTGTCAGATTCTAAGTCACATAATCCATCCACACAACAACAACACAGCACAACTCCAAAAACAAACAACATGCATTCCATTAACCAAAATCGTCGCAATACAAGTAGTGCAGCAATACATGAATCACGACTAGGAAAGCATGAAAACAACAACATCTAACACTTCAAACAACCACAACTACTACAACCACTAACAGCTACAACACTACAACAACTCCAACTACAAGCCAACAACGGCCACACACAGAAAGAAACACCAAACAAAGCAAAGACGGCCACGACGATGCTACTCGTCGGAATCAGGAGATGGAGGCGGAGCACCCTTATCCTGCAAGCAACACAGGATAGACTTCAAAGTCCAGGACATCTTCTTGAACTTGTGCTTAACTAAGCCTCGAAGATCAACCATCTCCTGGCGTAAAGCAGCTTGCCCTTCTTCAAGCCGTGTAAGACGGGCATCTCTGGCAACCTGCTCTGCGCCCTGCTCTGGCACCACAGGAGGAGAGCGATCACTCGAATCCTGTGCCTCAATCTCTTCCTCGTCTTGCTCTGCTTCTTCCTCAGACTCCGCACCACCTTCAGCATAACTCTCATCGTCACCACTCTCAGACCCGGCCTCACCCTCAGAGGCAAGCCGACCAGAACCAACCTCCATCAGCTTAAGGGTCCTCAAGTTGATATGGCGAACAGGGACCGGCTTCTCAGCTCCAAGCCTATAGCCAAACTCATGTGCGATCTTGCAAATGAGGCGGCCAAAGGGAAGAGACTCGGTCCGTCTACTCGAACGAGCGATGAGAATAATCTGACGCAGGACGTACGTCGGCACACACAACTTCGCATCCTGCCCCACCTGATATAGAAAATCTACCATCAGGCGCGTACACTCTCTGCGGTTGCTCCACCTTGGATATACATTGAACGTAAAGATGTGGTGAAGCAAACGGAAGTCGTCCGTCATGTGAGAAGCCAAAAGACTCCTATTCGGCTGCCATTCGACCAGACGACCACACAAGGATCGGGTGCGACGATCCCTCTCGCGCACACTGTCCACATTCTTCTCGCTAGCATGCACTTCCCCAAGTGGCACCTTCAAGAGTCGGGATATCAAAGCAACATTGACAATTCCAACTCGACCGCTACCATAGGGAATCTTGAACTGCAGAGGATCCAGCGAAGGCTCCAGAATGTTGGCATAGAAGGCCCGAACAGTGCTAGCATTCGCACGATACTCGCCTTCGAACAAGGGACCCCAACCGGCCCCTTCTAGGCGCTCCAATAAAAAGAACTCTCCAAAGAGCCGCGGATCAACATGAGCCTCAAAAAGGACTCTACGCCCCTCATAGACTCCATGCGACAATTCTGCCAACAAGGTCCTACTGACAGGAGCTCGAGGATCGAGGTCCCGCTTCGTCTGGAACTCGCGCGTGGCGGACGTGCTAGCGGCGGCACCTCTCGGCCTCCGTGCACGGGTTGGGCGGCTCGGCCCGGCTTCATCCATGGGCGCTCTCTTCTTCCCCATCAAGGAAAGAAGGGAAGAAATGGAAAAGATGGCCGTCACAATCTCAAAGAGGGCCATGAGAATTGAGAGAAAGAGAGAAATAGGAAGATGGTGAAGCTTCCACACAACTATTAGCCAAATAGGGAATGAAAGGGCTCAAATGAGAAGGGAAAAAGAAGAAATCAACAATGGAATGGAAGATTTGAGAATGGGGTGATGGGTTTGCACGAAAATGGAAGGAAGATGAAGATTTGGGAGAGATTTGAGAGAGTTTGGAGGGGTTTTGGAAGAAAAAGAAAGCTTGGAGGTGGGTGTTGTGAAGGAAATAGATGAAAGGAAGGGTTTTAAAATGAAAACCGTGGAGGGGTGGGCCACACAAGCCCCATGGACGATCGGCCCGCGTCGGCCCGGCCCGCCGACCGGCGATCCCTCGCCGAACCGGCGATGGCATCGCCGGTCTCTGGACATATCGGCGATGCCTCGCCGATTTGGCGAGGTCCTCCTGGTCCTCCTTGGTCCAAATGATGTGGTTCCCCCCCTGGGTCCCACAGAAAATGCCCCGATTGGCCCCTTGTGTAGTTTGAAGCCTATCGGGTCATTCTGACAGAAATCTGGTTCAACCGGCGATTTCTGGAAGGTTTAAAAATGAATAATGGGAAGATAGACCATCTGCACTCATTAATAGAGGGTCTAGGAAAGGTTTCGGGTCGCTGTGTGTGATCAGGTAAGAGTACAGACTCGATCTCGGCAAAGGGTTTCAAGAAACTTTCGCCGATAGAAACTACGGAGCACAAACACAAAGCGATGATAGACCCGCACCCAAATACACTATAGTGGCGACAACGTGCGGTGTGTGACCATAACCCAGGTCCGGTTTAATCCAGATCATGCTCTGATACCAACTTGTAACGCCCTGAAATTCGGGGGTCGAGCATAACTCAGCTCCCGAGTTCCAAAACATCACTTATGCAACATAATTAATGAATGATGTATGTTGACTGTATTAGCACATAAACATGGGATAGATTAAGCCAAAACGCAGATATGATTCAGGGATAAGTGAATAAAGCAAGCGGAAGACTTATAGTAAAATATGTGTACAAGTGTAAGTCCCTGAATTACATATACAACCAGATCGTGTAAAAGTGTTATTTATCAAAATTATAAGTACAAGTTACATCATTTCAGTCCCCAAAATAGTAATCCCATAGATCTCGCAAGATCGAGGCTCGCTAGAACCCGTCAAAAATCATATAGGAGAAGGCGACCTCATCATCATCCCTCCCGCTCTGCCTCGACGTCGCATCCACATCTGCAACATCTGCAACTAAGACAGTCCGGTGGGTGTTCAGAACCGTCCTGAAACGTGGGAGTGAGTGATCAACTCGGTGGAACAATAAGGCATCGGTTAACATGTTATCAGTTCAATCCATCCATTATTTAAAACAGGATAAATAAATAAATCCTAAGTACTGTTATTAATGCAGGTATGAATGAAATATGATGCGTGCCCTAACACGTACACCCTCAGCGTCTTCATCTTACGTTACGCATGACATCGCCTCAAAGTGCGCCACATCTACAAAGCACATGCAAATGCGGTGCATGGTTATGATTACCAAGTTGTTATTAGTCCATTTCACACAACAGGATTGGGAAGCTAAGATACCTTCCTCATATCACCATCCAAACAGTGATCCATACTAGGGTCGTCAATCCTAGACATTGCATACGATCATATAGTTAAGGTCGTAGCAAAGGGCTCGTCACCAATCAATGCACGCCTTTCATGCCTTTACTACCACAGATCGGCTCGTCACCTCCTTGCGGTATCCAGGTATGCTCGAGGTCACTACAAAGGGCTCGTCACCAATCAATGTAGGCTGACAGCACGAATATAGTGTCCCATACCACCATAATCGGCTCACGAGATTAAGTTGCTCACTGGTCACTACGGGAGGCTCGTCACCCCAGCGTAGGCCGACGGCTCGACCACGGTGTCCCATACCACCATGTCCGGCTCATGAGTCTTAGCGGATCGTGTACCATGGTTATTAGGATTTCACTGGTAAGTTCGGTACCCTAGATTCAAGCAGTAGCGTCCATACATGGTTAACATACACTGGACAATCGGGTTATTTGACGAACTCGACTAGCACGAGCGCACGTTGAATTGAACGACATGGAGTGCGCAAACACTCCGCGTGGTCGAACCACTACCGACAACTCTAATACGACTCGGGTTCGTCTAATGCGTCTCACGTGGCGAAAGCAATCTCAACCACGACCATAGGGTCAATTACCGATTTCCTGGACTAAGGCATAGTCCCAAACATCCTACACTACGACAAATATTCATATGGAATGTAAAACAGTAATGGAACAACCACTCAAATCATGGTGCATACACATCTGAAGAATATCAACTTAACATAAATGTAAGCATAGGAATGCTTGAATTTAAATAACTTGGAATGTAAATGCATAAAGGAAATCATGCGCATCCATAGAAGTATTGAGAACCACTTCTCAACGCCCACATTTAGTGTAATCAGTTACACGTAGATCATTCATGCATTTCTACAAACACTTAGCATTCATGGAACAACATACATGACGTATGTTGAAACACATGCACTTAGACATTTCCTTTTCCCAAGGAGTTGTCATACATGCATCCAGCATACATACATGACAATTAATCATGGCAAACATAAGTGCATATTCTATACGTATACGGTACTTTATAAATACACATAGAATACACAAATCTCAACATATCACATGCATATCAGGAAAGCAACGTAAGCGCAACATTTGGCATGTGAAATCTCATCCATAACAAGAATAAATCACTAACTGGGATTGAAAGCCTTGAAAACCATAACCTATACACTTAAAGTCCGCACCTTAAGCAAAGAAAGAACCGCCGAACTGATTTAGACGAGTTGTCTTCGTCAACGGCGCTAGAATACCCTAAAATAAGGATAGAAATGAGATACAACAACACCAAGTCTAGTCTAAGCTCTAACACAGGTTAGGGTTAGGTTAACTTACCCCAAAAGAACTCAAAATCGCCAAAGGAACGATTCAAAGTGAAGATTCAAAGGTGAAGAAGAACAAGGAAGAATCAAGATGATTCACCAACCAATCTCTCTCATTAACTCTCTCTTTTCCACTCTCTTTCCAAGCTAGGGTTAGAGAAAATTCGTATGGAAATGAGAGCTAGGGTTTAAGGACTATATATAGGCCTTAAAATGATGGAAATAACCCCAGGGTCAAGGTATACTTAGGTTATAACCAAAGTACGCCTTTCTCGATCCAACGAAGCACTTCTGGTGGGCCTATAACCACGAAAGGTCGGACTTAAGCTCACTGACCATGGATCTAGGTCAGGCTGAGTTTTCGTACCGACCGGCTCTTCAGATCAGCCGTGGCGGACCACACTCAATTCAACGGTCACGGAAACTCGATCAGGTCCACAAGCACTAGGATATGCCTGGGCCAACCTTCCCTAATCAGAGGGTAAAATTTAGTCAGAATCCAACGGTCAGAATGCTTAAAATCGTCGCGCAAGCGACACGACTCAGATTTCATAAAAAGCTTAATAAATTCCAACCGTTCTCACACTCTTCACTCCGAGCTCAACCAAATCGACCCAGAACATCAGATCGACTTGATTTTCGAGGTGAAGACCAAGCCCAACTCACTGACCGCAACAGCCTAAGATCATCGCTATCGGACTTTCGACGCGCGGTCTAGGTCCGATCCAGATCTTCCAAAAATTCCTCAGAACAACTGGATTTAGCGATGGATCCCAGATTTCAGAGTAACGTAGCGCTCACTAATCTACACGTTTAGAGCCATGCAGATACAATTTAAAGTGATTGATGCGAATTTCACAAGCAATCGAGTAAAGCGCTAATTACCCCAAAACAACTACTTAAGGAAAGATTAGCACAAAAATTCCAAGGTCGTTACACATGCACTCAACTTGTGTGGATGAAGAGAATGCTAAGCGATTATGGAATTACACAAGAATCTATGGTTTTATATTGTGACAACTCAAGCGCAATTAATATTTCTAAAAATCCAATTCAGCATTCACGAACCAAACATATTGACATTAGATATCATTATATTTGTGAATTAGTGAAAGACAAGATAATTTTATTAGAATATATTCAGACCGAGAATCAACTTGTAAACATATTCACAAAACCGCTTGACAATAATAGGTTTGTAAAATTGAAATTTGATCTTGGTATGTGCAATATGAACTGATGATTTATGCCTATTTGTACACATTTATTATTTTAAAATTTTTAAAATTCAAATAAGTTGTGAAATTTCATATTTTTTGTGGTACACGACCAATCGAGTACACACTCGACCAATCGTGGCTCAACTGGCCGAGTATGTACTCGATCAGTCGTGTATCTCAGGTTTAGCCTTTTATTTGGGGAAAACTACCTTTTTCTTTACTTGGTTCTTCTTCTTCAACAAGCCCTACCATGACCAGTCGAACCCATCTTCAATTCCTCTTTGATTAGTGCTCCATTTTCAATTTCCTTGTAGATTTGAGTTCTTTGCACTTCCATTTACTTGATTGTGTTGTTTATTTCAAGGTTGATGGTCGTTTTGTGGGTTTTCTAGTTAAAAATCTGATTTACTAGAAACCCTTCTTACCTCTTTTGCAATCCTTATTTTCCTTGATTTCCTTATGGCAATGGAGAGTAGAAATAAGAAGAAAGGATCTTGTGGTCCCTCTTCTTCTCATTCCTCTCCTATCACATTACGCCATCTTCGGTCACCCGAAGACGATCCCGAGTATGTGCAGGATATTAGATTGCACAACGTGATTGTAGAACAAACGGTTAATTCCACTCATTTGGCACCTTTTGATCTTGGTCCTCTCATTTAATCTGTAGGATGGGATAACATTCTAAATTGGGGCGGTCTGTCATACTGTTCCATTGTGCAGGCCATGTATGCTTGCATTATTGACTTCTCTGCTGAAAATATGACATTTGTTATTACCACCAGAGAAGGTCTCGTTGATGTGGATTGTCATTTGATTTCTGGACTAATGGATGTTCCTGTCAATGACGACGGTATTCCAATTAATACACTTATACCAAAACCGTCTGAATTTGAAAAGAGAATGCTCACTAGAGTATTATGCAACATGGATGTGGAATGGAATTCTGGGAATGCGCTCGCTTCCAAGTTTATGTTACATAGATACAGGGTTCTACATCTGATTTTCATTTCTAAGGTCTATCCCAGATCTAGTAAAAAAAATGAACTCACTATATTCATGGTCTGCATTCTTCATTCCATTGTTACTGGTGTCTCTGTTTGTCTTCCATTCCTTATCTGTTATATCATTATTTAGTTCCGTCTCTACCCAGGTCATAGTGATATCCTTTTTGCTTATCTTATGAATGTTTTAGCCACCCATAGTCTTGTGGCTATGCCTGTTGGAGAAGCTCCCATTCACCACCTTCCTTTTAACAACTCAAATATAAATAAGATAAATTTGAGGTTGGCTCCAAGCCAAGTTGATGTGGGTGCTAGTGGAGCAGCTAAAGCAACTGAAGAGGAGGTTGCTTTACCTCCAGATAATATCAATATGGATGACATTTTTGATGAAATTGACTCTGACTCTACAGCTAATTCTGATTATCAGCCTTCTGCTTTTGATGCACGTTTGTGATCTCTTGAGCAAAAGGTAGAGGATATGCATGTGTCCTAAGAAATGCAATTTAAATATATGTGGAAGTATCTTAGGCGCATTAATAAGGGACTACATTAAATCAATCCTTCCATACCTACTCCCTCCTTTGGTTCAAATTAGTTTTGATTTGTGATATGTATTAACTTTTATACTTGGATTTCTCTATATGCTTGGACATGTTTTCTTGTGGACATGGTTATCTTGACTTTCTTTATGTTATAGTATCTTGAACTTACTTCTTTCTCTACTTCCTCTTTGCTCTTATTTATATGTTCTTTCCTTTGTCATATTGTGACAAAAAGGGGGAGAATTTGTTGAGATGTGTGATTGTGGAATACTATGGAGTGTATATGGATTTTTTTTTTCAGGTTCTGCAAATCACCTCCCTTGGTTTGAATGGGAGTAATGGAGTAAGGGGGAGATCTTTGTTGATCTTATATGATGCTTGATTCTTTACTATGTGGTGATCTTAAATGATATGCTTGTATGGTGCATGATTCTTTATTGTGCTTGATTCGTATTTGGTTTTGTCACAAATTTGACAAAGGGGGAGATTGTAAGTGCTATTGTGCTTATTTAGCACCCTTAGTGTTGTCAAATTTTAGTGTGTCAAACCATTTAGTACATGTATCTTGCTTTAAGTTGAGGTGATCAGGTTCGCATATGTTTTAAAGTTCTCTGGATCCTCATCGAACTTGGTCCACAACGTCAAGTTGAAGTAAAGAATGTCAAAGTTCAATGACTTGAGATAGCCTTCATAAACTCAAGTTCAAGTTGAAATTTTGTACGTTAAACAGTCAAGAACTCAAACCTGACTCAAGCTCAAGATCAAGAGGTTGAGCTCAAGCTTCAAGTATCACAAGTTTTCAAGAATTTGAAGTGAATGATGCTTCAAGTGTTCTTACTCACAAATAGGTTTGGTTGACCCTAGACTGACCCCAGGTTATGTCATATTCGTTGCATGTTTTATATGGGTCATTTCATATGTTTATAGGTTACTTTTCGACTAGTCCTACATTTGGTTCGATTAGTCCAAGTATTGGCTTGACCAGTCAAAGAATTCCCTCAACCAGTCCAAGGTTTGTTACTAATTTTCAAGATTTTCTGTTAAACCTTCGACCAGTTGAGTGAACAGTGCTCGACCAGTTAAGCAGGCTCGACTCAAAGTTTAGCAACCATTTTTGGTCCCACTCGACCAATCGAGTGCAGGGCTCGACCAGTCGAGCAGGCCGCTTGACCAGTCGAGCAAGGCACTTGACCAATCGAGAAATAGTCTTATCTTATCGCGCCCAAAATATTTAAAATTTTGTTGGTCCTTCGACCAGTCAAGCTGACCACTGGGCCAGTCGAGTGAATAGTATTTGTGCCTATAAATTGAGCATGAATTTCAGAGTTTGGTAAGTCATTCAAGCAAAATCAAGACACCACTCTGAGAGATAAGTTTGTGATATTCTTAAGCTATATTGTGTTCATTTAATAATCTCTTTAAATTAGCTTTTTGCAGTTGATTTTGAATTCTCTATTCTAATCTTAATTGAAGAAGGGATTTAAGTTTTTCCCTTTCTTGAGATCAAAATCAAATCAAGCTAGCCCAAGGTGATTTAATTTAAAAATCATTTAGAACTTAGAACCCTTTCATAAGTGAGTGTGGATTTTGAACATTTACATTGGACATCTACTTTGAATTGGTTCTACCAGGCTTCATCAAAGGAGAATATCCAGATAAGTATATTTATGTTTTTGTAAATTTCTTTTTGGTTTTTGAGGTTGTGCTAGAAAAATCTCTCTTTCCTTTTTGGTTTGTCTGAGGTGATCTAGAAAATTTCAGAGTATGGAGTTTTTGAATTGTGTAAGCCCACTTGAAAGACACAATTGTAAAGGTTTTAGGTGAACCTTGAAAAACCTATTTTATAGTAAATGCCAATATCCCATGGGTGAGGATATTGGGAGTGGAGTAGTTGTGTGGCTGTTTTTCTAATAGTTGGTGTACACACAAGCAAACCACTATAATTTCTGGTGTTGTAGTTGATTGTGGCTTTGTGTGAAGGTTGTAATTTCTCATTAAACCTTTGTAGAGACTGTTGTAATTTATTTTATGCAATTGTGGAAATGTTGTAATAGCTTAGTTTATTTTCTTTGTTATTTTATTTTACTCTGTATTGGTTTGAGACTTTGATGCACAGACCGTTCTAGAAATCAGGTTGTCCTACCAAAAGTCATTGGTTTTTGGTGTAAGGTTGTCCTTAGAACAACATCTGTATCAACCTCTGAGTACTTATGCATTTACGGTTGCTATTTATTTCTGCTATTTAGATTTAATAAGTGCTATCTTGTTCTATTATTTCTTTATTCTGCATTTAAAATTTGAATTTGGCATAGTCCTATTCAAACCCAACCCCCCCCTTCACCCCCCCCCCCCCCCCCTCCCCCCCAAGGACTGTTAGCTCGACCTTTTTAGTATGTCACGAATTTAACCCTCATAACTTTATCTTCAGAGGACGAATTTAGATTATTTCAGGACATTGGAATGGTAACTTGTCAAGCTTCCAAATGGGACCAGAATTGCTTAATTCAGAGGCCGTTCGATATCCTAAAAGCACATTGGAACTCTTCGATCATCATTTTTCAATATGGATTGTTAATCTTTCCAAATTGCGCGTGTTGGAGCATAAAAATCATGAAGAAAGATTGAAGATCAGAAATTAAATATGGAGTGAAGAAATGAGAAAGAGGAAGATCAAGTGCTTTGTTTGGCAGTTGCGCGTTAGTAATTACACGGGTCGTGCAATTAACTTAATGAGTTATTTGGACTACGCAAAGGATTTCATCCATTGTGTGGATCGCACAACTGATTTCATTGTTGCATGGATCGCGCAACCAATTTCACCGTTGCGTGGGTTACGCAATCAAGAGCAGATAACAATTTAGATGAACGGTCAGATTTTATGCAAAGTGGGCCCCATGGCACAAAAATCGAGGGTTTAAACATGTGGAAGCCTATAAATACTCCACTCCCCCTCTCATTTGAGAGAAGAATTTTGGAAGTGGAGTAGAGCTCTGAAGGAAGACTGAAGGTGAGAAGGGAAGTAAGAGATCAGTTGTGCGGGCCCGCGCAACAAATGGATCAGTTGCGCAGGTCGCGCAACTAACAAGCTAGTTGTGTGGGTCATGTAACCAGGTCACTATGTGGCCAGTTATAAAAGGAGTCTAGATGCTGCTGAAATGGTCTAGTTCGACCTTTAGTGCTCCAAACTCCCCTTTACATAAAGGACAAGCTCAAAAGGGGAGAAGTTAATCAACACAACATTCCTCCTAAGGAGATGACCGGAGCGACTGTCGAAATGCTGCCAAATTCGAGATTCGACATTTGAATTTTGTTAATTTCAATTTATGTACTTCAAATGATCTATCTTAGAATCAAGAGATATTAGAGGGATGTAAATGAACTCAATAGTGTTCTTTGTTACATTCGAATAAGATAATTTTCCCAAATCGAATGCATTTGTTTCTTGTTCGAAACAAAATGGCGACTCTGCTGGGGACTTTATTATTATTTAGACACCAACATTGAGAGTATTATAGAACTTTTGTTGTAGTTTGGCATCTTTCGATGACAAAATGGCGACTCTCAGAAGGAACATCCTCCCCTTCATCTCTAAGATAGATTATTTGATTCTTCAAATACTAACTATAGTTATATTTTATAATTGAAGGAATCCAACTACAAATTACAACCAATGGAAATTTCTATAAGGAAAGTGAGCTTCCATTTCACTGTGACTAGATTCGTGATAGAATATGCGCCGAACCAACTGCCAGAACATATGACTCAACTTTCTACAAGCAAAAGCAACCTGACCCGAGCAATAGCCGGAGTTGTATCTGCCTCACCTCAAGCCTCGGAAGGTGATAAGGATTGGATTGTTGTAACATCTCGCAGGGCGAGAGCATGAAATATAAGAAGCCACAGAATGAATCCACCTTCATCCAGAGTTAGCGGACCAATAACACGTAATGCTGCTAGGAGGAATCCTGAACTCGCCCCTCCTGCAATATATCTTGGGTGAATAGTTCCGCCGCTAACGTCACGTGACTTCCCAACTCTGGTCACCCCAATAGCAGAAAGTAAGGCATTACTAGCAAGTTCACCAATGTCTGTCTCCCCTCATTGATCAATGGCAATGAGAGCACAGAGAAGTCAAATGAAACTCCGCCCTACCCTCTTTATAAGTCCTATTACGTCAACATATTCCCACCCCACTCTTACTACAGCTTCGTCGAAGAGCGGAGAAGACACAATACATATGGCCGGAACAAACCAGGAAAATATGCCGACTGCGGAAGATCGTATGAATGAAATGGCAGAACATTAATGGAAGAGTGCAGAAACCTCAGAGAAGCCTTAGCAACCCTTGCACACAATGTAGCCCAGATAGCGACTCCCCCGATGATGGACATAATGAATGGACAAGAAAACCAACCCGAAGGCTTTCAACCACAGGGGGCAGGATCACTGGGGTTTGTCCCAGCAATAAGAACCATGACACAAGACGAGGTGAGACAAGTCGTCGAAGAAGCTGTCAGAGTAGAGAGAGAGAGAGCGTACGAATACTGGCCATTTCAGATACTGAACGTTGTATCCAAGAGAGGTAGAAGACATCCCGTTTCCATCCAACTTCAAACATCCAGATTTTCAGAAGTTTAATGGAGAGGGATCACCGGAGGAACACCTAATGCACTTTATTACTAGCATGGGGAATTTTCTGCAATACTAAAGTATTGCTTACAATTATTCGGATCATCCCTGACCAATAAAGCATTCCGATGGTATTCCAGCTTAGCCCCGGGGTCGATATGTACTTGGGAACAAATGCAGGATGCCTTCATGTCAAACTTCTTCTCTTCAGAGCGTGATGTTAGTATTACAGAATTGGCTTCCGTGCGGTAGAGAGAGGGAGAACCGGTAGAGAAGTTTATAGACAGATGGAAGATATTGGAAGCCTCGTGTAGGCAGTTGCCGAAAGAAAAGGAACAGGTCAAGATGTGTCTAAACTCCATAGAAACGGAAATTGTGTTTGGATTCACCAACGCCGATATCAGAACTTTTCGTTACCTAGCCACTACGGCTCATAATTTAAAGCTGATGACTCGGAAGATTCCACCGTTTCACTATGAGATGCCCAGGAGGGCACCTAGCAAGATGGCCGCAAATACCATTAATCGTGAAAAGAGAGGCAAAGATGCAAGAGATGTGAGAGATAAAATGCCGGAATGGAAAGAAGAATTGAATCAATCAAGAAATAGATACATTGGAAAAAGGCCTATAATGCTCAATTCTCATGAAGGGTTCACATTTGATAAAGAAGATGTTGTTCCTGTGATGAACTAATTGTTGAAAGCTGGTACAATAGAATTACTAGAACCCAAACGCCCTGAAGATGTGACAAGAACCAGAGAGAGTGATTTTTACCACTATCATCACCTAGTGGGACATCCGATGAAGAATTACTATACATTGAAATGCATAATACAACGAATGATAGACAAGGGTGAAATAGTGATTGGAAAAGAAAAGGAGAAGGGTACAATGGAAATAGTAAATATGCTTACGATCTAGGAAAAGGCCCGAGAAATGAAAGAGAAAGAGGACTGCAAGAAGACAAAGAAGGTAGCAGTGATTACGTTACGATCGGGAAAGAAGATAAGCCCTACGAAGCAAAAAAGCAGGGATTATAAGAAAGTCATTGAAAGGCAGAGCATGATGATGAGAAAGAAAAGAAGAATGAGGCAACAAAAATGACCTATGATGTAGTAAGTCATTTGAAGGGCATACCAGCTCGATTAAGCATCTACGATGTGCTTAAGTTGTCAGAGGAATTTTGTCAAAGCTTGGTTCAAGCATTGTCCAATCATGATGTCAGAGAAACCTTACTGGTAGAGATAGAACATGAAGAGTACAATGAGCAAGAGAACTGCCTACCATTCGTTTCCTTCTCCGATGATGATTTGATCTGTGATATAAGACATAACAGGCTGCTAATGATAGAAGGTCATATCCGTGGAAAGAAGGTTAAATGGATTATGATAGATAATGGATCTGCAGTGAACCTCTTACCACTCTCGATGTTGAGTAAGCTGGGTTATCATCGTTCTAATTTGCGCCCTAGTGGAATGATGATACAGGGCTTTAATCAAAATGGACAACGTGTACTTGGTAAAATTACAATGACGTTGGAGATAGGAGAGTTGATTACTGATGTCGTGTGCCACGTTATAAATGCAGTGACAACATACAATTTTCTCTTAGGAAGGCCATGGATACATTAGTACAATATTGTACCCTCTACACTGCATCAATGCTTCAAATACTGTAAAGGTAAGGTATAGTATAAAGTAATGGCAGATGCAAAGCCCTATATAGAAGATGAGTCTTTCTTTGCAGATGCTAGTTATTATAAGGCGTTCACTAAAGAAGAAAGAAAGAATGATGAAATCAAAGTCCTAAAGGACATTCAAGTGAAGGTGATGAAAGAAGACACAGAAAAGGTAAATCATCTAGAGCTGTAGAAATGAAGAAGAAATTCTATTTTGTGTCGAAACATTTGAGGTAACCAGGGCAATCGCCACTAACCTTGTTGTCACCTGAATAGTTGAAAATTTTACAGTCCAATTATACAGTACCGTTACCATATGTTGAAAGAAGTAAGCCATTTTCAGTCGTTTCGGGAAGATTCCAGGTTAGGGCTAGCACAAAATACCTGAAACCAATAGAATTTTACACCCCAATGGAAACAAAGATAGTGGAAGAGGCCAAGAATAATGTGTACCATGGTACACTGACACCGCAAGATTTTAAAAAATATAGTCTAGCAAGTAAGAAAATCATGAGAAACATGGGTTTTGATTACGAAGAACCCACCGGCCTGAATCATGGGAGAGGAATTCAAATTCCTATTGGGGTAGGTTAGGAAAAGCGAGGGAAATTTCAAGGATTGGGGGTAGAGTCATCGGTGAATATGGTTACAACTAGCAGTTATCGGAAGAGGATCCTAAAACAGTTAAGTATCTTGAAATGACTTCAAAGCAGATGGAAGACAAGGGGGTAGCCAACGATAGACAGTTTGCGAGAGATGAACCTGGGTACGGAGGAAGAACCGAGGAACACATTCGTCAACGCCGATCTTTCTAAATAGGAGTTTGAGAAATATGTTCAACTTCTCAAAGAAAATAAAGACGTCTTCGCTTGAACATATGCAGAGATGCCGAGTTTGGAACCTTCCATAGTAATGCACCAAGTAAATATTTCTAAAGAGAAAAGGCCAGTTAAACAAGTGCAAAGGCGATTTCATCCAGACTTGGTTCCCTTGATAAAAGAAGAAGTGAATAAGTTGATAAAAGTTGGGTTTATCAGGGAGGCAAATATCCCAAGTGGATATCGAACATTGTTCCCGTGAAGAAGAAAAACGGACAAGTCAGGGTGTGCATTGACTTCAGAGATTTGAACGAAGCCTGTTCGAAAAATGATTTTCCTCTCCCGATAACTGAATTACTGATTGACAATATGACTCAGGATGTTATTATGTCCTTTATGGACGGCTATGCAGGGTATAATCAGATTAGAATGGCACCTGAAGATGAAGAAGCAACAGCGTTTAGAACTTCGCTGGGGATTTATTATTATAAAGTTATGTCATTTGGTCTCAAAAATGTCGGGGCGACATATCAGAGGGCAATGCAGAATATCTTCCAAGACATGATGCACAAGTATGTTGAGTGTTATGTTGATGACATGGTAGTCAGGTCAGGAGATCATCAGGAGCATCGTGAACATTTGGCATCGGTTTTTCGTCGACTTAGAAAGAAACAACTAAAGATGAATCCGGCTAAATGTGCATTTGGGGTGTCTTTAGGTAAATTTCTCAGTTTTATTGTCCAACATAGGGGCATTGAGATCGATCCAGGGAAAGTTAGAGCCATTCAAAATATGCCGCCACCAAAGACATTAAAAGAATTGAAAAGTTTGCAAGGAAAGCTGGCGTACATTCGCCATTTCATTTCAAATCTGGCAGGGAGATGTCAGCTATTTTCCCATTTGATGAAGAAAGGTACAGAGTTTATATGGGACCAAGCCTGTCAGAATACATTTGACTCAATAAAGGAATTGCTGAAACAGCCGCTGGTATTGACAACCCCAATAAAAGGGAAGCCGCGTATTTTGTATATATCTGTAGCCGAGAATTCTTTAGGAGCTTTGTTGGCATAGGTGAATGAATCTGGGAAAGAGATCGCTCTTTTTTATTTAAGCAGAACTCTGATGGGTGCGGAATGCAACTATTCTCCAATCGAGAAAGAATGTCTAACACTGATATTTGCAGTACAGAAATTGAGACATTATTGTCTCTCCCATGATATAACTTTGATCTCAAGAGCAAATCCGATAAAGTTTTTGATGCCGAGACTGATGTTGTCTGGGAGATTAGCCAAATAGATGCTGTTGCTTTCAGAATATACTATTACGTATGAGCCAGCAAAAGCGGTAAAAAGACAAGTAGTGGCGGACTTCCTTGTAGCGCACCCCATAGCAGAATGTGAGACCATCAGTGATGATTTTTCAGATGAACAGGTTATGTTGGCCGAGTCACATATCCCATGGAAAATGTATTTTGATGGTGCTTCTCGAGCATCAGGAGCATGGGCAGGAGTGATATTCATTACTCCTCAAGGTGACTTATTACCTTACTCCTTCACATTAGGAATTACATGCACAAACAATGAGGTCGAATACAGAGCCCTCATCATCGGAATGGAAATGGCTCAAGAAATGAAGATAAAAACGCTGTATATCTTTGGGGATTCTAAATTGATCATAAATCAATTGATGACTGAATTCAAGATAAGAAAGCAAGACCTTTTGTTGTATTGTCGAAAAGCACAACAATTACTAGAGCAGTTCTATCATGTCGAAATCAAGCACATACCGCGGTTTGAAAATACAAGAGCAGATGCTTTGGCCAGCTTGGCAGCGGCTCTGTCCTACCCAAATCGAAGCCCTCCAAGTAATTATAGAAGAAAGGAGATTTTTACCATCTTCAGAGGTCATTGAGGAAATTGTTGAGATACTTCCTATATCATGTTTAAAGGTAATGACAAAAGATCGGCATCAACGTTTCATAGATTATCTCAAATATGATATCCTGCTAGAAGATCCAGCCTAGAGATAGCGAATCAAGTAAAGGTCAAGCAGATTCATCATATGCAGCGAAGTGTTGTATAGAAAATCTTACAATGGAATGCTACTACGTTGCTTAGATGAACAAGAAGTAGGTCAGATGTTGCGAGAAGCACACTTTGGAGAATGTGGGGTATATCAAGCTGGCAGAAATTTATTCCATAGAATACTTCGAATGGGGTATTATTGGCCTACAATGTTCAAAGATGCAATAGATTATGCGAAGCGGTGTCATGAATGTCATATTCACAGAGATGTTATACACATTCCTCCAGAAGATCTGCATCAGTCAGTCGCCTCTTGACCCTTCTCTACTTGGGGACTTGACATCATTGGTCCTATAAATCTGCCTTCGTTCAAAGGAAAAGCAGATATCTTAGTAGCGACAGATTATTTCTTCAAGTGGACAGAAGCAGTTGCATTATGCAGTGTTAAGGAGAAAGATGTGGTTAATTTCATCTGACACGCAGTAATATACTGCCATAGTATTTCGAAGAAAATTGTTACAGATAATGGCACTCCCAAAAACAGAGGCATGGAAAAGCTATGTCAGAAATTCAACATTAGTCATTCGTTTTTAACACCTTACTATCCACCGGCCAATGGATTAGCAGAGGCGTTTAATAAAATGATAGTCAAGATATTGAAGAAAATAGTGACAGGAAACAAGCATGATTGGGATGAGAGGTTACAAGAAGCATTGTGGGCATACAGAACTACCCACCGGATAACAACAAGAGCAACACCGTACTTGTTGGTCTATAGTGTACAAGCAGTGATCCCGATTGAAATACAAGTAGTGTCACTCAGAGTGGCAGTACATCAGTCCATTACAGATGATGAAAATGCAAGATAAGGCTAAAGGAGTTGGATTTGCTTGATGAGAAACGCCTGGTAGCCCAACAGCGATTGCAATCGTATCAGGCAAGGATATCGACCGCCTTTGATAAACAAGTCAAATATCGCTCTTTCAAAAAAGGGGATATGATATTGATGTTGAAAAGACCTATAGTGGTCACCCATAGAACAGGGGGCAAATTCGAGCCCAAATGGGACGGGCCGTACATAATAAAAGAAGTGTACTCCAATAGAGCATACAGAGTCATAGATCAAGATGGATAAGGTATTAGTATATCGGTCAACTCCTGCTTCATCAAAAGATATCATCCCTGAAGATACTACTGATTTTGATCCAGAATATTATCAAAATAATGATTCTGTATCAAAAGGGGGCAAGAATAAGTAAGACCATGGCTATGTACTGTCAGATGAATGAATAAAGAAGAAATTTGCGAGCACATCAGGACTATGTACCAACAAGTGTTACAAAAAGAAAGTGACCATCATTATCATCATCAAGCAAGCTAAATTTTGTTAAAATTGGTATTATCACCAAGCTGATGTATTGTGAACAACACATGAATATCGTTGAAGATGTTAACAGAAGTGTGACATATCAATCTCAGCCAGAGATGTCTATTATTCTCACGACAACGATGGCCACCTACTATTATCTTTTAAGGTAGCCTAGCCAAGCCTAAAAAAATGACCAGCTACGTGTAAGGCCTATCACTTTCAGCATTCGAGTAGCAGTGAGAAGCTAGTGGCCCTAAAAACCCCGTGAAGGCCATCATATGCATACCCATGCGGGCAGTGGATAGAGCCAGCGACTAAAAGCTCTAAAAGGCCAAAAAAATTTCAATGGCTAGTCACGCGTGAGACCAATGTCATCTGTATAGCTTTTCAACAGCGCCATAGGGAACGGATGAAAATGCCCTCCTGTGAATAGGTCCGACCTTGCAGACGAAGAAAACGCGAGCTGCAGTGTGAGCTCTTTGGCCATGTCCATAGATAGGCCAACCATGCATAAGACCCCTCAGATCTCTAACTTGATTTCAGTATTAACTCATGAGGATGGGCTTAAACCTACTCATTGATGGACTGGCAGCCCTAGATTTAGTACCCCAAAGGTTGCCTTGCAAGCCCCGTGAATTCTAGAGAGTTACTGCGACCAACCCTGTGTGTAAATCCAATTGAGTTCACGGCCCTGGTAGCATCACTCGACCCCTCTGATGGATCGTGGTTTGTGAACTCACCATGCTGTGAGAAGTTCAATGAACTCCTAAGAGTTAAAGAGACCATCACGTGAGACTCGACTCCATTACTCAAGAGTCTAAAAAACTGTGCGGCTCCACTACTCAAGAGCTTAAATTGTGTGTGATTATCTAACTAAATTAAAACTTAGCACTGCCAATTAAGACAGGAATTATCACGCCCCAAACTTGGAAACCGAGCTCATAAAATTTTCAATCGCCGAATCCGGTGCCGACAGCCTCTGTAGCACCCCATTCTCGGCTCCCAGCGCCTATACGCTAGTTTCCGACCCTGAGATCCTACAAGGAGGATTTTTAATATGAATTTGTCTCGTAAGAAGCATAACTACAAGTATACCCCAAATCATAAGAACAACATCATCACCACATATCCACTAATATGATCATTTGAGTATAATGCTGAAAGGGAAAAATACATGCATATAATAAAATCTTCACAATGCTCGGCTACATGCTCCTGTTCCTGCTCAGCTACGACTACATCCTAACGTCACCTGCACGCATATATCGTGCATAAGCTTATAAAAAGGCTTAGAGGGTGGTGTAAGTGTGTGAGCAGTATATGCGTGCTCAGAATGTAATATTAGAGTAAATGGAAATACTGGTAAGTCTACGAACCATACAATATCAGAGTAAGCAGAAGTATTGACAAGTCCATAAAGATATCATCAATCTAATTCAGGATATGCGATGAAAAGACATAGCAAGCCAATGTCATATACTGAGAAAGTAATGTAGGTCAGTTATGCAATGCGAAAACATAATGAGTCAAATATCAGATGCCGATGATACAATACCACATGCAATTCTAAAGAGCTACAAATACCATCAACCTCATCTAAGTCATATGAATGCAGAAACATAGCAACCCAAAATGCCACATGCCGAGGATGTAATGCAATATGTGGTGCGAATGAAATGACTAAGCTACAGTGTGAAGTCGGGATGATAGTACGTGATATCACAGGCAATGGGGCCTATCATAAAGGACTTCTATCCAAACCAGTCCCATACCTAAATTTGGATAAATTAACTCAATGTGGTAAGCTCTTGATCTCAAGTTAGTCGCGCACCCCAACTGAAATCCTGGCTATTATGAAAGTACACATAACAATTAGTTGCGTACCACCAGCCCGAGTGGATAGTGAATGAATGAATGAATGAGTATAATGCTGAGTATACAACTCTTACCCAATCAGTCCATAAATCAGTACTGTACATCTATGGGATCATCACCGGGGTCTAGTACACTCTACATGCAATTGTCTCCCACTAACGCGGGACCATACAAGTGGAAGAGTCCTCACCATCCGCCTGGCTAGTAGTCAGCTAATATCTACCGGGCACATCGATGCAGACCCAATCACGAGCTGGTCAAACTCAACCTAGCTATGCCCCCTACCCTTGAGCGGGTAAGGCCACACCCCTTCCCAACTGACCACGACACAATGGGAGACACGGCCTATATGTATTCGGCACTCGGGCGCTCATGTATCCACTCGGTCTCGACATTGGGGTGTCTCCTGGCCATAAAGGTTTAGGGACTTTCATTTACCGACATCCAAAGTACTCAAATGCTCGAACAAATATTTCTGGTGTCCCATCTTGCCATCCACGACATGCATGTGGAGGTTACGACCCTGATATCACTAGGGTGTATAGTAATCACAACACGCAATGCAAGATACATGAGTCAAACAATCCAGCCATGCATCAATCCTATACATACCATGCGCTCATATGAGATAACCTCCGCCTATCAGAGAGTCTCACAACAACTTGCCCAATGACATATGTAATGGTCAACAGACATGCAAATGATGTGTATGAGCATGTATCATGATGTTATCCTATCACATAATCACAATCAGCATTGATAATCGGTCTTGATATCACATACTCATAATTGGTATTGGTAACTAGCATCAATAATCAGCCTTGACAATCGGACGGCCTCGACAATCGGAATCAGCCTTTACAATCGGGATTGGCCTTGACAATCGGAATTAGCCTTTACAATTGGGATTGGCCTTGACAATCGGGATCAGCCTTGATAATCGGCCTAACAAAGACCTAAGGGAAGGTCAGAATGAGGACATTTAACCATCATTACCTATCAATGTGGACATTTAACCAACATTATTTCCCAATGAGTAGCCCACACAGGGCTTCACATATGGTGGGCTCATGGCCTCACATAAGGGTCATATACACATCAAGTGGGCCGCATCGCATGGGGATCTCACACATCACATTGAGCCTAGCCATCTAGGCCTCACATACATCACACTGGGCCTCACTCCTAAGCCACATATACAACTCAATGGGCCGTGCATATGGGCCAAAAATACATCACAATGGGCCCTACCAAATGGGCCAGACTTATACCACAATGGGCCACGTCATACGAGTCAAAAATACATCACAATCATCCTCAACGCATTGTCCAAAATTATATCAGAATGGGCTGTTCAAACGGGCCTAATGTACATCACCATGGGCCACAACCCATGGGCCTAATGCACATCATAATGGGCCTCATTAAATGGGCTACAAAATATCACAATGGTCACGCCATATGGGACGGGAATGCATCTCAATGGGCCACGACCCATGGGCCCCAGTATATCATAATGGGTTGCAACCCATGAGCCTCAAATACAACAAGTGGGTCGCGTCAATGGGTTGCAATAATGGGCCTAATATACATCAAGTCTGGCCTCATCAAATAGCCCGTAAATACATCACATTAGGCCTTGCCCATGGGCCTCGCATACATCACAATTGGCCATAACCCATGGGCTTCAAATGCACAATAGGTGAGACTTACACATGGGCCTAATATACATCATAAGTAGGCCCTACACATGGGCCTCATACACATCAAGTGGCCCACATTGACGGACCTCATACAAATCAAGTGGACTGCATCACATAGGTCGCACCAATAGGCCTCAACCCATGTGCCCCAAACACATCACAATGGGCCTTAACCCATGGGTCCCAAATACATCACATTGGGCCTTCTCATGTGGGCCACAAATACAACTTATTGGGCCTCTCAAATTCAATAAGTGGGCCACACTACTTCGGTCGTACCATCTACACTATTCATCTTTTTTTTTTTTTTTTTGAAGTCATAAAAAAATGAATCATATCAAAGATCATCTGGATTGTACCACAAATAATAGTGGTGATAGTGATCAAATGGTCAGTTGGACCACATCATAAATAGAAGTGGAGACAGTGATTTCCACTGTACAAAAAAATTTCACAGGGGAGGGCCACCATAACATGTATTTTCCATCCAGTCTGTTTATAAGGTCACAAGGACCTAAACCAATAGGAAAAATAAATATCATATTGGTCCAAAACTTCAGTGACTCAAAAGAGTGTCAATGGTAGGCATTCAATCCCACTGTTTAGGTAGTGTGGTCCACTGGATAACTAGATCTGTCTCTTCTTTTTCTCATGCCATAAATGATATCTCAAATGTTTGGACGGTATAAATATAACACATGCATCATGGTGGGGCCCACCATCAGATGGACGGGGTGGGATACAAAATATGTATTACAATGGGATCCACAAAACTTACCAAAGCCACCAAATGAATGGACGGTGGAAATAACACTGCCTCATGGTGGGCCACACCATCCAAACAATGGACGGTGTAGGTAAAACATATACATCAGGGTGACATCGAAGGTGGGATGAAATGCATACCTCATGATCATACCCATGGGACAACAACTATATAGCTAGTGTAATGTACACTAGCCGGTCTGTTTTCACAAAGGTGGGTCCCACATGGGGCCGACCATAATGTTTTATTTCCATTCAATCCGTTTATAAGGTCACAGAGACCAGAATTAAGAAGAAAAACAAATTTCATAATTATCCAAAACTTTTGGGACCCAAAATGGGTTTCAATGGTAGACATTCAATCGCTGCCGCTTTGAAGTGTGGACCACCTGAGTCCCATGAGTGGCTAATTTTTGGGGGATCCTAATTCCCAAACGGGACCCATCAAATGCATGGTGTTGATGATCAACACACATCATGGTGGAACCTGAGATGGGGCCCACTGACCCTGCCAGTTTCCAAGCAGTAGGATGTTGTTTGCTGCAGCGTCCTCTCGATGCTAGCAGCAACAGCGTCCAGGGGTTGACGTTAATTTTTATTTTTTTTCCTAAGGAATTTCATATGTGGGGCCCATATTAGAAAAATCTAGTCTGTCGGCTGGGTTCTATGGCTCATGACGGGCCTAACAAGCCCAATATTCAATATGTTTTGGTGTGTAGAAACATTACAGTGGGCCTTAACAGACTTTAACCATAAATATCACTGTTCTGTACAACATGGCTCACCAGAGATTTGGATTGGCTTCACTTTTCAGCTCAACGCCTAAAATGAGCTGAGAAATTGGATGGATGGTGGGGATCAGATCCATACATCAAGTTGGGGTCCACATGAGTGGCCCACAAAGATTTTTAGATCAAATTGATATTTGTATTTTCACTACGTCCAAGGGTGCTGGACTCCCAGCAAGCGGACGGTCTCAATGAGTCATGCCACCAAAGTGGCCCCATGTCCAACCATGGACAGACCATAAAACAAGGACATCTGGTGGGTCTCACATGGTGGCCCACCACGATTTTTAGATTAAGCCGATATTTGTGGTTTCTCTTCATTTCGACCTGTCCAGACGGACAAGCTAATGGGCCTGCCGTTGGACGGCCCAGCAATGTGGGCCGACATACGGATGGCATGGATATAATACATACCTCATGGCGGGGTGCATCAGGGTGGGTCACACATATTAAAAGAGATAGAGAGAGAGATCGGAGTAACGGAGGGACCCCACTACTATGGGCCCCTCTATACAATGCACACATCAATGTGGGTCCCACTATATGTGGGTCCTAAATCAAATGAAGAGGTATAATGAACACCCACCTTTGATCATGGACTTCTCCTTCCATCAACGCATTCTAGAGCTCCAATGGATGAGATTCAATGGTCGAGATGAAGCTTGGATTGTGGAGATGGGAGGTAGGAAGGTGGACCACACCAAGCTCTCTCATGGAGGTTGGGATGTGGGTTGCTTGAAGAATGAGAGAGAGATGAGAGAGAGAGGTTGTAAGGATAAAGAGGAATGGTGAGAGGTGATGGGGAGTGATGGGAGTGTACTTGACATGTAAGGGAGAGAGTTGACTTTAGGGGATGGGTGGTTGTACTTGGAGATGGTTATTGTATTTGACTTGATTTGATTAATTGATGTGACATGTCATAGAGATTCCCTCGGTATTCGCAACGCGTGGCATTTTCCTC
Source organism: Magnolia sinica (assembly GCF_029962835.1). Taxonomy (NCBI): domain Eukaryota; kingdom Viridiplantae; phylum Streptophyta; class Magnoliopsida; order Magnoliales; family Magnoliaceae; genus Magnolia; species Magnolia sinica. Next base: position 43,107,521 of record NC_080581.1, read on the forward strand.
GAACTAAACATAGGCCAACATCTCCTGGCCTAGGTATCGTTTTAGCGCGTAATACGCGACGTCGAAACCGCGGTGATGGCGCGGTCGTGAGGATACAAGTTTCGAGTCAAACCAACTCTGATATACAGGACGTCTTAGGATCACGTGTAAATGCTGATAACAGATCGCAGATCATCAGAATTCGACTGGGAGGACCACAGAGGTCTATGGAACGATACGGGCTAGGATACAGGTCTTACAGCTCTCCCCTCCTAATAAAAATTTCATGCTCAAAATTTATAGAACAGACAAGGGATGAGGGAGCATCATCATCATCATATATATATATATATATATAGATATATGTCAAGGCACAATCAATTTACAAAAGGATGAGAATAACTCTCTCTAATCTCAACCTTACGCTCCCAAGACACCTCGTCATCTCATCAATGACCAATCTAACAAGATAGTCATAATGTCTGGTCGTGCGAATCATCGGTGACTCCTTCTGCCGATAGAGGGTCCTACTGAGCCACATAAGACCTACCCTAGGTCTACTGGGGAGGCGTATGTCCTCCCCCAAAAAAGGTCATTGCTGTTGAAAAGAAATCGGGGCACTCACGCTTGCGATGCCCCGCCTCACCACATCTGAACCAAATGCCCTAGAACGGTCTTTGTGGTGGTGCTGAAGGTGTTGCTGGCACTCGAAAGGATGGACGGTCCCTGTGCCTTTGCGGTCGTCGATGCCGTTGCTGCTGGGAACTACTATAGGGGTTCTTCCTCTTCCGGTCTCCTCTGTGGTCACGAGCCCTCTGTGAATCATTTCATTCTGCCTCATAAATCTGGGCCCTCTGAACTACCTGGTCAAAGGTCGGGAGCATGTGTCTGACGACATGACTCCTAAGGCCAAAATGTAAGCCGTTCTCAAAATGGCGAGCCTTTCGCTCCTCATCATCAACTAAATATGGCGTGAACCTCAATAGTGCTATAAAATGAGCTACATACTATGCCACAGACACATCTCTCTGTACCAAAGTCTCAAACTCTAATGCTCGCTATCGACAAATGTGGTCGGGGTAGTACTGCTACTTAAGTAGGTCAACCAAACCCTCCCATGCCTAGGCAAAATCTGGCCCTACAACACGAGTAATACAGGTCCGCCAGTGCTCAGCCTCACCCTGGAGAAGAAATACTGCCAACCGGACTGCTGTTGTGTCATACATCTCATTGTATCAAAAATCTTCTCCACATCAGAGCGCTATCTCTCGGTTGCAGTCGGATCTGGCTCGCCTGGAAACGTGGGAGATTGAGCTGTCGGAACTCTCGGAGAAAGACGCTCATGTTCTCCTACTCAGCCTGGGCTAATGAAACAGCGGGTGGCCTACCCTGTCCCTGAAGGATGGCGGTCATGGTCTGTAACATCTACTGAAGTTGATCTGTGCTCATGGGCATTTTCAGGGATGCGATAAACTCAGACAAAGGTTTAAGAGTCTCAAGTGGGGAAACGGGAATCTCGGGCGGGGGAGCGAAAGTCACTCGCTTGGGTGACATATCCTACAAGAAGGAACAAGGGCCTATTATCCTTGAACACTTTTGAATATACACACAATGGGGAGCTATATTAGAAAATCTCTAGGTTATTCGTACTTGGGGACCTAATTATTCTAAGTTCTCAACAATAATTAAGTATAAGATAGCTATTAGTAGATATGTGTTATTATCCTCAGGTAATCCCAAGTTATGCTTTGATAACAACTTCTGTCACGCCTTAAACTCAGAAATCGGGCTCATAAAATTTTCGATCGCCGAATCCGGTGCCAACAGCCTCCGTAGCACCCCATTCTCGACCCCATTCTCGACTCCCAGCGCCTATACGCCAATTTCTGACCATGGGATCCTACAAGGAGGATTTTCAATATGAATTTGTCTCGTAAGAAGCATAACTATAAGTATACCCCAAATCATATGAACAACATCATCACCACATATCCACTAATATAATCATTTGAGTACAATATTGAAAGGGAAAAATACATGCATAAAATAAAATCTTCACAATGCTCAGCTGCATGCTCCTGCTCCTGCTCAGCTACGACTACATCCTAACGTCACCTACACGCATCTATCGTGCATAAGCTTATAAAAAAACTTAGAGGGTGGTGTAAGTGTGTAAGCAATATATGCGTGCTCAGAATGTAATATTAGAGTAAACAGAAATACTGGTAAGTCCACGAACCATACAATATCAGAGTAAACAGAAGTACTGAAAAGTCCATAAAGATATCATCAATCTAATTCAGGATATGTGATGAAAAGACATAGCAAGTCAATGTCATATACTGAGAAAGTAATGCAGGTCAGTTATGCAGAAACATAATGTGTCAAATAATAGATGTCGATGATAAAATACCACATGCAATTCTGAAGAGCTACGAATACCATCAACCTCATCTAAGTCATATGAATGCAGAAACATAGTAACCCAAAATTCCATATGCCGAGGATGTAATGCAATATGTGGTGCGAATGAAATGACTAGGCTATAGTGTGAAGTCGGGATGATAGTACGTGATATCGCAGGCTATGGGGCCTATCATAAAGGACTTCTATCCAAACTAGCCCCATACCTAAATTTGGATAGATAGACTCAATGTGGTAAGCTCCTGATCCCAAGTTAGGCGTGCGCCCCAACCGAAATCCTGACCATTGCGAAAGTACACATAATAATTAGTCTTAACCTCCATGAGAGAGCTTGGTGTGGCCCATCTTCCTACCTCCTATCTCCACCATCCAAGCTTCATCTTGACCATTGAATCACATCCATTGGAGCTCTAAAATGCGTTGATGGAAGGAAAAGTCCATAATCAAAGGTGGGTGTTCATTATACCTCTTCATTTGATTTAGGGCCCACATATAGTGTGACCCACATTGATGTGTGCATTGTATAGAGGGGCTTATAGTAGCGGGGTCCCTCCATTACTCCGATCTCTCTTCCTCTCTCTCTCTCTCTATCTCTTTTGATATGTGTGGCCCACCCTGATGCACCCCACCATAAGGTATGTACTATATCCATGTCATCCGTATGTCTGCCTGTCACGCCCCAAACTCAGAAAATGGGTTCACAAAATTCTCTATCGACGAATCTGGTGCCAACAGCCTCCGTAGAGCCCCATTCTTGGATCCCGACATTCACATGCCAGATTCCGATCCTGGGATCCTACAAGGAGGATTTTTAGTATGATTTTTTTTATAATAGAGCATAACCACAAGCATAACCAAGTCACAAAACAACATCACCACATATCCACTATATCAAAACTTTAAGTATAATGCGGGAAGGGAAATACAGGGTGATCAAAAACTCTAAAATAATCTGATGTGCGCTCCTGCATCAGCGCTGCTACGATCCAATGCCACCTGCATGCAACGGTTGTACATAAGCTTACAAAAGCTTAGAGGGTGGTATAAGTGTGTGCATAAGGTAAGCGCCAAGTGTACAATATTAGAGTAATACAGAAATATGCGGTAAGTCCATGAATGTTATCAACTGTACCAAAGCTATGTGATGTAAGACATGAATGTTATCAGCCATACAAAGGTCATGCGATGCGAGGCCTATGTAGTCAAATGTCATATGCGAGATGCAAAGCAAGCATGCTAGTACTCATCAAGTACACATATCAGTACAGTTCCTCTCCAGGATATCACTGGGGTCTAGTACACTCCACACTGACTGCCGCCTCCCTGCCGCACAACCTAGTGAGTGGAATAGACCTCACTATCCACCTGACCAGTAGTCTACTAATACCTACCCGACTTGTCAATAACGGACTCATTTGTGAGCTGGTCAAACTTAGCCTAGCTTCTAGTCCCCTCACTCAGGCGAATAAGGTCGCACCCCCTTCCAACCGACCACGACACAGTGGGAGACGCAGCCTATTGGTATTCGGCACTCGGGAACTCGTGTATCCACTCAGTTTAGACGTTGGAGCAGCTCCTGGTACCAAAAAGGTTATGGAATTTTCACCCAAGGATATCCTAAGTGTCCACAGTGCTAGAACTAAATATTTTCGGTATCCGATACGGCCATCCACGATGTACCTGTGGAGCCACGACCCTGATGTCGCTAAGGCGTACAATGATCAAGTCACATATATGTGAGATGCATGAGTCACATCGTCAAATCATGCAGCAATCCAGCGCATACCACGCGATCATGGGGGGCACTCTGTCTCATAAGGAGTCCCATAAATGTCTCAGCCCAACGACTTATGCTATGATCAAACATTCCTCATATCAAGCATACATATGATGCGTATGGGCATGAATCATGAAACTATACTAAGCATGTTATAAAGTGATGAACTATCCTTATAATGAAGATGGGCCTAGATGGCCTACACATAACAAGTACGGGCCTATCAATGGGCCCTAGGGAGAGTTATAATGCAGACATTTAAATATCATTGCTCCCAAGGCATGACTCGCCATAAATATCATTACACAAACCATGGTGGAATCGCACATTGCAATGGACCTTAAGGACATCCTGTTGGGCCTTGACTCATGGGCCTTAGATACATCAAGTGGGCCGCATCACATGGGCCTTATATTCATCAAGTGGGCCGCATCAAAGGGTTGCACCAATGGGCCTTATGTACATTACAATGGGCCATAACCCATGGATCTTGAATACATTACAATGAGCCCTCATATAGCAAATGGGCCACCTCACCCGGGCCACCTAATCCTAGATTTTGTCTTAATTTTGGTCTCAAGCCCTAAAATAAGCTTTCAAAATGGTTGGACAGATTAGATGCAACACATGCATCATGGTGGGTCCCACCATCCACACCAATGGACGGTTGTGTGAATAAAACACATACATTATCGGGGGTCCCACCGTCCACACCACTAGACAGTGGTGAGAATAAAACACATACATCATTAGTGGGTCCCACGTGGGGCCACCATAACGTTTATTTTCCATCAAGTCTATTAATAAGGTCATAGTGACTTGAATGAAAAGGAAAAACAAATTTCATATTGACCCAAAACTTCTGCAGCAACCCAAAAGGGGTTTCAATGGCTGACGTTCAATCATCACTGCCTTATTGTTGTGTGGTCCACTTGATAGGCAGATCTGCCTATCTCAGGCCATAAGACTAGCTTACCAACTGGATGGACGGTTTGGATACAACACAGGCATTAAGGGTGGGGTCCATTGGCTTGGACGACATAGATAAAACTCATGCATCACGGCAGGGACCCACTGTCCCAACCCGTCTGTCCACGGTGCAAGAGCGTAGCAGGACGCTGCTGCGTGTCCAGCAGTGGTAGCACCTACTGCCTCTTATATTTTTTTTGAAAAAAAAGTATTTTCATGATTTTTTGCATGCAGGGCCCACATCAGGTGAATCCGACCCAGCCATTGATTTTTATGGCCCAAGACAGACCCATCAAGCCCAATATTCGATATATTTTGGGGTACAGAAACATCAGGGTGTATTTCAATGGTAAAAATATTGTTTTCTATGCTATGGCCCGCCAAATGATCGGATTGGCTTCATCTTTCACCTCAACGCCTAAAATGAGTTGTGAAATAGGATGGATGGCTTGGATTAGATTGATACATCAAGGTGGGGCCTGTAGGAGTGGCCCTTCTCAAAAGCTTTGAATTCAAAGCTAATATTTGTGTTTTTAGTAAATGTCCAGCGTTCAGGGACGCTGGATGGTTTGGGTTATAAGGTGGGCGCCCTTCTCAGGTGGGCTACCAAATGGTGGATGGTGTGAATACAACACATATATAAAGTGAGCCCCACCTACACATGGCTTGGATAAAATACATGCTTCATGGTGGGGTCCATCCGAGTGGGCCACATGGCCATATCATCACATACAATAGAAAAAAAAAGTGAAAGAGAGAGGGTGAGAGAGAGTGAAAGAGAGAGGGACATGTATGATGGAGGGCTCCGCCACTATGAGCCCTCCCTTACATTCAATCATACATCAAGTGGGTCCCAATACATGTGGGCCCACCAAATCAAAGATCAATGGTGGAGATTCCTTCTCCACACAAAATGGACGGTCTAGATGACCTCTTTTCACACAGGAAAAATAAACATCATGATGGGGTCCATGGAGAATGGCCCCATCATGGAATGATCATGAGAATCAAGGTGGGCCATCGGCCACACCTAGGGTCTAAAGTGAGATCCATACCATCAATCGGTAGGCCTCACTTGGCCCATCATCAAAATATGAAAAATCTAGCCTATAAAGCATCCACCGTTCGATCTTCTTGGTCCGATGAAATGCTGGTCTACTTGTGCTTCACTTTAATGGAAGGTGATGAGAGTTGAATGGCTAGATGAAGGATTTTGGGATGGGAAGTGGGCCTCACACATGTACTTTTCTCTCCTTAGAATGCATGGACATCCACCACTCTCTTTTGGTCTTTGTTGCTTGGAAAAAGTGAAGAGAAAGAGAGAGAGATAGAATGGGTTGTAAGAGAGGGAGCGTATTGGGTGATGGATGTGAGGTGAGTGATGGGTGAGGTGAGAGACTTATTGACTTTTGGGGTTTGCTTGACTTGTGGAGAAAGAAAGCATGGGTTGCTCTTGTACTTAGCATGAAGTGATTGATTGATTGATGGGACATGTTGTAAAGATTCTCTTGGGATTGCAAATGTGTGACGTTTTCTTCGAAATAAACGTCGGCCCACATCTCCTTGCTAGGGATCAGATCGGTATGAAAGACGCGGCATTGGAACCGCGGCAACGGTGTGGTCGCAATTGTACAAATCTTGGATTAAGCCAACTCAAATCTACAAGATACGACTTAGGGTCACATGCAAACATCGATTATAGGTCGCGAATTGCTAGAATTTAATGGGAAGGATTGCAGGAGTCGATGGAATAGTATAGACTAGGATACGGGCCTTATAGCTCTCCCTAACTAATAAAAATTTCATCCTCGAAATTTACATTACCATCGCACTAAGCATAACTCATAAGGGAATAGGGAATATAACATCATATATAATCAAAACACAACATATCATCATAATTAAACACCTAAGAGATGGGGATAATGCCCACGAATCTCAAGCTCTAACTCTCAAGACACATCATTCATGAGCAATCTAGCAAGACGGTGTAGGGGCCAAGTCACACGAATCGTCGATGACTGCTCCTGATGACTGAGGGTCCTACTGAGTGGCATAAAATCTGCCCTGGGCATGCTGGGGAGGTGCAGGTCCCCTCTGAGGTCTCTGCTGCTGCGGGGGAGGTCCCAAAGGCTGGTGCTGCATTCACTGCTGCTGTTGTGGTGGCTGTCGTGGAGGTGGATGTGGTGCCCTTGGTTGCTGCTGCTGCGGATGGGGACACTCGTGCACACGATGCCTTGTCCTATCGCATCCAAAGCAGGTACCTGTGAACGGTCCCGAAGGTGGTGCTGGGGGTGCCACTGGTGCTCAAAATGCTGGGCGGGTCATGCGCCACTGCTGTGGACGATGCTGCTGCGGCTGGGAGCTACTAGAGGGCTCCTTCCTCTTCTAATCTCCCCTCTGGTCACAGGCTCTCTGCAAACCGGCCCAATCTGACTCGTAGATCTGGGCCCTCTCCACAATCTGCTCAAATGTCGAAAGCATATGTCCGATCACACGGCTCCTGAGGGCAGGACGTAAACCTTTCTCAAAACGGAGGGCCTTCTGCCCCTCATCATTAACAAGATACATCACGAATCTTAATAGCGCGAGAAAATGTGCCTTATACTGGGACATAGTCATGTCTCCCTAGACCAGAGTCTCAAACTCTAATGCGCGCTACTGCTGCACATGCTCGGGAAAGACCTTCGATTAAACCGGTCTATAAAGTCCTCCTAGTTCCACATAAAATCGGCAGCTACCGATCGGGCGACAGATGCCCACCAATGCTGAGCCTCACCCTGGAGAAGAAATACGGCTAATGGGACTCGTTGCTGGGTAGTACATCTCATGGTGTCGAATATCTTCTCCACCTTAGAGCACCATATCTCTACTGCAGTAGGGTCTGACTCGCCCCGGAAACGCGGGGGATCGTGCTGTCGAAAGTCCTTGAGAAGGGTGCTCGCACGCTCCTGCTTAGCCTCGGCTAGTGTCACAGTGGGACGCCTGCCTGCCCTTAAAGAATAGCGGTCATCGCCTGCAGCATCTACTGAAGCTGGGCGGCACTCATAGGTATGGTCGGATCTACACCGATCTCTGGTAGAGGAGTGGCATCCTCAGGCTGGAAAGTAGGAATATCCTATGGTGGAGCAGGAATCGCAGGTGGTAGAGCGGGAGTCGCATGTGGTGAAGTGGGAGTCACAGGTGGTGGAGCGGGATTCGCTTAGGTCACTCTTCTAGGCATCACGTCCTACAGGAAGGAACAAGGGCCTATAAACCTTGAGAATTCTCAAAGGCATAAACGTTAAGGGTCTATGTCAGAAAATCGTTAAGTCATTCGGACTCAGAACCTATTCATTCTAAATTCATAGTAGATATGTGATGTGATCCTCAGGTATTCCCAAGTTCTGCTCTAATACCAACTTCTGTCACGCCCCAAACTCAGAAAACGGGCTCACAAAATTCTCAATAGCCGAATTCGGCGCCGACAGCCTCCATAGTACCCCATTCTCAGATCCCAACACTCACATGCCAGATTCCGATCCTGGGATCCTATAAGGAGGATTTTCAGTATGATTTTTTTTGTAATGGAACATAACCAAAAGCATAACCAAGTCACAAAACAACATCACCACATATCCACTATATTAAAACTTTAAGTATAATACGGGAAGGGAAATACAGGGTGATCAAAAACTTCAAAATAATATTATGTGCACTCCTGCCTCAGCGCTGCTGCAATCTAATGCCACCTGCACGCAACGATCGTGCATAAGCTTACAAAAGCTTAGAGGGTGGTGTAAGTATGTGCGCAAGGCAAGCGCCAAGTGTACAATATCAGAGTAATGTGGAAACATGCGGTAAGTCCATGAATGTTATCAGCTGTACTAAAGCTATGTGATGCAAGGCATGAATGCTATCGGCTATACCAAGGCCATGCGATGCGAGGCTTATGTAGTTAAATGTCATATGCGAGATGCAAAGCAAGCATGCCAGTACTCTTCAAGTACACATATCAGTACAGTTCCTCTCTGGGATATCACCAGGGTCTAGTACACTCCACACTGACTCCCGCATCCCTAATAGCACAACCCAGCGAGCGGAATAGACCTCTCTATTCGCCTGACCAGTAGTCTACCAATACCTACCCGGCTCGTCGATAGCAGACTCATTTGTGAGCTGGTTAAACTTAGCCTAGCTTATAGCCCACTCACTTGGGCGGATAAGGCCACACCCCCTTCCAACTGACCACAACACTGTGGGAGACGCGACATACTAGTATTCGACACTCAGGCACTCGTGTATCCACTCGGTCTAGATGTTGGAGCAGCTCGTGGTACCAAAAAGGTTATAAGATTTTCAACCAAGGACATCTTAAGTGCCCACAGTGCTAGAACTAAGTATTTGATATCCGATACGGCCATCCATGATTACCTGTGGAGCCACGACCCTAATGTCACTAAGGCATATAATGATCAAGTCACACATGTGAGATGCATGAGTCACACCGTCAAATCATGCAGCAATCCGGCACATACCACACGATCATGTGGGGCACTTCATCTCATAGGGAGTCCTGTAAATGTCTCAGCCCAACGACTTATGTTATGATCAAACATTCCTCATATCAAGCATTCATATGATGCGTATGGGCATGAATCATGGAACTATACTAAGCATGTTATAAAGTGATGAACTATCCTTACAATGAAGATGGGCCTAGATGGCCTACACACAACAAGTAAGGGTCTATCAATGGGTCCTAGGGAGAGTTATAATGTGGACATTTAACCAACATTATTCTTACAATATAAACGTCAAACCAACATTGCCCCCAAGGCATGGCCCGCCATAAATATCATTACACAAACAATGGTGGAATCGCACATTGCAATGGACCTTAAGGACATCCCGTTGGGCCTCAACCCATGGGCCTTAGATACATCAAGTGGGCCGCATCACATGGGCCTTATATTTATCAAGTGGGCCGCATTAATGGGCCACACCAATGAGCCTTATGTACATTGCAATGGGCTATAACCCATGGATCTTGAATACATTACAATGGGCCCTCATATAGGAAATGGGCCACCTCACCCGAGGCCATATGTACATCAAATGGGCCACACCAATGGGCCCCATATGTACATCAAATGGGCTACACCCAAAAATAAGTGGTGATAATGATTTCCACAATTAAAATCCCCAAGGCCCACGGTAACATTTATTTCCCATCCAATCTGATCATAAGGTCACACTGACCTGAAAGGGGTTTTAATGGTGGACGGTCAAACCCACTGTTTTCTATAGTGTGGTCCACCTAATCCTAGATTCTATCTTAATTTTGGTCTCAAGCCCTAAAATAAGCTTTCAAAATGGTTGGACAGATTGTATGCAACACATGCATCATGGTGGGTCCCACCGTCCACACCACTAAATGGTGGTGTGAATAAAACACATACATCATTAGGGGTCCCACCGTCCACACCACTAGACGGTGGTGAGAATAAAACACATACATCATTGGTGGGTCCCACGTGGGGCCACCATAACATTTATTTTCCATCAAGTTTGTTAATAAGGTCATAATGACTTGAATGGAAAGGAAAAACAAATTTCATATTGACCCAAAACTTCTATAGCAACCCAAAAGGGGTTTCAATGGCTGACGTTTAATCATCACTGCCTTATTGTTGTGTGGTCCACTTGATAGGCAGATCTGCCTGTCTCAGGCCATAAGACTAGCTCGCCAACTGGATGGACGGTTTGGATGCAACACAGGCATTAAGGGTGGGGTCCATTGGCTTGGACAACATAGATAAAACGCATACATCACGGCTGGGACCCACAGTCCCAGCCTGTCCGTCCACTCTACAGGAGCGCAGCAGGACATTGCTGCGTGTCCAGCAGCGACAGCGCCTGCTGTCTCTTATTTTTTTTGAAAAAAAAGTATTTTCATGGTCTTTCCCATGTGGGGCCCGCATAATGTGAATCCGACCCAACCATTGATTTTTATAGCCCAAGACAGACCCATCAAGCCCAATATTCGATTTATTTTGGGGTACAGAAACATCAGGATGTATTTCAACGGTAAAAATGCTATTTTCTAAGCTATGGCCCGCCAAATGATTGGATTGGCTTCAATCATACATCAAGTGGGTCCCAATACATGTGGGCCCACCAAATCAAAGATCAACGATGGAGATTCCTTCTCCACCCAAAATGGACGATCTAGATGACCTCTTTTCATGCAAGAAAAATAAACATCATGATGGGGTCCATGGAGAGTGGCCCCATCATGGAATGATCATGAGAATCAAGGTGGGCCATCAGCCACACCTAGGGTCCAAAGTGAGATCCATACCATCAATCGGTAGGTCTCACTTGGCCCATCATCAAAACATGAAAAATCTAGCCTATAAAGTACCCACCGTTCGATCTTCTTGGTCCAATGGAATACAGGTCTCCTTGTGCTTCACTTTGATGGAAGGTGATGAGAGTAGAATGCTAGGATGAAGGATTTTGGGATGGGAAGTGGGCCTCACACATGCACTTTTCTCTCCTTAGAATGCATGGACGTCCACCACTCTCTTTTAGTCTTTGTTGCTTGGAAAAAGTGAAGAGAAAGAGAGAGAGAATGGGTTGTAAAAGAGGGAGAGTGATGGGTGATGGATGTGAGGTGAGTGATGGATGTGAGCTGAGTGATGGGTGAGGTTTAAGACTTGTTGACTTTTGGGGTTTGCTTGACTTGTGGAGAAAGAAAGCATTGGTTGCTCTTGTACTTGACATAAAGTGATTGATTGATTGATTTTAGTGATTGATTGATGGGACATGTTGTAGAGATTCTCTTGGGATTGCAAACATGCGGCGTTTTCTTCGAAATAAACGTTGACCCACATCTCTCTACCAGGGTATCAGATCAGTATACAAGACGCGGCGTTGGAACCGTGGCGATGGTGCGATCGTAATGGTACAAGTCTTGGATTAAGCTAACTCGAATCTATAAGATACGACTTAGGGTCGCGCGCAAACATCGATTATAGGTCACGGATTGCCGGACTTCGATGGGAAGGATTGCGGGAGTCGACGGAACAGTACGGACTAGGATACGGGCCTTACACGACCCACATTACTAAGCCGTCTAGCGGAAGGCCCACTGGCTTGTCCGTCTGGATAGGTCCAAATGAAAAGAAACCACAAATATCGGCTTAATCTAAAAATTATGGTGGGCCACCGTTTGGGACCCACTAGATGTCCTTATTTCATGGTCTATGACATGGGGCCACTTTGGTGGCGTGACTCATTAAGACTGTCCGCTTGTTGGGAGTCCAACACCCCTGGACGTAGTGAGAATACAAATATCAATTTGATCTAAAAATCTTGGTGGGCCACTCATGTGGACCCCACCTTGATGTATGGATTTGATCCCCACCGTCCATCTAATTTCTCAGCTCATTTTAGGCATTGAGCTAAAAAATGAAGCCAATCCAAATCTCTGACGAGCCATGTTGTAGAGAACAGTGATATTTATGGTTAAAGTCTGTTAGGGCCCACTGTAATGTTTCTATACACCAAAACATATTGAATATTGGGCTTGTTAAGCCCGTCATGAGCCATAGAACCTAGCCGGCGGACTAGATTGTCCTGATGTGGGCCCCACATATGAAATTCCTTAGAAAAAATTAAAAAACAAAAATTAACGTCAACCCCTGGATGCTGTTGCTGCCAGCGTTTAGAGGATGCTACAGCAAGCAGCGTCCTACTACTTGGAAACGGGCAGGGTCAGTGGGCCCCATCTCAGGCTCCACAATGATGTGTGTTGACCATCAACACCGTGCATTTGATGGGTCCCCTTTGGGAATTAGGATCCCTCAAAAATTAGCCACTCACGAGACTCAGGTGGTCCACACTTCAAAGCGATAGCAATTGAACGTCTACCATTGAAACCCATTTTGGGTCCCAGAAGTTTTGGATAATTATGATTTTTTTTCTTCTTAATTCTAGTCTCTGTGACCTTATAAACGAATTAAATGGAAATAAAATGTTATGGTGGGCCCCACGTGGGACCCACCTCTGTGGAAACCAACCGGCTAGTGTACCTTACACTAGCTATATAGTTGTTATACCATGGGTATGATCACGAGGTATGTGTTTCATCCCACCTTCGGTGCCACCCTGATGTATATGTTTTACTTACACCGTCCATTGTTTGGATAGTGTGGCCCACCATGAGGCAGTGTTATTTCCACCATCCATTCATTTGGTGACTTTGGTAAGTTTTGTGGACCCCATTGTAATACATATTTTGTATCCCACCCCGTCCACCTGACGGTAGGACCCACCATGATGCATGTGTTGTATCTATACCGTCCAAACATTTGAGATATCATAGATCTAGTTATCCAGTGGACCACACTACCTAAATAGTGGGATTGAATGCCTATCATTGACACTCTTTTGAGCCACCAAAGTTCTGGACCAATATGATATTTATTTTTCCTATTGGTTCAAATCCTTGTAACCTTATGAACAGACTGAATGGAAAATACATGTTACGGTGCCGCGCCCCCCCGCCCCACCCCCCGTGAAATTTTTTTGTACAGTGGAAATCACTGTCTCCACTGCTATTTATGATGTGGTCCAACTAACCATTTGATCACTATCACCACTGTTATTTGTCATACGATCCAGATGATCTTTGATATGATTCATTTTTTTATGACTTAAAAAAAAAAGATGAACGGTGTAGATGGTACGACCTAAGTAGTGTGGCCCACTTATTGAAATTGAGAGGCCCAATAAGTTGTATTTATGGCCCACATGATAAGGCCCAATGTGATGTATTTAGGACCCATGGGTTAAGGCCCATTGTGATGTGTTTGGGGCCCATGGGCTAAGGCCCATTGGTGCGGCCGATGTGATGCGCTTCACTTGATGTGTATAAGGTCCGTCGATGTGGGCCACTTGATGTGTATGAGGCCCATGTGCAGGGCCTACCTATGATATATATTAGGCCCATGTGTAAGGCTCACCTATTGTGTATTTGAAGCCCATGGGTTAGGCCCATTGTGATGTATTCGTGACCCATGGGCAAGGCTTGATGTGATGTATTTACGGCCTATATGATGAGGCCGGACTTGATGTATATGAGGCCCATTATTGCGACCCATATATGCGGCCCACTTATTGTATTTAAAGCTCATGGGTTGCGACCCATTATGATGTACTGGGGCCCATGGGTCGTGGCCCATTGAGATGCATTCCCACCCCATATTGCATGGCCATTATGATATTTTGTAGCCCATTTAATGAAGCCCATTATGATGTGCATTAGGCCCATGGGTTGTGGCCCATGGTGATGTACATTAGGCCCACATCTCCTAGCATGGGTATCGCTTTGGCGCATAATACCCCACGTCGGAACCACGACGACAGCGCAGTCATGAGGATACAAGTTTCGAGTCGAGCAGACTCTGATATACGGGACACGTCTCAGGATCGCACGTAAACGCTGATAACAAATCGCGGGTCACCAGAATTCGACTGGAAAGACAGCGGAGGTCTATGGAATGATACGGGCTAAGGTATGAGTCTTACAGGAATCATATAGGAAATTCTTTACTAACAAGTCATAAGAGAATAAAAAAAGTGGCATAATACATCAATCAAAACATCACGTAAACAAGACAAGAGCATCGTTATCAAGAATATCATGAGATACTTGTATAACTTGCAATTCTGAAAGTATTTATAGTAGCAAAAAGAGAAAATATCAAAGTTTTACATCTCATAGTTCTCATGTAATGCCTAATGCTATTAAGTTTCATTGCAAATTTTCTTGAAGATTAACTTGAGCATCCGCATGTTCCAGTCTGGCATTTGAAATAATTCTAGTAGGAACCGGGATACCAGCTAGCTTTTCTTCCAAAGAGCAAGTAATTCTTCATTCTTAGCCAATTCAGATCTTTCGGAGTCCATAGAATGAAGGCTACATTGTATCTTTTCTTATACTCTTTCAATGTTCAGATCTTCCTCCAAATTTTACTTTTCCAACTGAGCAATTTCTTGCTTCAAAAGAGTAATACGATCCTAAATAGCTGTCTTGTTATCAGCAAAAGTCTTCAGTTACTCTCGCAAAGATAATTATTCTTGATCATGGCTAGAGACAATGGGAGCAATCTGAGAAAATTTCTCCTTAGAGTACGCAAGCTGCTTCCTATACCCTAAAATTTCGGGCGGGACAATTGCAGTTTCAGCTAATGACAGAACACTTATCGAATTATGGAACCTTAAGAGAGCATCGCATACAGAAGAAACATTGACTTTAGCCAACCTTGCAACACCGTCTAGTACATCTAAAGCGATAGCCAGATCTGACCATTGATCAGGATCTTTGAACATCTCAATGATAGCTAATATGGAATTCTTGATTAGTGTCAATTTGTACGCAGAAACCTTCTCAAAGGACAACACATTTGATGAAGTCCCAATAAAGCCAGAACTTGCAGTACCACTTTGGGGTAAGTTCCCTATCAAGAAATAAGAAATAAAAAGTTATAGTAAAACTATATATGTAAGTAGTATGGAAAGTGTGAACAAGGGAAAGGATATACCTTCTGCTGGTACTGAAACAACGAGCAGTTGCATCTCTCTAACGAGAGAAGGATCAGGTTCCACCACCTCAGCAAAAGATGGAGCCCTAGCTTTAGTACTTAAATTGATAGTGGTGGGAGTTGGTAAATCAGTTGACTCCACCGGAAAAGTAATTTCACATGCCACTGCTCGTGAAGGCATCGAGAATCTCGGTGAAGCCGTTGGTACGACGGGAGGTAAATCTATGGGAGAAGTGTTATCTGCCTCCGTATTTGTAACATAATCGCCTGAAATAAAATATGTAAGACAGGAAAGGAGAAAAGAAAAAAAGTAAACAAAGACAGTAAGATTCTCTTACATGGTGAATAACCATATTCCCCATAGTCTAGGGGTTCGTCTTCTTCCTCCCCTACAATGGGTTAAGTTTTTGCAGGAACAGCCTTAGAGGTTGAGAGGATATGTCCTTCATCGGCAGGAACATCTTCTACAATTATATCATCTTCACCACTAATATCGACTTCCCCCTCCTCATAATCATCATCTTGATTTTCTCCTTCTATCTCGTTTTCATTAGAGATAATATGTCTAGACGACGAAGTTGAACTTTTGCCATCCGAATCTCCTTCGCTAGACTCTTCAACAACAACTTGTTTCCCTTTACAAGGAAGAGACTGGTGGCTCTCTGGTTAAGGATCTATAGTGGCCAAAATCGAAGAAGCAGTAGCAGTGGTCCCTTCTTGGGAAGAAGGTTGGGCACACATTCGAGACCTTGTCAATGGAGAGGAAGGACTAAGATGGACAGTCCGGGGGCAAGAGAAGAAGTCAACTACTGTTGAGGATGGGTAGAAGAGGTTGGTCAATCTTGAGGATTGGTAATATTCTCTGGCAAAGGGGAAGCATCTTCTGTGACTTTTTCTCTTCGTGGACGATGGAGAGGAATTTTTTCAAACTCACGAATGTCACCATAGGCTATCCACCCTCTGAGAGTGTTGTCAGGCTTCTTCTCATGAATAGGTTCATCCACAGATATCTTTACACATGATGGCCCACAAAAGGTGCATGACTGGTCTCCGCTATAACCGACTCCCTCTTCAATTGTGCGACCCTTGAGCCTAGGAGGTGGAAGCCATATGGGCTTAGTTACTGGCAGGCCTTTCCTTACCAGATATGATTGGTGAACCCACAATCTCATATGGTTATATAAAGCCCTAGGAGTACGATCGTAGCCTGGGATGATGAAAGAAGAATTGTTCGGCCTAACAGTTGCTTCCAAACTATTGCCCAATTAAATGGGCCAGTGCCATAGCTCCACATTCTTTGAGTAACAAGTCCACAATCTTCTGAACTGCTTGATCAAAGCCTAATTGATGGGCAAAATGGCTAGGATAGTATGGTTCTCTCCAGAATTCTGTCCCTTCCCTCGATCGGAGACTGCATGATCTAATTGACAGAAAGAATCCCATTTCTCGTATGGTAAGCGATTCTGTGATTGATTTCTCTGTGTCTACAATGTAACGAGGCAGACAGAAATGAAAGTAATATATCTTGGCATCAGAAGAGATGGCATCTTTTGCCCAATCATAGGACATCTTTGCCATGGCTTTCTTTTGAAAAAACTAGAGAGGGATATAAGAAGGATGGATGTAAGCTTTTTCCTGGCACTTCGAAAGTCCACGGGAAATAGACACCAAGCTAGCCAAGAAAGTAATGCCATGGCATATAAGTAGAAGTAAAGCCGACAGAGGGGCTTTTTACGTGAGAAGCAATCTCTCCAAAACCTCTGTAAGAGAATATTTGACTCCCTCAGCCATGACACCTGCTACTACAAACAACGAAGGGCGGATGGTATCTGTTGACTTAGAGCTTGGGAAGACCATGATGCTTAGCTAGTAAGCAATGAATGCTGCAAGCTCCCTATAAACAAAATACTCAACACGATCAGTCATACCCTTATGAAGACGTTCAAGCTCTCGTGAATGGTTGCCATTAAACCTGGAAGAAAAAGAGATAAGCAAGAAAAATTGAGATTATGTATCAGGGTGCAATAGAGCTGTTAATTGAAGAAGAAGAAAAATTACCGAAGAGCTTGCTGAAGTGAGCCAGCCATTGCATAGGCTGAATCTTATGGATGTTCAGAAATTTAGACATTTCCTTAAAGAGTTCGGTGGTTGATTCTGAGATGGAGGGGATGCGGTCAGGCGAAGAAACAAAGGCTAGTTCCTCATTAGTGGGGCCAAATTCATCAAAGAATTTTTTGGTTATCAGCAGACCAGTGATCTTATGAATATCCTAGAGTAGAATACTCATTTCACCTTCGAGGAGGTGGAAAGAATTGGTAGAAGAGCACTAGTAGTTGAGAAAAGCCTTCAAAATGGAAGACTCCTTGTAAAAAGGATGTGATGTTGCTTTAGTTGCAGTAAAGATATCAATCTTTGACAAAGTCCCCGCATGTTTTGCAAGAACTGCAGTGGCCCATTTGGAATAATAATTACGAGGAGTCAAAACACCTCTTGTTCTGAATTCCTCTAGACTCCAGATGAGGCGACGATCGTTGAAATGTTGTTAAAGTGTCTCATAAAAATAGGTTGGATACGGGCTATGAAGATCGTAGGAAGGGATAAGAAAAATCATAGAGTGGATGCCACCAATTTGTTGTCTTGGTTTTGGTGGCTATAGAATGCTTTCTAATAATCTTAGTTCCCTGAACGGCCAAGACTCTATGTAAGCTAATCTTTCTGTAGTCAGATGATCCTTAGGGTCATAAATTAGCATGGAGTGGTGGCGATGGATGCTGACTGGGATCACTACAATGCCCTACTTAAAGGGGTTGTCAAATTTTATGACACCCTCAATTGCACGGATCGATTCCTAAGAATTGTGAAGTTTCTTCCTATTGTGTTCCTTGATTTTCTCTTGAAACTCCTGAGCTTTGTTTTTACGATTCTTCTTTAGTCTAGAGGGGGGAGGAGTATCTTCTCTGGCGGGAGGCTTTTGGCTGATTGTTTGATGATGTGCTGTCATCTTCAGCCATTCTTCCCAGTCGTATTCACGATCGTGTTTTGGAAGTCTTTCGAGATCGCCCATTATGATGGCTCTGTGGATGGGAGATGGTAGTATTTCGATACGTTGAGTGAAGTCAAAGGTGGGGAGTACTGGCTCTTTTATATAGGCAGGGCATGTAGCGGTTGTTTTAAATCGCTTGCACGAGGGTTAGACTGGAGACGATGGGGATTCTACGGCTTGAGATGCTGCGGCTTGAAAGGGTTCAGAATTTGACAATTCTTAGTGGGAAGGTTGATCAGAGGGAGGATCGACAGCAATGAAAGTTCTTTTTGTATGGGCCATGCTGAAATGAAGAAGTTCAGAAATTAGGCTAAGTCTGTAAGATTGGCCTAAGTGTCGGTTATGTGGGTTGCGCAACTGATTCCAAGTTGCGCGGGCAACGCAACATGAAAAATCCTTGCTCGAACAAAATGACGTTGCGCAAGTCGCGCAACTGGTATTGGTTACACAGGGTGGAATCAAAGAGACAAGGTTTCACCACAAAGTGAAAAGGTAAAGAAATGAAAGAGGATAAGGTCGAATACCAAACTCGAGCGCCCATTACGCAGGTCATACAACGACTTCAAGAAGTTCAGAAAATTGAGGAGATTGATCCTGATTCTTTGATTCAAGGGAACAAAGAACGGATCAAGGGGGCATCTGTTGGAGCATAAAAATCATGAAGAAAGATTGAAGATCAGAAATTAAACATGGAGTGAAGAAATGAGAAAGAGGAAGATCAAGTGCTTTGTTTGGCAGTTACATTGGTTGCGCAACCGGTAGTAGTTGCCCGGGTCGCGCAATTAACTTAATGAGTTATTTGGACTATGCAAAGAATTTCATCCATTGCGTGGATCACACAACTAATTTCATCGTTGCGTGGATCTCACAACTAATTTTACCATTGTGCGGGTTGTGCAATCAAGAGTAGATAACAATTTTGATGAACGGTCATATCTGATGTAAAGTGGGCCCCATGGCACAAAGATCGAGGGTTCGCACATGTGGAGGCTTAAAAATACCCCACTTCCCCCCTCATTTGAGAGAGAAGAATTTTGGAAGAGGAGAAGAGCTTTGAAGGAAGACTGAAGGTGAGAAGGGAAGTACAGTTGCACGGGCCGTGCAACCAACGGATCAGTTGTGCAGGTCGTGCAACCAACATGCTGGTTGCGCGGGTCGCACAACCATATCACTATGTGGCCAATTATAAAAAGGAGTCAAGATGCTACTAAAATTGTCCAGTTCGACCTTTATTGCTCCAAACTCTCCTCTACAAAAAGGACAAGCTCAAAAGGGGAGAAATTAATCAACACAACATTCCGCCTACGGAGATGACCGAAGCGACTGTTGAAATGATGCCGAATTCGAGATTCGACATTTGAATTTTGTTAATTTCAATTTATGTACTTCAAATGATCTATCTTAGAATTAAGGGATATTAGAGGGATGTAAATGAACTCAGTAGTGATAATAGATGATTGTTCTAAATACATCCTCTTTGTTACATTCGAATAAGATAATTTCCCCAAATCGAATGCATTTGTTTCTTGTTTGAAACAGTGCGATCCAACAGAGACGCCTATAACTCCATCCTTTGATGTCAGATTGGGTCAATTTTTGGTCATCTGAAAGGTACTTTAGTGCTCTTTCATTCCTGACTGGAATCGTCATATTCCGACACCATTTGGGCATCTGTAACTGGGATCGCAATCGTCAGTCCTAAATGTTTCCTTCATCTCCTTGTCCAATAGTAACCCTCAAAACTCTCTCTTCAGAGGTTGAATTTAGACTATTTCAGGACATTCGAATGGTAACTTGTCAAGCTTCCAAATGGGACCTAAATTGCTTAATTTAGAGACCGTTCGATATCCCAAAAGCACGTTGGAACTCTTCGATCGTCATTTTTCAATATGGACTGTTAATCTTTGTAAATTGCATGATCCAACGGAGACACCCTTAACTCCATCTTTTGATGTCAGATAGGGTCGATTTTTGGTCATCTTAATGGTACTTTAGTGCTCTTTCATTCCTGACCAAAATCATCATATTCCAAGACCATTTGGACATCCGTAAGTGGGATCGCAGTCGTCGATCCTGAATATTTCCATCACCTCCTTGTCCAATAGCAACCCTCATAACTCTCTCTTCAGATGTTGAATTTAGAATATTTCAGGATAATGGAATGGTAACTTATCAAGCTTCCAAATGGAATCAGAATTGCTTAATTCAGAGACTGTTCGATATCCTAAAAGGGCGTTGGAACTCTTCAATCATTATTTTTCAATACAGATTGTTAATCTTTCCAAATTGCATAATCCAATGGAGATGCCTTTAACTCCAACCTTTGATGTCAGATTAGGTCAATTTTTGGTCATCTGAAAGGTACTTTAGTGCTCTTTCATTCCTGACAGGAATCGTCGTATTCTGAGACCATTTGTGCATCTGTAAGTGGGATCGCAGTCATCGGTCCTGAACATTTCCATCATCTCCTTGTCCAATATTAACCCTCATAACTCTCTCTTCAGAGGTTGAATTTAAACTATTTCAGGTCATTGGAATGGTAACTTGTCATGCTTCCAAATGGGATGAGAATTGCCTAATTCACAGACTGTTCAATATCCCAAAAGCACGTTGGAACACTTCGTTCATCATTTTTCAATATGGATTGTTAATCTTTCTAAATTGCACAATCCAACATTGACGCCTATAACTCATCATTTGATGTCCGATTGGGTCTATTTTTGGTCATCTGAATGGAACTTTAGTGCTCTTTCCTTCCTGACTGGAATCGTCGTATTCTGGGACCATTTGGTTATCTGTAAATAGGATCATAGTCATCAGTCCTGAATGTTTCTTTCATCTCCTTCTCCAATAGTAACCCTTGTAAGTTTCTCTTCAAATGTCGAATTTAGACTATTTCAGGACATTGGAATGGTAACTTTGTCAAGCTTCCAAATGGGACCAGAATTGCTTAATTCAAAGACCGTTCGATATCCCAAAAGCACGTTGGAACTCTTCAATCGTCATTTTTTAATATGGATTGTTCATCTTTCCAAATTGCACAATCCCCCGGAGACACCTATAACTCTATCTTTTGATGTCGGATTGGGTCAAATTTTGGTCATCAGAATGGTACTTTAGTACTCTTTCATTCCTGACTGGAATCGTCGTATTCCGAGACCATTTAGGCATACGTAAGTGGAATTGCAGTCGTCGGTCCTAAATGTTTCCTTCATCTCCTTGTCCAATAGTAACCCCCATAACTCTCTCTTCAGATGTCAAATTTAGACTATTTTAGGATACTGGAATCTTAACTTGTCAAGCTTCCAAATGGGACCAAAATTGCGTAATTATAAGACCGTTTGTTATCCCAAAAGCACATTGGAACTCTTCAATCATCATTTTTCAATATAGATTGTTAATCTTTCCAAATTGCGCGATCCAATGGAGATGCCCATAACCCCATCCTTTGATGTCAGATTGGTTCAATTTTTGGTCATCTGAATGGTACTTTAGTGTTCTTTCATTCCTGACTGGAATCGTCATATTTCGAGACCATTTGGGCATCTGTAAGTGGGATCGCAGTCGTCGGTCCTAAATGTTTCCTTCATCTCCTTATCCAATAGTGACCCTCATAAATCTCTCTTTAGAGGTCAAATTTAGACTATTTCAGGATATTGGAATGGTAACTTGTCAAGCTTCTAAATGGGACCTGAATTACTTAATTTAGACACCGTTCGATATCCCAAAAGCATGTTGGAACTCTTCGATCGTCATTTTTCAATATGGATTGTTAATCTTTCTAAATTGCAGGATCTAATGGAGATGCCTATATCTTCGTCCTTTGATGTCGGATTGGATCAATTTTTGGTCATCTGAATGGTACTTTAGTGATCTTTCATTCCTAACTGGAATCATCGTATTCTGAGACCAATTGTGAATCTGTAAGTGGGATCACAGCCGTCGATCTTAAATGTTTCCTTAGTCTCCTTGTCCAATAGTGAAAAGGCCAAGCTATATGTCCTAGAGGGGGGGTGAATAGGACAATGCCAAATAAAACTAATAACAGCGGAAATAAAAAGAAAATGATAGCCAAAGTAAATCACAATGCAGTAAATTAAAGAAACCTCAAAATTCAGATCTTGAGAGATTGATACAAACGTTGTTCTAAGGACAACCTTACACCAAAAATAGAGTTTATGGTAGGACAACCTTATTCCTAGAAAGATCTTTGTATCAAGTCTCAAACCGAAGAGGAATACAATAATAAATATAAACTGAATTGAAATAACTTGTAATTAAAAATGTATTGTTCTAGGGACAGCCATACACCATAAAAATGGCAGGGCAACCTTGCTGGAACAACTTTCAAATGAAATTGAAAATCAAGCGATAAAGGAATAGCAGAAAATAAATTCTAAGCTATTACAACATTCTCACAAAGCTTGAATTAAATAATTACAACATTCACCACCATACATACATCCCACAAAAGAAGAATAAAAAATTAGAAGAATAAAACAATTAAACACAAGGGTTTATAGTGGTTCGCCTGTGTGTTCACCAACTGTTAAACAACAGCCACACAAAAAGCTACTCCACTCCTAATATCCTCACACAGGGGATATTAGCGTTCACTAAAAATAGGTTTTCCCAGGTTCACCCAAAACCCTTACAATTGTGTCTTTGTATGTGGGCTTACACAATTAAAAAAACCCCACTTCTGAGTTTTCCTAGCTTTCCTCAGATAACCAATATAACAAGATTTTTCTGGCAAATCTTGAAAGAAACCAAAATAATAGAAAGGAATTTACAATATGTAAAATACCTGAATATCTCCTTCGTTGTAGCAGCCCGGTAGAACTAAATTAAAGTAGATGATTGAATGTCCAAGTTCAATGTCCAGTACTCGATTACAATGGTTCTAATTCTAATAGATTTTAAATTAAACCAAATAGGGCTTGCCTTAATTGATTTTGATTCCAAAGAAAGGGAATAATAATAATTCCTCTTTTCAAATCAGATTGGAATAGCAGAAACAAAATCAATTAAAATAAAGCTAAGGAAAGAGTATTAAATAAGCACACTTAGCTTAGATGGAGCACAGAATTATCTCTCAGAAGTTCGACGAAGATTGGCTTGAATACTTTAATTAAATCGATAATTTCTTCTGAGATTCGTGCACTATTTATAAGTGAGAAGATCGGGTCTTCGACTGGTCTAGAATGCTCTTCGACTAGTTGAAGCAACAACAGATATTTGAAAAATCCGGCGGGATATGCTCTGACCGTTCTACGACTGGTCGAAGCTCTCCTACGACTGGTCGTAGGTCACCTACGACTGGTCGTAGGTTTCCTTCGACTGGTCATAGGTCCAAAAAATCTTCGCTGGACTTCGAGTCGAAGATTGTACGACTGGTCGAAGATCAGTCGACACTGTTCCTACGACTGGTCGAACAGATTCCTGGACTAGTCGAAGGCTAACAGATTTTATTCGGAATTTGTAACAAACTCACGACTGGTCGAGGATTTTCTTAGACTGGTCGAAGCAAGTCTAGGACTAGTCAAAGAAGGCCTAGGACTAGTCGAAGAACAGACCAATCACATGTAAAATAACATTCGACTTATGTATCCGAAATGACCTACTTCTAAGGTCAACCTACGGTCAATCAAACCTCAACCATGAAGTATGGACATTGAAACATTCGGAACTTGAGACCTTGAAGTATGAGCCTTGTAATCTTGATGTAGATCAAACCTTGATGTAGCTCAATCTTGAAAGTGTACAAACTACCTTCTTCTTGAAGTCTTGCAGCTTGAGTCTTGTCTTGTGAGCTTTGCTTGTTGTGAGCTTAGCTTGTTCATGAATGTTGATCTTTGAAAGAGCTTCACTTAAGCAAGTTATATATAACATAACATTGATTTTGGCACCACAAATTTGACAACAGACGGATAAAAACTATAGCACTTACAAATAGTAACCCTCATAACTCTCTCTTTGAGATCGAATTTGGACTATTTTAGGACATTGGAATGGTGACTTGTCAAGCTACCAAATGGGACCAGAATTGTTTAATTCAGAGACGGTTCGATATCCTAAAAGCACGTTGAAACTCTTTGATCGTCATTTTTCAATATGGATTGTTAATCTTTCCAAATTGCGCAATCGAACAAAGACGCTTATAACTCCATCCTTTGATGTCGGATTGGGTTGATTTTTGGTCATCTGAAAGGTATTTTAGTGCTCTTCCATTCCTAACTGGAATCTTCATATTCCGAGACCATTTGGGCATCTGTGAGTGGGAACGCAGTCATCGGTCCTGAATGTTTCCTTCATCTCCTTGTCCAGTATTAAGCCTAATAACTCTCTCTTCAAAGGTTGACTTTAGATTAATTCAGGTCATTAGAATGGTAACTTGTCATGCTACCAAATAGGACCAGAATTGCCTAATTTAAAGACAGCTCAATATCCCAAAAGCACGTTGGAACTCTTCGATCGTCATTTTTCAGTATGGATTGTTAATCTTTCCAAATTGCGTGATCCAACATTGACACTTATAACTTCATCATCTGATGTCAGTTTGGGTCTATTTTTGGTCATCTGAATGGTACTTTAGTGATCTTTCATTCATGACTGGAATCGTCGTATTCCGAGTCCATTTGGGCTTCCGTATTGGGATCGCAGTCGTCGGTCCTGAATGTTTCCTTCATCTCCTTGTCCAATAGTAACCCTCATAACTCTCTCTTCAGTGGTCAATTTTAGACTATTTCAAGTCATTGGAATGGTAAATTGTCAAGCTTCCAAATGGGACCAAAATTGCCTAATTCAGAGACCGTTCGATATCCAAAAACCACATTGGAACTCTTCAGTCGTCATTTTTCAATATGGATTGTTAATCTTTCTAAATTGTGTGAACCAATGGAGACGCCTATAACTCTATCATTTGATGTCAGACTTGGCCTGTTTTTGGTTATCTGAATGGTACTTTAGTGCTCTTTGATTCCTAACTGGATTCATTGCATTCCGAGACCATTTGGGCATCCGTACTTGGGATCACAGTCGTCGGACCTGAATGTTTCCTTCATCTTCTTCTCCAATAGTAATCCTCATAACTCTCTCTTCAAAGGACGAATTTAGACTATTTTAGGTCATTGGAATGGTAACTTGTTAAGCTTCCAAATGGGACTATAATTGCTTAATTCAGAGACCGTTCGATATCGTAAAAGCATGTTGGTACTCTTCGACCATCATTTTTCAATATGGATTGTTAATCTTTCTAAATTGCGTGATCCAACGGACATGCCTACAACTCCATCATTTGATGTCGGGTTGGGTCATTTTTTGGTCATATGAAAGGTACTTTAGTGCTATTTCATTCATGTCTGGAATCATCGTATTTTAAGACCAGTTTGGCTTCCATAATTGGGATCGCTGTCATCAGTCAAGAATGTATCCGTCATCTCCTTCTCCATTAGTAACCCTCATAACTATCTCTTCAGAGGTCGAATTTAGGCTATTTCAGGTCATTTGAATGGTGACTTGTCAAGCTTCCAAATGGGAACATAATTGCCTAATTTAGAGACCGTTCGACATCCCAAAAGCACGTTGGAACTCTTCAATCGTCATTTTTTAATATGGATTGTTAATCTTTTCAAATTGCATGATCCAATGGAGATGCCAATAACTCCATCATTTGAGGTCAGATTGGGTATATTTTTGGTCATTTGAATGGTACTTTAGTGCTCTTTCATTCCTGACTAGAATCGACGTATTACGAGACCATTTCGGCATCTATAATTGGGATTGCAGTCATCGGTCTTGATTGTTTCCTTCATCTCCTTGTCCAATAGTAACCCTCATAACTCTCTCTTTAGAGGACGAATTTAGACTATTTTAGGTCATTGGAATGGTAACTTGTTAGGCTTCCAAATGGGACCAGAATTGCTTAATTCAGAGACCGTTCGATATCCCAAAAGTACCTTGGAACTCTTCGATCTTCAATTTTCTATATGGATTGTTAATCTTTCCAAATTGCACGATCCAATGGAGACTCCTATAACTCCATCATTTGCTATCAAATTGGGTCAATTTTTGGTAATCTGAATGGTACTTTAGTGCTCTTTCATCCCTGACTAGAATCGTCGTATTCTGAGACCTTTTGGGCATCCATAGTGGGATTGTAATCATCAGTCCTGAATGTTTCCTTCATCTCCTTGTCCCATAGTAACCCTCATAACTCTCTCTTCAGAGGTCAAATTTAGACTATTTCAGGACTTTGGAATGGTAACTTGTTAAGCTTCGAAATGGGACCAGAATTGCTTAATTCAAAGACCGTTCGATATCCCAAAAGCACATTGGAACTCTTCGATCGTCATTTTTCAATATGGATTGTTAATCTTTGTAAATTGCACGATCCAATGGAGACGCTTATAACTCCATCCTTTGATGTCGGATTGGGTCAATTTTTGGTCATCTGAATGGTACTTTAGTGCTCTTTCATTCCTGATTGGAATTGTCATATTCCGACACCATTTGAGCATCTGTACGTGGGATCGCAGTCATCGGTCCTGAATGTTTCCTTCATCTCCTTGTCCAATAGTAACCCTAACAACTCTCTCTTAAGATGTCAAATTTAGACTATTTCAGGACATTGGAATGGCAACTTATCAAGCCTCCAAATGGGACCAGAATTGCTTAATTCAAAGACCGTTCGATATCCGAAAAGCACGTTGGAACTCTTTGATCATCATTTTTGAATATGGATTGTTAATCTTTCCAAATTGCACGATCCCACAAAGACATTTATTACTCCATCATTTGAGGTCAGATTGGTTCAATTTTTGGTCATTTGAATGGTACTTAAGTGCTCTTTCATTCCTGACTGGAAACGTCGTATTTCGAGACCTTTTGGGCATCTGTAATTGAGATCATAGTCATCGGTCCTAAACGTTTCCTTCATCTCCTTGTCCAATAGTAACCCTCATAACTCTCTCCAGATGTTGAATTTACACTATTTCAGGTCATTGGAATGGTAACTTGTCAAGCTTCGAAATGGGACTAGAATTGCTTAATTCAGAGACCGTTCGATATCCCAAAATCACGTTGGAACTCTTTGATCGTCATTTTTCAATATGGATTGTTAATCTTTCCAAATTGCGCGATCCAACGGAGATGCCTATAACTCCATCATTTGAGGTCAGATTGGGTTAATTTTTGGTCATTTGAATGGTGCTTTAGTGCTCTTTCAATCCTAACTATAATCATCGTATTCCGAGACCATTTGGGCATCCGTAATTGGGATCACAGTCGTTGGTCCTGAATGTTTCCTTCATCTCCTTGTCTAATACTAACCCTCATAACTCTCTCTTAAGAGGTCGAATTTAGACTATTTCAGGTCATTAGAATGGTAACTTGTCAAGCTTCCAAATGGGATTAGAACTGCTTGATTCAGAGACTGTTCAATATCCCAAAAGCACGTTGGAACTCTTCGATCATCATTTTTCAATATGGATTGTTAATCTTTACAAATTGCGCGATCCAATGGAGACGCTTATGACTCCATCTTTGATGTCGAATTGGGTCGATTTTTGTTCATCCGAATGGTACTTTAGTGCTCTTTCATTCCAGACTGGAATCGTCATCTTCCGAGACCATTTGGGCATCTGTATGTGGGATTGCAGTCATCGGTCCTGAAAGTTTTCTTCATTTCCTTCTCTAATAATAACCCTCAGAACTCTCTCTTCAGATGTCGATTTTAGACTATTTCGGGACATTGGAATGGTAACTAGTCAAGCTTCCAAATGGGAGAATTGCTTAATTCAAAGAACGTTCGATATCCCAAAAGCACGTTGGAACTCTTCGATCATCATTTTTCAGTATGGATTGTTAATCTTTTCAAATTTCACAATCTAACGGAGACACCCATAACTCCATCATTTGCGGTCAGATTGGGTTAATTGAAAAGGCCAAGCTATATGTCCTTGGGGGGGGGGGGGGGTGAATAGGACTATGCTAAATTAAACTTTTAACAGCGGAAACTAAAGAATATGATAGCCAATAAAAGAAATGAAACAAATCACAATACAGGAATGTAAAGCAACCTCAAATTCAAGTCTGGAGAGGCTGATACAAATGTTGTTTTAAGGACAACCTTGCACCATAAAAACCAAGGGTTTATAGCAGGACAACCTTACTAGAACGATAAGTATCAATATCCCAAACTGAAGAGGAATAATAAAGGGAAATAGCAGAAAGTAAAGTCTAAACTATTACAACATTCCCACACTACTTGAAATGTAAATATTACAACATTCACATCCACACATACATCCCACAATTCTGAATGATAAAAGATAAGAAATATTAAATGAACATTCAAACCACAAGACATAAAGAATTATAATGGTTCGCCTGTGTGTACACAACTGTTAAACAACAGCCACACAGCTACTCCACTCTTAATATCCTCACACAGGGGATATCAGCGTTCACTATCAAAATAGGTTTCACAGGTTCACAAAAAACCTTCACAATTGTGTCTTTTATATGGGCTTACACAATTCAAAAACCCCACTTTTTGAGTTTTCTGGCTCTCCTCAAATAACCAACACAATGAGATTTTTCTGGCTTAACCTCAAACAAAACCAAAATAGTTAAATTTAAAATAAATGTAAAATACCTGGATTTCTCCTTTTGTTGTAACCCGGAAGAACTAATCAGAGTAGAAGTTCGAATGTGAAATTCAATGTCCAATACTCACTTTAATATGGTTCTAAGTTCTAATTGATTTTAAATTAGACCAGTTGGGCTAGCTATATTTGATTTTGATTCCAAGAAGAAGGAATACAACAATTCCTCTTTTCAATTTAGATTGGAATATAGAAAAAAAATCAAATTAAATAAGCTAACAAAAGAGAATATTAAATAAGCACATTGTAGCTTTAAAATAAACACAAACTTATCTCAGAGTGATGTCTTGATTTTACTTGAATTGAGTTATCAATCTCTGAAATTCATTGTCTATTTATAGATGCAAAAATCACACCTACAACTGGTCCTGAGTACTCCACGACTGGTCATAGATGAAAAAGATTTTTGAACTTTCAAGCGGGATTGAAACAGACAGTTACACGACCAGTCGTAGGGTGTCTACGACAGGTCGTAGGACCTCTACGACTAGTCGTAGAAAACCCACAACTGGTCGTAGGACTCAAGGATTCATTGTTGTAGTTTGAGTCGCTGAACTAGGACTGGTTGAATGACTAGTTGACATTGTTCACACGACTGGTCAAACAAAGTCCAGGACTGGTCGTAGATGAATAAAAAATTCTGAACAATTGTAACAAACTTAGGACTGGTCAAACCAGTGCTAGGACTAGTCAAACAAGGTCCAGGACTAGTCTTAGAACAGACCAAATACTTATAAAGTGATTGAATATGAATTATGTATTCAAAATGACCTACCCTAAGGTCAATCTAAGGTCTATCATACCTGAGACATGAAGTATGAACATTGAAACTTCATTCAATCAGATGAAGGTTGACCTTTGAACCTTATGAAGCTTGAGATCTCTACTTGATGCAGCTTGATCTTGAGATCTTCTACAGCTTGGATTTGTCTTCTTAGAATGTACTTCATTTTTTAACATCATCTTTAGACTTGAACAAGCGCTCTTCTAATTGATGTAGTTCTGAACATTGAAGCTTACAGAAGAGGATCAAGTACATGACTTTGCATTTCTTGAAGTAGATCACCGTACTTGACTTGAAGCATTGATGCAGTGTCTTGAACATCCATACAACAACAAACTACACAAGACACATATAGAGGTTTTGACACCACAAAATTTGACAACCAAAGGAGCATGAGACCATAACACTTACAATCTCTCCCTTTGTCAAATTTGTGACAAAACACACTCCAAAGAAGAAAAGCACAAGTCATATATAAAAGAACCAATTACAGCCTGATTAAAGAATCATGCACCAATTGTTAACTTAAAGAATCATGCACCAGTTGTTAATAAGCACAAATATTATAGCCTGGTCAACGAATCATGCACCAGTTGTTAACAAGCACAAATATTACTCCCCCTGAGTAGCACATAAATCCAAAAGAAATGCTTATGCTACTACATCCACAAATATCAATCTATATACCCAATAAATTCTCCCCCTTTTGTCACAATATGACAAAGGAAGAAATAAAAGGATAATTAACAGGAGAGTAAGTAATGGATGAACTAGTCAAGATATAAGCAAGTTAAAAAGTCCACACACCATAAGCAAGTTCAAACAAAAAAGCAGTTACTTAAGGTTCATACACCACCAAAAGTAAAAAAGTAATAAAGTTAATATAGACTAATATAATCACTTAATCAGATCCTGAAGAAGGAGCAAGAATAGAAGGATCAATTTGATGAAGGCCCTTGTTTATACGCCTGAGATACTTACGCATATATTTAAACCTTAAATCGTGGGCAACATTCATATTTTCTACCTTCTCTTCCAAAGCTCGTAAATGCGCATCAAACTCAGATGACTCATAATCAGGATCATTTTCAGAGTCAGATTCTATCACATCAAAAATGTCATCCATGTTAATATCATCAGGAGGAAGATCACTAGCATCTTCTTCATTCCCAGCTTCAACTCCACTTCCACCAACATCCACTTGGCCAGGAGTCAATCCCAATTTCATCTTGTTTATATTAGAATTGTTGAAAATGAGATGATGGATAGGAGCCTCTCCAATAGGCATAGCCACTAGCATATGATTAGCTAAAACAATCATAAGATATGCAAACAGAATATCACTATGACCTGGATGGAGACAAAACTGAATAATTAAATGACATATCAATGAAGGCAGGCAAACTTTAGTACTAGAAATGACAAAATGCAAGACCCGAACCAGAAATGAAGTTAGTTCAGTTTTTATACCTAAACGAGGATACAGATTTGAAATAAAATTTTTATGGAGCACCCTGTATCTGGGTAACAAATACTTTGCGGGGAGCGCATTCCCTTTATGCGTCCATTGCACATTCATATTACATAGATCTCTAGTTAGCATACATTTCTCTGATTCAGAGGGTTTTTCAGTTAAAGTATGAATAGGAATACCCTCATCATTAACAGGAATATCCATAAGGCCAAATATCAAATGATGATCTACATCAAATGGCCCTTCTCTAGCATCAATCTTAAATGATAAATTTTCAGTAGAAAAGTCAGAAAGACATGCAAACATGGCCTGTGCAATAGATTGGAATGCTGGCCCACCCCAATGTAAGATGTTATCTCATCCTACAACTTGGAGTAGAGGTAGGATACCAAACTGAGCAATATAATTAAGATCAACCGAACGTTTGACAATGACATTGCGCATATGCAAATCCTGCACATATGAGGGATCATCTTCGGGAGACCGAAGATGTCGCTGAGTTAAATTTAACCTAGAAGAGGAAGCACCACATGTTGTTTTCTTTTTTCCTCTGGAGTCCATTTGCAACAAGAAACTCAAGGAAACAAGAAGATACAAAGGATGTAGAGTGGGGTTTTGCTAGATCAGATTTTTCAAAATAAAACCTCAAAATTATAATGAAAGATCAAATAAATTATGCCAAGAGTGAAAATGAAGTAATATAGACTAGAATCTATAAGAAAAATGAAAATAACGCACTAACCTTGAAGATCTAGGTCGGTGGCTTCGACTGGTTCGGCGTCGGCTCGTTGGAGAGGGAATAGGAAATGAGGAAGATGAGATTTTTTTCCCAAATTATAAAAGACCCAACGCACTCCACGACCAGTCTTAAGCTGTCCTCGACTGGTCGTACCATGATCGGTCGAGTACAACCACGACTGGTTATGTACAGGAAAAAACATGTATTTTTTCATAAAACTTTATAATTTAACCACATAAAGTATCAAATATATATACACTATGATACATACATGCATGAATAATCAATTTTGAATGCACATACCAAGATCAAATTTTAATTTATTAAACCTACTTTTGTCGAGCGGTTTAGTGAAAATGTCAGCAAGTTGAGTCTCAGTTGGAATGTATTCTAAAGATATTATTTTTTTCTTCCACTAATTCATGAATATAATGATACATAATGTCAATGTGCTTGGTACGTGAATGTTGGATTGGATTTTTTGAAATATTTATCGCACTGGAATTATCACAATATAATATCATTGATTCCTATGCAATTCCATAATCGCTTAACATATGTTTCATCCAAATAAGCTAAGTACATGTTTTTCCTACTACGATGTATTCAACCTTAGAAGTTGAGAGTGACATAGAACTTTGTTTCTTACTGAACCAAGAAACTAAATAATTTCTAATATAAAAACAACCACCACTGGTTGATTTTCTATCATCGATATTACCAGCCCAATCAGCATCAGAGTACCCAGCCAATTGAATAGTAGTATCATATGAATACCAGAGACCCAATTTAGTAGTACTTGTAACATATTTCATAATCTACTTGACCGCAGTTAAATGTGACTCTTTAGGGTTAGACTGATATCTAGTGAAAATATCGTGTAACGCCCTGAAATTCGGGGGTCGAGCATAACTCAGCTCCCGAGTTTCAAAACATCACTTATGCAACATATTTAATGATGGATGTATGTTGTCTGTAAGAGTACATAAAACATGGAATAGATTAAGCCAAACTGCAAACATAATTCAGGGATAAGTGAAGAACGCAAGCGGAAGACTTAAAGAAATATATGTGTACATGTGCAAATCCCTGAAATACATATACATAGCAGGTCATACTTACAAGTGTTACTATAAAAAAATACAAATATTAAATGACATCATCTATTCCTAAAAGAAAACCTAGAATTCCTGCGCATCAGGACATGACTCACATGAACCCGCCTGAGAACTGCATAAAAGAAAATGCGACCTCATCATCCTCGAACTCCTACTCTGCCTCAGGGGTCGCATCGACATCTGCAACTAAGAAAGAGTCTGGTTGGTGTTTAAACACCGCCCTAGAATGTGGGAGTGAGTGCTCAACTCAGTGGAACAATAAAGTAAAGGTTAACATATTATCAATTCAATCAAGCAGTAATGATAAAGCAGAACAATCAAACATGTCCTAATTACTCTTGTTAGTGTAAGGTATGTAGAATGATGCATGCCCTCGCCTGTACACCCTCAACGTCTTTATCTTACGTTACGCATGACAACCGTCCTCAAGTGCTCCACCTCTTCCAGGCACATGCAATGCGGTGCATTAACACGATTTCCAAGTTGTTATTAGTCCTTTTCATACAGCAGGATTGGGAAGCTAAGTTACCTTCCTCATATCAATTTCCACACAGTGATCCATTCTAAGGTCGTCAGTCCTAGGCAATCTCATACGATCATATGGTTTTAGGTCACTGCAAAGGGCTCGTCACCAATCAATGTACGCCTATCATACCTTCGTTACTACTCTAAGGCTCGTCACCTCAATGCGTATCCAGGTATGCTCGAGGTCACTACAAAGGGCTCGTCACCAATCAATATAGGCCGACAGCACGAATATAGTGTCCCATACCACCATAATCAACTCACGAGTTAGGTTGCTCACTGGTCACTACGGGAAGGCTCGTCACCCCAGCATAGGCCAACAATTCGACCACGGTTTCCCATACCACCATGTCTGGCTCATGAGTCTTAGCGGATCAAGGTACAACGGTTAACGGGATTTCATCGGTAAGTTTGGTACCCTAAATTCAAGCAATAGCGTCCATACATGGTGAACATACATCGGACGATCGGGTTACTTGAAGAACTCGACTAGCACGAGTACACGTTGGGTTGAATGACATAGAGTGCGCAAACACTCCGCGTGGCCAAACCACTGCCGACAACTCTAATACGACTCGGGTTCGTCAAATCACGTCCTTTGTGGCGAAAGCAACCTCAGCCACGAATTCAAGGCCGATTACCGAATTCCTGGACTATTTATAGTCCCAAACATATTCCACTACAACAGATATTCATATCAACAATTTAGAATAGTAATGGAACAACAATTCAAACCATGTAGTATGTGAGCATTTGAAGAATATCTACTTAACATGGATTTAAACATAAGTAATGCTCGAAGTTAAACAACAAGGAATGTGACTTGCACGTAGGAAAACATACACACCAATAGGAGAGTTGAGAATCGCTCCTCATCGCCCGCAATTAGGATAATAAATTACACTTTAGACCATTCAGACATTTCTACAAACACTTAGACTACATAGTGCAATATACATGACGCATGTTGAAATACATGCATTTGGACAATTCCTTTTGCCAAGGAGTTGACACACATACATCTAGCACAAATACACGATAAATAATCATGGCAAACACATGTTCATATTTTATACGTATACGGTACTTTCTACATATACATAGAATACACAAATCTCTACACAAGGCATATATATCAGGAATACAATATAAACATAACATTTAGCATGTGAAATTGCACCCACAACAAGAATAAACCATTAACTGACATTGAAAGCCTTGAAAACCATAACCTATACGAATATAGTCCACACCTTAAACCAGAAATAGCGCACCGAACTGATTCAGACGATATGTCTTCGTCAACGGCGACTAGATAACCTAAGGCAAGAATAGAAATGAGCTACAACAACACATAGACTATTCTAAGCTCTAAAACAGATTAGGGTTAGATTAACTTACCCAAGAATGAACTTAGAATCGCCGGAATAACGATTCAAAAGTGATGGTTTAAGGATGTAGAGTAACAGGAAAGAATCTTAAATGATTCACCAACTTCTCTCTCACTTACTCTCTCTTTTCCCCTCTCTTTCTTAGCTAGAGTTAGGAAATTCGTATGGAAAAGAGAGTGAGGGTTTTAAGGTCATTATATAGGCCTAACATTGATGAAAATAACCCCAGGGCCAAGGTATACTTAGGTTATAACCAAATCAGGCCTCTCTCGATCCAACGGAGCACTTCCGATGGTCCTTTTTCCACGTGCGGTCGGACTTAAGTTCACTGACCATGGATCTAGGTCAGGTTGAGTTTTCGTACCGATCGACTTTACAGATCAGCCGTGGTGGACCACACTCATTTCAACGGTCACCGAAACTCGATCAGGTCCACAAGCACTATGACATGCCAGGGCCATTTTCCCTGATCCGAGGGTGAAATTGGGTCAGAATCCAATGGTCAGATTGCTTAAAATCGTCGCGCAAGCGACACGACTCAGATTTCATAAAATCATATTTAATTTCTCACCGTTCTCACACTCTTCACTGGACTCAATTAAATCGACCCAAGATATCATCTGGACTTAATTTTTGAGGTGATGGCCAAGTCCAACATAGTGACCATAACTGTCTAAGATCATCGCTATCGGACTTTCGACGCGCGGTCCAAGTTCGATCTAAAGTTTTTAAAAATTTCCAAGAGCAACTGGATTTAGCGATGAATCCCAGATTTCAAAGTAACATAGCGCTAATGATTCTACAGGTTTTGAGTCTTGCAGATCAAATTTAAAATGATTGATGCTAATTTCACAAGCAATCGAGTTTAGCGCTAATTAACCCACAAATAGCTTCTAAGGAGAATAGAGGTGGTACTCGGGTCTTGGCACGAAATTTTTCGGGTCATTACATACCAACACTTAAAGAAATATCAGGTCTACTATCAGTTAAATAAAGTAAACAACCAATCATACTTCCATACAGTCTAAGATCCACATCTTTACTTGTAGAGTCATTTGAGAGTCTTAAAGTTGTACTCATAGGAGTATCAAAGTTCTTACCATTCTCAAATCCAAACCATTTAATCAAGTTCAAGGCATACTAGGTTTGAGAAATAAAAATACCATTAGGTTATTGTTTTACTTGCAACCTTAGGAAATAGTTTAATTCCCCAACCATGCTCATTTTGAACTTAGATTTCATTAAATATGCAAACTCAACAGTCATGTTAGTACATTTTGATCCATAAATAATATCATCAACATAGATTTGAACCATTAAGATATCATCATTATGTTTCTTAACAAAGAGCGTCTTATCGACATTACCCATTTTAAAATTATGACTTAATAAAAACTTAGTCAACTTTCATACCATGCCCTGGGAGCTTGTTTTAAACTATAGAGAGCCTTTTTAAAGTGATACACATGATCAGTGTTCTTAGGGTCTTTAAAACCCATTGGTTGTTCCACATACACTTCTTCATGTAGATCACCATTTTACATCCATTTGATAAATTTTAAACTTCCTAAAGCATGCAATGGATATAAAAAGTCTGATTGACTCAAGACGAGCTACTGGGGCAAAGGTTTCATCATAATCAATGCCTTCTATTTGAGTGTACCCTTGTACAACTAGTCTAGCCTTGTTTCGAATAATATTACCAAGTTCATCAGACTTATTTTTGAAAATCCACTTAGTTCCTATAATATGTTTATCTTTAGGTCTAGGAACTAGCTACCAAACATCATTTCTCACAAATTGGTTAAGCTCTTCTTGCATCGCAACTATCTAGTTTTCGTCAGAAAGAGCTTCTTTTACGTTAGCCGGTTCTATCTGGGATGTGAAGCACATGTAATTGCATATCTTATAGTTGTCTATGAGTACGCACACTAGTGAGAGGGTTTCCAAGAATCTGAGTAGTTGGATGATCTTTAACAGACCTCTGTTCAGTATTAGTTTGATTTGATGAAGTATCGGGTTTGTCAATTAAAAGAACTTCATCATTATCTGAACTTGGGACAGGTTATTCAAATGATCGTCTATGACCACATTTATAGATTCTTGAATCACACCAGTCCTTTTGTTCAGTACGCAATATGCACGACTGTTTAAAGAATATCCTTAAAAGATTCCTTCATCACTTTTTGTGTCAAATTTTTCCAGATTTTCATGGTCACACAAAATATAGCAGTTACTACCAAAAACTCAAAAGTATTTGACAGTAGGATTCTTATCAAACCAAAGTTCATAAGAAGTTTTATTATTAGATTTACATGTATAAACTCAGTTAATAATATAGCACGCAGTATTTACGGCTTCAGCTTAAAGATTTCTAGGGAGCTTCATACTATTCAACATTACATTTTCCATTTCTTGAAGCACTCTATTTTTCCTCTCCACAATTCCATTTTGTTGTGGTGTTTCGGGAGCAGAGAATTTATGCGATATTCCCTGATCATGACAGAATTTCTCAAAACTGCTACTCTCAAATTCAGATCCATGATCACTACGGATTTTACTGACATGAGAACCTTTTTCAGTTTGAATCCGCTTGAGCACTCTTTTTTACTTCATCAAGGGTTTCTGATTTATCCCTTAAGAAGGCTACCCATGTGAATCTGGTATAATCATCCATGATCACCAGAATGTATTTTTTGCCACCTTGACTCTCCGACCTGGTTGGTCCTATAAGATCCATATGAAGAAGTTCAAGTGGTCTTGATGTGGCATTGGAGTTCACTTTCTTGTGAGGGCTCCTTATTTATTTGCCAATCTAGCATTCGCCACATATTTTGTCTACTTTCTGTATTTTAGGTAGACCTCTTATTAGTTCTCTTTTGCTCAATATATATAGATTACGGTAGTGTGCATGTCCAAGGCATTTATGCCATAATTCCGTTTCATCGGTATGGATCATGTAACACAATTGATTAGATGAGATAGCATCATATATAATATAGCAGTTTTCAGAAGTCCTGCGACCAGTTAATATTACAGAACCCTTTTTGTTTAAGATTTCACAACCTTGATTTGAAAATTTCACACTATGATTGTTATCACATATTTGAGATATGCTTAACAGGTTGTGTTTTAGTCCCTCAACATATAAAACATTCTTAAATAAGGGAAGATTATAGAGTTACCGTATCTTGTCCAATAATCTTACAGTTGCTACCATCACCAAATCTGACTAACCCATCAGTCGTATCTTTAAGATCGGTAAATAAAGCCTTGTCGCTTGTCATATGCCTGGAGCATCCACTATCTAGGTACCACTTTGAATGACTTGTAGCTTTGAAAGCAGTGTGGGCAACCAAGCAAGTAACCTTAGGAACCCATTTCATAACAGTTTTGGGTTTAGGAGAATAGTTGGTCTTCTTCTGTCTGTTGTTGAAGAATGACCTACTGAGTTAGATTTTAAAAGCTCCTTAAGTAAATCAACTATTTTTTTGGCTAAAGGGTTTCAATTCTAACTTTTATAGTTGAAAAAGTTGCTTTTAGGTTTTTGAAAAGTTTTAGCATTTTTAGAAAAACCTCGAATAGTACTTTTCCCTTTTGAGTTAGAGGTTTCTCCTTTCACAAACTTAGGAGAAGTATTCTTTTGTTTAGAAGGTATATTCTTATCGTAGCCCAACCCGGATCTGTCGCCACATTTTCTAGATCCGAATAAGAGTTTTTCAAACTTTGAATCTCCTTAGGCATACCTCCCTGTATCCTTTAAACTCAAAAGTGAAGAGTTTTCAAGTTTAAGTTTGTCATTTTCAGATTTAAAATTTTCAATCAGGGAGGTTTTAAATTCTAAATCGCATTTAGTCTTTTCAAAACAATCTAAAATATGGGATTTTTCTAAAAATAGAGACTCATAATTTTCTTTAAGCTTTGAAAATTTTTCTTTTTGAAGTTTAAGTTTGACAGAAATTTTACAACTTTCCTTGTATAGGGCATTGTAAGCATCTTGAAGATCATCTTCATTTTCACAATCACTATTCAGATTTTCTTCACTTGTTAAATCATCATTATCTGAAAATGTGAATTTGGCTAGAGTCATAAGAGCTTTAACTTCACTGCCCGACTCAGTTTCAGAATCTTCTGATTCAGAAGAGGCTTCAGAATCAGAGGATTCATCCCAAGTAACCAACATATCCTTCTTTTTGGGTTTGTCCTTTTTAGGACACTTGTTTGCCAAATGCCCATATTGTTGGCAGTTGTAACACTGACTGTCTTTTAATGATTTCCAAGATTTAGATTTGGGTTTAGATCTTTTCTTATCATTTGCTTTTTGAAAATCAACCTTCTTTTTACTTTTAAAAATTTTGTAGAACTTTTTCGCCAAAAGGGCCATATCATCTTCAGAGTTTTCTAAATTAGAATTTTTTTGAAAACTATTTTTAGAAGATTTAAGA
This sequence comes from Magnolia sinica, assembly GCF_029962835.1. Taxonomy (NCBI): domain Eukaryota; kingdom Viridiplantae; phylum Streptophyta; class Magnoliopsida; order Magnoliales; family Magnoliaceae; genus Magnolia; species Magnolia sinica. Next base: position 43,147,448 of record NC_080581.1, read on the forward strand.
GCAATCAATTTTCCTTTTGGAGCTTTAAAAGTTAACTCATAAGTCTGTAAAGAGCCAACTAATTCCTCTACCCTCATATTGTCCGTATCACGAAGTTCCTGGATCGCGGTTACCTTATAATTGAATCGTACAAGAAGTGAGCGTAGTATCTTTACACACACTTTACTTTCTCGAATTTTATCACCAAGACCCCACAGAGAGTTCATAATGTCATTCAATCTAGTGTAGAAGTCCATAAACATTTCATTTTCCTCCATATGAATTTCTTCAAATTTGGTTGTGAGGATTTGCACTTTAGATTTCTTGACGATTGATGTACCCTCGTGTGTCATTTATAATATATCTCAGGCTTGCTTTGCAGAATCACAGGATATAAATCTTTTGAACTCATCCAGTGATAGTGCGCAAGTGATTGCATTTAGTGCTTTTGCATTTGTACTACTCTCACTTTTCTGAAGTGTGGTCCAAGAAAAATAAGCTGTTATTCTCATTATTTTTGAACCATCGATACCAATCATTTCAGTGGTCGGAGGGGTCCATTCATTCACTGTGGCTAGCCACACACTTTCATCCATAGATATAAGAAAAATCCTCATCCTGGCTTTCCAATAGGCATAATTGGTGCCATCAAATGGTGGAGGCCTAGTGACTGAAAGGCTATCAAAATTTGACATTTTATATACATCTTAGATCGTTAGCTCAGGAAATGAATCCAAGAATAAAGAATTAAAAGCGAGCTATTAGGCTCTGATACCACTTGAAAAGGCCAAGCTATATGTCCTTTGGGGGGGGGGGGGGGTGAATAGGACTATGCCAAATTAAACTTTTAACAGTGGAAACTAAAGAATATGATAGCCAACAAAAGAAATGAAACAAATCACAATACAGGAATGTAAAGCAACGTCAAATTCAAGTCTTGAGAGGCTGATACAAATGTTGTTCTAAGGACAACCTTGCACCATAAAAACCAAGGGTTTATGGCAGGACAACCTTACTAAAACGATAAGTATCAATATCCCAAACTGAAGAGGAATAATAAAAGAAAATAGCAGAAAGTAAAGTCTAAACTATTACAACATTCCCACAATGCTTGAAATGTAAATATTACAACATTCACATCCACACATACATCCCACAATTCTGAATGATAAAAGATAGGAAATATTAAACGAACAATAAAACCACAAGACAAAGAATTATAGTGGTTAGCCTGTGTACACCAACTGTTAAACAATAGCCCCATAGCTACTCCACTCCTAATATCCTCACACAGGGGATATCGGCGTTCACTATCAAAATAGGTTTCACACGTTCACCTAAAACCTTCACAATTGTGTCTATTATATGGGCTTACACAATTCAAAAACTCCACTTTTGAGTTTTCTGGCTCTCCTCAGATAACCAACACAATGAGATTTTTCTGGCTTAACCTCAAAAAAAACCAAAATAATTGAATTTACAATAAATGTAAAATACCTGAATTTCTCCTTTTGTTGTAACCCGGAAGAACCAATCGGAGTAGAAGTTCAAATGTGAAGGTCAATGTCCAATACTCACTTTGATATGGTTCTAAGTTCTAATTGATTTTAAATTAAACCAGTTGGGCTAGCTATATTTAATTTTGATTCCAAGAAGGAATACAACAATTTCTCTTTTCAATTTAGATTGAAATATAGAAACAAAATCAAATTAAATAAGCTAACAAAAGAGAATATTAAATAAGCACAATGTAGCTTAAAAATAAACACAAACTTATCTCAGAGCGATGCCTTGATTTTACTTGAATTGAGTTATCAGTCTCTGAAATTTGTTTATTTATAGATGCAAAAATCACGCCTAAGACTGGTCCTGAGTAGTCCACGACTGGTCGTAAATGAAACGGATTTTTGAACTTTCAAGCGGGATTGAAACAGATGGTTACACGACCGGTCGTAGGGTGTCTACGACTGGTCGTAGGACTCAAGGATTTGTTGCTGTAGTTTGAGTCGAAGAACTGGCACTGGTCGAATGACTAGTTGACACTGTTCACACGACCGGTCGAACAGAGTCCAGGACTGGTCGTAGATGAACAGAAAATCCTGAACAATTGCAATAAACTTAGGACTGGTCCTAGATTTTCTAGGACTGGTCGAACCAATGCTAGGACTAGTCGAACAAGGTCCAGGACTAATCTTAGAATAGGCTAAATACTTATAAAGTGATTCAATATAAATTATGTATTCAAAATGACCTACCCTAAGGTTAAATTAAGGTCTATCATACCTAAGACATGAAGTATGAACATTGAAACTTCATTCAATCAAATGAAGGTTGACCTTTGAACCTTATGAAGCTTGAGATCTCTACTTGATGTAGCTTAATCTTGAGATCTTCTACAGCTTGGATTTGTCTTCTTAGAATGTACTTCATTTTTTAACATCATCTTTAGACTTGAACAAGCACTCTTCTGATTGACGTAATTCAGAACATTGAAGCTTACAGAAGAGGATCAAGTACATGACTTTGCATTTCTTGAAGTAGATCATCGTACTCGAATTGAAGCATTGATGCAGTGTCTTGAACATCCATACAACAACAAACTACACAAGACACATATAGAGGTTTTGACACCACAAAATTTGACAACCAAAGGAGAATGAGACCATAGCGCTTACATTAATTTTTTATCATTTGATTGGTACTTTAGTGCTCTTTCAATCCTAATTGGAATCGTCGTATTTTGAGACCATTTGGGCATCCGTAATTTGGATCGCAGTTGTCGGTCCTGAATGTTTCCTTAATCTCCTTATCCAATAGTGACCCTCATAACTCTCTCTTCAGAGGTCAAATTTAGACTATTTCAAGACAATGGAATGGTAACTTGTCAAGCTTCCAAATGGGGCTAGAATTGCTTAATTTAGAGACTGTTTGATATCCCAAAAGCACGTTGGAACTATTCGATTTTCATTTCTCAATATGGCTTGTTAATCTTTGCAAATTGCGTGATCCAATGGAGATGCTTATAACTCCATCATTTTATGTCGGATTGGGTTAATTTTTGGTCAACTGAATGGTACTTTAGTGCACTTTCATTCTTGAATGGAATCGTCGTATTCCAAGATCATTTGTTCATCCATAATTGGGATCACAGTCGTCGGTCCTGAATGTTTCCTTCATCTCCTTGTCCAATATTAACCCTCATAATTCTCTCTTTAGAGGTCAAATTTAGACTAGTTCAGGTCATTTGAATGGTAACTTGTCAAGCTTCCAAATGGGACCAGAGTTGCCTAAGTCACAGACCGTTCGATATCCCAAAAGCACGTTGGAACTCTTTGATTGTCATTTTTCAATATGGATTGTTAATCTTTCTAAATTGTGTGATCCAACATTGACACCTATAACTCCATCATTTGATGTTCGATTGGGTCTATATTTGTTTATCTGAATGGTAATTTAGAGCACTTTCATTCTTGACTAGAATCATCGTATTACAAGATCATTTGGGGATCGGTAAGTAGGATCGCAGTCGACGGTCCAGAATGTTTCCTTCATCTCCTTGTCCAATAGTAACCGTCATAACTCTCTCATAAGAGGTCAAATTTAAACTATTTAGGGACATTCAAATGGTAACTTGTCAAGTTTCCAAATGGGACCTGAATTGCGTAATTCAGAGACCGTTCGATATCCCAAAAGCATGTTGGAACTCTTTGATCGTCATTTTTCAATATGGATTGTTAATCTTTGAAAATTGCACGATCTAATGGAGACACCTATAACTCCATCATTTGAGGTCAGATTGGGTCAATTTTTGGTCATTTGAATGGTACTTTAGTGCTCTTTCAATCCTGACTGGAATCGTCGAATTCCGAGACCATTTGGGCATCTGTAATTGGGATCGCAGTCATCAATCCTGAATGTTTCCTTCATCTCCTTGTCCAATAGTAACCCTCATAACTCTCTCTTCAGAGGACTAATTTAGGCTATTTTAGGTCATTGGAATGGTAACTTGTCAAGCTTCCAAATGGGACTAGAATTGCCTAATTCAGAGACTGTTCGATATCCCAAAAGCACGTTCGAACTCTTCGATCGTCATTTTTTAATATGGATTGTTAATCTTTCCAAATTACGCGATCCAACAGACACGCTTATAAATCCCTCATTTGATGTCGAATTGGGTCAATTTTTAGTCTTCTGAATGGTACTTTAGTGCTCTTTCATTCCTGACTGGAATTGTCATATTCCGAGATCATTTGGGCATCCGTAATTGGGATTGTAGTCATCGGTCCTGAATGTTTCCTTCATCTCCTTGTCCAATAGTAACCCTTTAACTCTCTCTTCAGAGGTTGAATTTAAACTATTTCAGGATAGTGGAATGGTAACTTGTCAAGCTTTCAAATGGGATCAGAATTGCTTAATCCAGAGACCGTTCGATATCCCAAAAGCACGTTGGAACTCTTCGATCGTCATTTTTCAATATGGATTGTTAATCTTTCCAAATTGCGCGATCCATCAGAGTCGCCTATAACTCCATCTTTTGATGTCGGATTGGGTCAATTTTTGGTCAACCGAATGGTACATTAGTGCTCTTTCATTCCAGACTAGAATCCTCGTCTTCCGAGACCATTTGGGCTTCTGTAAGTGAGATTGCAATCATCGGTCATCAATGTTTCCTTAATCTCCTTGTCCAATAGTAACCTTACAACTCTCTCTTTAGATGTCAAATTTAGACTATTTCAATACATTGGAATGGTAACTTTTCAAGCTTCCAAATGGGACCAGAATTGCTTAATTCAGAGACCGTTCGATATCCCAAAAGCACGTGGGAACTCTTCGATCGTCATTTTTCAATATGGATTGTTAATCTTTCCAAATTGCGCGATCCATCGGAGTCGCCTATAACTCCATCTTTTGATGTCGGATTGGGTCAATTTTTGGTCAACCGAATGGCACATTAGTGCTCTTTCATTCCAGACTAGAATCCTCATCTTCCGAGACCATTTGGGCTTCTGTAAGTGAGATTGCAGTCATCGGTCATCAATGTTTCCTTAATCTCCTTGTCCAATAGTAACCCTCACAACTCTCTCTTCAGATGTCAAATTTAGACTATTTCAATACATTGGAATGGTAACTTTTCAAGCTTCCAAATGGGACCAGAATTGCTTAATTCAGAGACCGTTCGATATCCCAAAAGCACGTGGGAACTCTTCGATCGTCACTTTTCAATATGGATTGTTATTTTTCACAAATTGGCGATCCAACAGAGACGCTTATAACTCCATCATTTGAGGTCAGATTGGGTCAATTTTTGGTCATTTTAATGGTACTTTAGTGCTCTTTCAATCTCGACTAGAATTATCGTATTTCGAGACCATTTGGGCATTCGTAATTGGGATCGCAATTGTCGGTCCTGAATGTTTCCTTCGTCTCCTTGTCCAATAGTAACCCTCATAACTCTCTCTTAAGAGGATGAATTTAGATTATTTCAGCTCATTAGAATGGTAACTTGTCATGCTTCCAAATGGGACTAGAATTGCCTAATTCAGAGACTGTTCGATATCCCAAAAGCACGTTGGAACTCTTCAATCTTGATTTTTCAAAATGGATTGTTAAACTTTCCAAATTGCACAATCCAACGGAGATGCTTATAACTCCATCATTTGATGTCGGATTGGGTTAATTTTTGGTCTTCTGAATGGTACTTTAGTGCTCTTCCATTCTTGACTGGAATCGTCGTATTTCGAGATCATTTGGGCATCCGTAATTGGGATTGCAATCGTCGGTCCTGAATGTTTCCTTCATCTCCTTGTCTAATAGTAACCATTATAACTCTCTCTTCAGATGTTGAATTTAGACTATTATAGGGCAATGGAATGGTAACTTGTCAAGCTTTCAAATGGGATCAAAATTGCTTAATTCAGAGACTGTTCGATATCCCAAAAGCACGTTGGAACTCTTCAATCATCATTTTTCAATATGGATTGTTAATCTTTTCAAATTATGTGATCCAATGGAGTCGCCTATAACTCCATCTTTTGATGTCGGATTGGGTCAATTTTTGTTCGTCTGAATGGTACTTTAGTGCTCTATCATTCCTGACTGGAATCGTCGTATTCCGAGACCATTTGGGCATCTGTACGTGGGATCGCTGTCGTCGGTCCTTAATGTTTCCGTCATCTTCTTGTCTAATAGTAACCCTCATAACTCTCTCTTCAGAGGTTGAATTTTTTCTATTTTAGGTCATTGGAATGGAAACTTTTCAAGCTTCTGAATGGGAACAGAATTGCTTAATTCAGAGACCATTCGATTTCCCAAAAGCATGTTGGAACTCTTCGATTGTCATTTTTCAATATGGATTTTATAATCTTTTCAAATTGCGTGATCCATCGGAGACGCCTATAACTCTATCCTTTGATGTCGAATTAGGTCAATTTTTTGTCATTTAAAATGTACTTTAGTGCTTTTTCATTCCCGAATGGAATCGTCGTATTCCGAGACCATTTGGGCATCTATAAGTGGGATCACAGTCATTGGTCCTGAATGTTTCCTTCATCTCCTTGTCCAATACTAACCCTCATAACTCTCTCTTCAGAGGTCAAATTTTGACTATTTCAGGTCAATGGAATGGTAATTTGTTAATCTTCCAAATGGGACCAGAATTGCCTAAGTCACAAACCGTTTGATATCCCATGATATCCCAAAAGCACGTTGGAACTATTCGATCATCAGTTTTCAATATGGATTGTTATCTTTCCAAATTGTACGATCCAATGTTGATGCCTATAACTACATCATTTGATGTCTGATTGGGTCTATTTTTGGTCGTCTAAATGATACTATAGTGCTCTTTTATTCCTGACTAGAATCGTCATATTCCGAGACCGTTTGGGCATCGGTAAATGGGATCGCACTCGCCGGTCCTGAATGTTTCCTTAATCTCCTTGTCCAATAGTAACCCTCGTATTTTCTCTTTAGATGTTGAATCAAGAATATTTTAAGACATTGGAATGGTAACTTTGTCAAGCTTCCAAATGGGACAAGAATTGCTTAATTTAGAGACCATTCAATATCTCAAAAGGACGTTAGAACTCTTCTATCATCATCTTCCAATATGGATTGTTAATCTTTCCAAATTGCATGTTCCAAGATTGACGCCTATATCTCCATCCTTTGATGTCGGATTGGGTCAATTTTTGGTGATCTGAATGGTACTTTAGTGCTCTTTCATTCTTGACTGGAATCGTCATATTCCGAGACCATTTGGGCATCTGTAAGTGGGATCGCAGTCATTGGTCCTGAATATTTCCTTCATCTCCTTGTCCAATAGTAACCCTTATAACTCTCTCTTCAGATGTCAAATTTAGACTATTTCAGGGTAATGGAATGGTAACTTGTCAAGCTTCCAAATGGGATCAGAATTGCTTAATTTAATGACTGTTCGATATCCCAAAATCACGTTGGAACTCTTCGGTCGTCATTTTTCAATATGGATTGTTAATCTTTCCAAATTGACTGATCTAGTGGAGTCGCCTATAACTTCATCTTTTAATGTTGGATTGGGTCGATTTTTGTTCATCTGAATGGTACTTTAGTGCTCTATCTTTCTTAACTGGAATCGTCATATTCCGAGACCATTTGCGCATCTGTAAGTGGGATTACAGTCGTCGGTCCTAAATGTTTCCTTCATCTTCTTATCTAATAGCAACCCTTGTAACTCTCTCTTCAGAGGTTGAATTTTTTCTATTTCAGGTCATTGGAACACTAACTTGTCAAGCTTCCAAATGAAAATAGAATTGCTTAATTCAGAGACCGTTCGCTTTCCCAAAAGCATGTTGGAACTCTTCGATCGTTATTTTTCAATATGGATTTTATAATATTTTCAAATTGTGTGATCCATCGGAGATGTCTATAACTCCAACCTTTGATGTCGGATTGGGTCAATTCTTTGTCATCTAAAAGGCACTTTAGTGCTCTTTCATTCCTAACTGGAATCGTCATATTCCGAGACCATTTGGGCATTTGCAAGTGGGATCGCAGTCATCGATCCTGAATGTTTCCTTCATCTTCTTGTCCAATATTAACCCTAATAACTCTCTCTATAGAGGTCAAATTTAGACTATTTCAGGTCATTGGAATGGTAATTTGTCAAGCTTCCAAATGGGACCAGAATTGCCAAAGTCACAGACCGTTCGATATCCCAAAAGCACGTTGGAACTATTCAACCGTCAGTTTTCAATATGGATTGTTAATCTTTCCAAATTGTACGATCCAATGTTGACGCCTATAACTACATCATTTGATGTCCGATTGGGTCTATTTTTGGTCGTCTGAATGGTACTTTAGTGCTCTTTTATTCCTAACTGGAATCGTCGTATTCCGAGACCATTTTGACATCAGTAAGTGGGATTGCACTCGTCGGTCCTGAATGTTTCCTTAATCTCATTGTCCAATAGTAACCCTCGTAACTCTCTCTTCAGATGTTGAATCTAGACTATTTCAAGACATTGAATGGTAACTTTGTCAAGCTTCCAAATGGGACGAGAATTGCTTAATTTAGAGACCATTCAATATCCCAAAAGCACGTTGGAACTCTTCTATCGCCATCTTCCAATATGGATTGTTAATCTTTCTAAATTGCGCGTTCTAACATTGACGCCTATATCTCCATCTTTTAATGTCAGATTGGGTCAATTTTTGGCCATCTGAATGGTACTTTAGTGCTCTTTCATTCCTGACTGGAATCATCGTATTCCGTGACCGTTTGGGCATCTATAAGTGGAATCGCAGTCGTCGCTCCTAATTGTTTCCTTCATCTCCTTGTCCAATAGTAACCCACATAACTCTCTCTTCCGAGGTCGAATTTTTACTATTTCTGGTCATTGGAATGGTAACTTGTTAAGCTTTGAAATGGGACTAGAATTGCCTAATTTAGAGACCGTTCGATATCCCAAAAGCACGTTCGAACTCTTTTATCGTCATTTTTCAATATGGATTATTAATCTTTCCAAATTGCGCGATCCAACGGAGTCGCCTATAACTCCATCATTTGATGTCAGATTGGGTCTATTTTTTATCATCTTAATGGTACTTTAGTGCTCTTTCATTCCTGACTGGAGTCGTCGTATTCCAAGACCATTTTGGCTTCCGTAATTGGGATCGTAATAGTTGGTCCTGAATGTTTCCTTCATCTCCTTGTCCAATAGTAACCATCATAACTCTCTCTTCAAAGGTTAAATTTAGACTATTTCAGGACATTGGAATGGTAACTTGTCATGCTTCCAAATGGGACTTGAAATGCTTAATTCAGAGACCATTCGATATCCCAAAAGCACATTGGAACTCTTCGATCATCATTTTTCAATATGGATTGTTAATCATTCCAAATTGTGGGATCCAACAGAGACGCCTATAACTCCATCCTTTAATGTCGGATTGGGTCAACTTTTGGTCATCTAAATGGTACTTTAGTGATCTTTCATTCCTGACTGGAATCAGCATATTCCGAGACCATTTGGGCATCTGTAAGTGGGATCGCAGCCATCGGTCTTGAATGTTTCGTTCGTCTCCTTATCCAATAGTAACCCTCATAACTCTCTCTTGAGAGGTCGAATTTAGACTATTTCAGGACATTGGAATGGTAACTTGTCAAGCTTCCAAATGGGACTAGAATGGCTTAATTCAGAGACCGTTCGATATCCCAAAAGCACGTTGGAACTCTTCGACCATCATTTTTCAATATGGATTGTTAATCTTTCCAAATTGCGTAATCAAATGGAGATGCTTATAACTTCATCCTTTGATGTCGGATTGGGTCGATTATTGGTCATCAGAAAGGTACTTCAGTGATCTTTCAATCCTGATTGGAATCGTCGCATTCCGAGATCATTTGGTCATCTGTCAGTGGGATCACAGTCGTCGGTCCTGAATGTTTCCTTCATCTCCTTGTCTAATATTAACCCTCATAACTCTCTCTTCAAAGGTCAAATTTAGACTATTTCAGGTCATTGGACTGGTAACTTAGCAAGCTACCAAATGGGACCAGAATTGCCTAATTTAGAGACCGCTCAATATCCCAAAAGCATGTTGGAACTCTTCAATCGTCATTTTTCAATATGGATTGTTAATCTTTCTAAATTGTACGATCCAACATTGACCCTTATAACTCTATCATCTGATGTCAGATTGGGTCTATTTTTGGTCATCTGAATGGCAATTTAGTGCTCTTTCATTCCTGACTAGAATCATCGTATTCTGAGACCATTTGGCTTCTGTAAGTGGGATCGCAGTCGTCGGTCCTGAATGTTTCCTTCAACTCCTTGTCCAATAGTAACCCTCATAACTCTCTCTTTAGTGGTCAAATTTATACTATTTCAGGTCATTGGAATGGTAAATTGTCAAGCATCCAAATGGGACCATAATTGCCTAATTCAGAGACCGTTCGATATCCAAAAACCACGTTGGAACTCTTCAGTCATCATTTTTCTATATCGATTGCTAATCACTCCAAATTATGTGAACCAACGGAGATGCGATCACAGTCGTCGGTCCTGATTGTCTCCTTTATCTCCTTATCCAATAGTAACCCACATAAATCTCTCTTTAGAGGACAAATGTAGACTATTTCAGGTCATTGGAATGGTAACTTGTCAAGCTTCCAAATGGGACCAGAATTGCTTAATTCAGAGACCGTTCGATATCCCAAAAGCATGTTGGAACTCTTCGAACTTCATTTTTCAATATGGATTGTTAATCTTTCCAAATTGTGTGATCCAATGGAGATGCCTATAACTGCATCATTTGATGTCGGATTGGGTCAATTTTTGCTCATCTGAATGGTACTTTAGTGCTCTTTCAATCTTGATTAGAATCATCGTATTCCGAGACCATTTGGTAATCCGTAAGTGGGATCACAATCGTTGGTCCTGAATGTTTCCTTCATCTCCTTGTCCAATACTAACCCTCATAACTCTCTCTTAAGAGGTCGAATTTTGACTATTTCAGGACATTGGAATTGTAACTTGTTAAGCTTCCAAATGGGACTTGAATTGCTTAATTCAAAGACCGTTCGATATCCCAAAAGCACATTGGAACTCTTCGATCGTCATTTTTCGATATGAATTGTTAATCTTTCCAAATTGGGCAATCCAATGAAGACGCCTATAACTCCATCCTTTGATGTCAGATTGGGTCAATTTTTGGTCATTTGAATGGTACTTTAGTACTCTTTCATTCCTGACTGGAATCGTTGTATTTCGAGACCATTTGGGCATTAATAAGTAGGATCGCAGTCGTTGGTCCTGAATGTTTCCTTCATCTGCTTGTCCAGTAGTAATGTAACGCCTTGAAATTTGGGGGTCGAGCAGTAGCTCAACTCCCGAGTTCCAACGCATCACTTATGCAACGTAGATAATGGTGATTAAATGTTGTCCATATTTGTGCATTAAACATGAGTGGGATTATACTAAATCAGCATATCATACTCCAGAGACAATTAGATTATGTAAGCAGAAGACTGTGATAAATATATAAAGCATATAATTGGTTGTAAGTCCCTAGAGTATGACCATGTCACCAGGTTAAATAATTACATGTATTGTTCCAAAAATTTATGAAATGATACTGTGTAATGGTTCTAATCTGTATCCCTGTAACCCCGTCGACGCAACTCCAGGTCTACATAGACCCGCTAGAGAGTTGCATGTAGGAGAACTCCTCCTCATTATAAAAGTTAGGCTCCACCTCATAAGCATCGCCATCGCCTAAGCTACAATAGAGTCTGGTTGGTGTTTTAAAACACCGTCCCAGAGTGGGAGTGATTGATCAACTCAGTGGAGCAACAAGGGAAAGGTTAACATGTTATCAATTCAGTCAAGCAGTAATGATAAAGCAGTACAACGATCATATCCTAAGTACTCTTGTTAATGCAAGAATGATATGCGATAATAATGTATGCCCTCAGCTGCACTCCTAAAGCGACATCATCTCACGATCGCCCATGCACCACTCCGGACACGTGCACTTCCTCGCCAAAGCACATGCAATACGGTGCATGATCGTGTTAGCCAATATTTAATTAGGTTTATTCATACAACAGATTTGGGAAGCTAAGGTACCTCCCTTTATATCATTTTCCCAAACGATGATCCATCTAGGGTCGTCAATCCTAGTTAATCACATACGATAGGCAAGTTATAGGGCAACATCATCCCTGATTGAAAAGCAGTTGATTGGCAAGTTTAGGTCGCTACGGAGAGGCGTGGATTGGTAAGTTCAGGTCGCTACGGAGAGGCTCATCACCTCAGCGAATGCCTAGTTTATACTCGAGGTCGCTACGAAAAGGCTCGTCACTATAGCATAGGCTAACAGCTCGAATACAGTGACCCATACCACCGTATTCGACTCATGAGTTTAGTTTGCTCACTGAACACTACAGGGAGGCTCGTCACCCTAGCGTAGGCCGACAGCTTAACCACGGTGTCCCATACCACCATGCCTAGCTCATGAGTCTTAGCGGATCATGGTACCAAGGTTAAACGGGCTTTTCACTGGTAAGCGGTACCTTAGATTCAAGCAGTAACATCCATACATGGTGAACAAACATTAGGCCAATCGAGTTACTGATAAGCTTAACTGGTACGAGAGCACATTAAATTAATCAACATGAAGTACATACGCACTCCTCGTGGCCTAACCACTGTCGATAATCATCGTATGACTCGAATTCATCGAACGTATCCATTATGATGAAACTAGTTCGGCCACCGATCGTAAACCATTACCGATTACCTGGACTACGTATCAGTCCCAATCATACTTAAATACAATAGGCATTCATATGTGATAGTCAAAAATAGCATGTGGTAACCAATTCAAATATAAATCTCATTTGAGCATTTTAACAAACACATGGTGCACATGTTATCATACATAGGCATTTCATCCATAAAGTACGTAATAGCAAGATAGGTTACGTGAAGGAAACTGTAACTATAGATAAGGTAATTAAAAATCCTATCTCAACATCCTCATTAAATACATAACAACAAGCAACTTCTCATTCAGACATTTTATCAAACACTTAGACTACACATATCAACATACATGTAATAAATTTGTTATAACATATACTATAGCAAATCCTTTCACAAGGGAGTTGCCACACATACAACAATCATGTATTCCCAACCAATAATCATGGCAAGCATGAATCATAATTCCATATTCATTAAAATATTTCAACAAACACATGGAATGCATTATATTTAACATAGTTCATATATATGTGTAATAAAAGGAAAACATCGTATCTAAGTACATGTGACAGCAATCAATTCCATAATAAATCATTAACTAACATTGAAAGCCTTGAAAACTATAACCTAAATGTTTATAGTCTGCACCTTTCATCGGTTCGCTCGTTACAAACTCGGTTCGTACACTACGTCTTTGTCTATGGCACAACGGCTACCTAAATCATGAAATATGTTAGCTATTTCATCGTTTCCTCTATTTGGATTCCTAAAACATTTTAGGGTTAGGATTTCTTACCCAAAAATGGATTTGAATTCGATGGTGTAGCGACACGGGAGAGATGATTCGGCACGTGGAGTGCTGGGAATGAATCCCAGCAACTATCTCTCACTCTCTCTCTCTCTCTTCTCCTCACTCTTTCCTCCTCTTTTCTCTCCTCTCTCCTAGGGTTTAGGAAATTCGTATAGAATGAGAGAGGGGTGTGTTAAGGCCCTTATATAGGCCCAGAACTGGTGCAAATGGCCCTAGGGCCATGGTATACTTAGGTTATAGCCAAAGAGTGACTGTTTCGGGCCAATGAAGCTCATCTGGAGGTCCATTTCCTACATACAGTCTGAGGAAAGTTCTCAGATGATGGATCTATGTCATGTTAAGATTTTGATCTGATTGGATTTATGGGTCGACCGTGGAGGACCAGTTTCAGTTCAACGACTATCGTCACTCGATCAGGGACAAGTATACTGACATGTATAGGGAAATTTTCCTAATCCAAGGGTGTAGTTGGGTCAAAATCTGACGGTCTGAAACCTTAGATTTGGCCTGCAAGCGAACGGCCCAATTCACTTAAGTTTGAGTTCATTTTCTAAAGATATTCGTGTTTCTCACACACTTCACTCCAAGCTCAAGTTGTGCGCTTTTGGATACTATTTGGACTTGATTCCTGAGATGGTTGTCAAGCCCAGTAAGGTGGTCATACTTGTATAGTTTTATAGTAATCGGACTTTCGATGCGAGGTCTAGGTCTGATACAGAGTTTCAGTGTGCCCCCAAGAGCTACTGGGTTTTGAGATTTCTCCTTGGTTTTTAGGTAATGTGGAGTTAGCGATTCTACTAGTTCTGGGTCTTGCAGCTCACATAGAAAGCGGTTCAAGCTAATCTACTAATTAATGTAGTTTAGTACTTAGTTAATTTTTGTCTAATTTCTACATAATTTGATCCTTAGCGATTTCTGCCTGAGGTGATACTCGGGTCTTTGTACGAATTTTTCTGAAACGTTACAATCTACCCCCCTTAAAAAAATCATCCTTGAAATTAGTACATTTTCATACTCCTCGAGAATCTAAGGGTAGTTCTTGCAGACCTCGGCTTCTGTTTCCCAAGTATCTTCTTCCTCAGTGTGATGTGTCCATAGTACTTTCACAAGCAGAATAAATTTACTATGTAACACCTGTTCCTTCGTGTTTAGGATACACGTCGGTCGCAGTACATAAGTAGCATCTTCACTCAACTGTACCTGCTCCCATTTGATAATGTAGGAAGGGTCAGGAACGTATTTCTTTAGCATCGATACATGAAATACGTTGTGTAGGCCTGCAAGTGGTGTGGGCAAAGCAAGCCGGTCCACTACCACACCCACTTGGTCTAAAATATTGAACGGACCAATAAATCATGGCGTGAGTTTTCCCTTCTTATCAAGTCGAAGGACTCCCTTCATAGAGGAAACCTTAAGAAACACATGGTCTCCAACCTCAAACTCTAGTGGTCGCCGTCTCGTATCGGCGTAACTCTTTTGTCTGCTCTGTGATGCAAGAAGTCGACGCCTGACAATGTCGATCTTCTCTAAGGTCACGTAGACTAACTCAGGGCTAATCAAACTCTTCTCGTTAACCTCTGTCCAGCAATGTGGTGCTTGACATGGGCACCCATATAAGGCCTTGTAGGGAGTCATGTCAATACTCGCTTAAAAACTGTTATTATAAGTGAACTCAGCATAGGGAAGATAGTTATCCCAACTATCTTTGAAATCAAACACACTTACCCGCAACGTATCTTCCAACACCTGATTTACTTATTCCATCTGCCCGTCAGTCTGTGGGTGGAACGCGGTATAGAACTTCTGTTTGATGTCAGACTGGGTCTATTTTTAGTTATATTAAGGGTACTTTAGTGCTCTTTGATTCTAACCTGGATTTGTCGTATTCCGAGACCATTTGGACATCGGTAATTGGGATCACAGTTGTCGATCTTGGATGTTTCCTTCATCATCTTCTCCAATAGTAATCCTCATAACTCTCACTTCAGAGGTGAAATTTAGACTATTTTAGGTCATTGGAATGGTAACTTCCTAAGCTTCCAAAATGGACCAGAATTGCTTAATTCAGAGACCGTTCAATATCCCAAAAGCACATTAGAACTCTTCGACCGTCATTTTTTAATATGGATTGTTAATCTTTCCAATTTGCGTGATCCAGTGAAGATGCCTATAACTCCATCATTTGATGTCGGATTGGGTCAATTTTTAGTCATCTGAAAGGTACTTTAGTGTTCTTTCATTCCTAACTAGAATCATCATATTCCAAGACCAGTTGGGCTTCCATAATTGGGATCACAGTCGTCGGTCCTGAATGTATCCTTCATCTCCTTGTCCAATAGTAACCCTCATAACTCTCTCTTCAGAGGTCGAATTTAGACTATTTCAGATCATTGGAATGGTAACTTGTCAAGCTTCCAAATGGGACCAGAATTGCCTAATTCAGAGATCGTTCGATATCCCAAAAGCATGTTGGAAGTCTTCAATCTTCATTTTTCAATACGGATTGTTAATCTTTCCAATTACACGATCCAATGGAGACGACTACAAGTCCATTCCTGGATACGAGTGCAGAAGATAGATGTGAACCGCGTGTCTCGATCTGACATGATCTCCATAGGTACTCCATGCAGACGTACTATCTCCTTGATGTATAGCCTGGCCAAATCCTCTGCCAAGTTTGAGACTCTAATTGGGAGGAAATGAGCCGATTTCGTCAATCAGTCCACAATCACCCAAATGGAGTCATGTCCCTTCCTCGTCCTCAGTAATCCTGAAATGAAATCCATAGAGATGAAATCCCATTTCCATTCAGCTATGAGCATGGGCTGAAGTAAACCAAGAGGTCAACGATGTTCGGCCTTGACTTGCTGGCACGTGAGACAACGGGATACATAGTCTGCTATGTGGGCCTTCATGTAGTCCCACCAGTACGAACGCTTCATATCTCGATACATCTTTATACTACCAGGATGCATTGCCATCCTCGAATTGTGAGCGGCCTCTAGAACTTCCTTTCATGAAGGTTTGGGACGCGTAGGGGGCTACAATAACGTAAACCCCCATTCGAACCAACTTTTCATTCTGAGTCTTCACCGTCACTAATTCGTTTTCTCAACTCCAGCAACCATTCATCTTCCCTCTGAGCCACAATGATTCGATCATCGATAAGTGGTTGTACACGAATATGTGTGATGCTCTCGAACGGCTCCTTTACCGTAAGTTTCTACTCAAAGTCTTACATAAATTCGACCATGTTCCATTCCTCCATCATCAACGGAGATGCAAATGCTATCGTCTTCTTACGGCTCAACGCGTCTACCACAAGGTTGACCTTGCCAGGATGGTAGGCGACCTCAAACTTAAAGTCCTTCAAGGTTTCCATCCATCGTCGTTGGCTCATATTCAAGTCTCTCTGTGTGAATATGTATTTGAGGCTCTTGTGGTTGCAAAAGACCTCGAACTTCTCTCCATAGAGGTAATGTCTCCAGAGCTTTAATGCAAAAATGATGGTCACTAACTCTAGGTCGTGCGTAGGGTAGTTCTCTTAATGTTTCCTCAACTGTCACGATGCATAAGCAATCACCCTGTCCTTCTGTATAAGAACACAACCCAAACCAACACGAGAGGCATCAGTGTAAATGGTATATCTGATCCTTGCTCTGACAATACTAGCACGGGTGCGAATGTCAACTTGTCCTTCAATTCCCGAAAGGCTGCCTTTACCTTCTCATTCCAGGCAAACTTGAGATCCTTCCGAGTGAGCTGAGACAACGGTCTGGCTATCTTGGAAAAGTCCCTAATGAATTGACGATAGTAACCTACTAGGTTGAGGAAACTCCCCACTTTAGTAATCAAACCGAGTTGCTTCCAGTCTTGAACTGCGGTCACCTTAGCAAGGTCCATAACTATCCCTTCTTTGGACACCACATGTCTCAGAAACTTAACTTCTTCTTTCCAGAAGTCACACTTCTTGTACTGGGCAAACAACTGGTTCTTCCTGAGCGTATCAAAGACTGCTCGCAGGTGCTCCTCATGATCCTTCTGACTCTTAGAGTATATCAATATGTCATCTATAAATACGATGACGAATCGGTATAGATATGGTCGAAACACCTAGTTCATAAGGTCCATGAACACGGCCGGTGCATTCGTGAGTCTAGATGACATTACAAGGAACTCGTAGTGTCCAAAACTAGTTCTGAACGCTGTCTTCTGCACGTCTTCATCCCTGACATGCAACTGATGATACCCTGACTGCAAGTCGATCTTTGAAAAATACTGTGCCCCTTTCAACTGATCGAATAGATTATCTATCCTAGGCAAAGGATACTTATTCTTCACTATTACTTGGATCAACCTGCGATAATCAATACACAATCGCAGTGATCCATCTTTCTTCTTCATAAACAACATGGGTGCTCCTCAAGAAGATACACTCGGTCATATGAAGCCTACATCCAATAGATCATCGATCAGTCTCCTCAGTTCCTCCATCTCACACAGAGGCATGCGATACGTCGGTTGAGATAGCGCTAGGTCGATGGTAAAATCGATCTCGCACCGAGGAGGTAGTCCATGTATCATAACACATCCGTGAAATCTCAGATTATAGGTGTGCTCCCAAGTGTCGGACCATCAATATACTCTAGCAAGGTAGTATAACAACTAACATGGTAGTATTAAATGACCTGAACTGGGAAAGTAAAGGTCGTGCCCTCAGGTCCATGGGCTGTCACCACCCTAATATCACAATCGATCTTTGCCCTTATTTCAGTAAGCCAATCCATACCGAGAATGACGTCATAATGACATAATGGGGCGACCATCAGGTCAACGAGCACTGCTCTATTCCCTAAGTCTATCGAGGAATCTCTACAAGTCTTAGTGGAGTCTGAGAAGGTCCCTGTGGTGGTAAGGAGCCTCACCCTAACCATAGGAGTAGTTACCAACCCTAGTCGCTTGATCGCTGCGCATGATATGATCGAAATAGTGGACTTGGTGTCCACCAATAAGAAGACTGGTGTGCCTTGGATATGTGTCATGACTTCGAAAGCCAGTGGTGCTGCAATTGCTGACTTAGATGCTTCAGCTGTAAGCACAGGTACTCGTGCCTGTTAAGAACAGTTCGGCTACGGTGCCATAGGCCGTTGAGGTGGCCTAAATTGAGGTTCAGGTGGTACTGATCGTAGAGGTGGAGCTGAGATGGCCTGAGGTAACTGACAGTTGATCTTCTAAGGAAGCGTGGTGTAAGACCCCCGTCCTAGTCCGTACTGTTCCGTTAGCTTCCGCGGTCCTTCCGGTCAAATTTCGGCAACCTTCGCACCATATCCGACGTTTGCGTGTGATCTTAAGCCAGGTCCCGCACATCGACGTCGGCTCGATCCGAAACCTATGTCTTGGCGACCGCGTCGTCGCCGCGGTTCCAACGCCACGACTCGCGCACCGAACCGATACCCAGGCAAGAAGATGTCGATCTGCATTTATTCTGAAGAAACACCGCGTGTTACAGATTTCAAGGGAATCTCTACAATTAGTCCCATTAATCAATCATAAATGCATCCCATACCTCAAGTACTACAACCCATTCCCTCCTTTTTCAAAAGTCCACCCTCTTTCCACCTCACCATTCCTCTTTTTCTCATTTTCAACAACAACCATACCCCTTTTACAAATTTTCAACCCAACCCATCACCCATCACACCTCACCCATCCATATCATCTCTCTCTCTCTCTCTCATTTCTCAAAATCTCCCAAGCAACTCAAGCCTCACACGTCCAAGCTTCCCTCTCCCTCCCAAGTGTGGTCCACCTTCTCATCTTCCATCTACACCCTCTCATCTCTCATCCACACCATTAATCTCCCATCATCCACCGTCCAAGGCAAAGGCAAGGAGCATTTGAGGCCAAGGGAGCAAGGAGGAGGCTTAAAGGTGGGTGATCCACCGTTGAAATCTTGATCTTTAGGGCCCACTTGTTGTGGGACCCATTTTGATGTATGTGTTGTATCAATGGAGGGCCCATAGTGGCGGGGTCCCTCCTCTCTATCTCACCGTATATTTCTCTCTCTCTCTCTCTCTCTCTCTTTTGTTGTGATGGTGTGGATCCCACCAATATGTGTTATATCTACCCCGTCCATCTACATCAGACGGTGTGGCCCACCCTATTGCAGGTGATGATCCACACCATCCACTGTTTGGATGGGCCCAATGCATCTTTTTTTTGTATATATATATATGTTATATTTTATATAATATATATATAATATATACAATATAATATGTATTATATATATAATATAATATATATATTATATGTATATATGTTGGTGTGCCACATTTACGTGGGACCCACCACAATAACGTGTTTATATATGGACGCTGGACGTTGGCAAACAGTGAAGTGTTAACTGTGACATGGGGGTGTACTACAAAGTTAGCCAAAGAGAAGGGAGAGGTGGGTCACTCATGTAGGCCCCACCTTGATGTTTTTTATGCAATCCAAGCCGACCATCCTATTTCCCAGACCATTTTAGGCGTTGAGTCGAAAAATGATCTCAATCTGCACTTATGGTGGGCCATAGCATAGCGAACAAGTTTTCTACCTTTGATTTACTCCCTGATGCTCCTGTATATCTGAAACAGCCCAATATTGGACTCTATGGGTTTGTATCAAGCCACAGGGACTAATGGCTGGTGTGGATCTTACTGAAGCGGGCCCCGCCTGGGAAAAACCGTAGAAAAATAACTTTTCAAAAAAAAAAAGAAGGCAGCAGCAGCAACCGCTGCCACTGACAGAAGGCGCAGGCAGCACCTGCGCTGGGCTGCCTAACGGACGGACCGAGCAGGGCCCTCACGACTCAAATGTGGGCCCCAACTTGATGCGTTTCATCCATCAGCACCGTGCATTTGATGGGTCCCCACGGACCAGCCGTCCACCCCAAAAATCAGCCGTAAACGGAACTCAGACAGGCCACACCATCTAAAAACGTGAGAAGACATGCCTAAAACACATAAAATCCTTTGGTGGGGCCTACCTGAGTTTTGGATGTTGCTGAAATTTAGTCTGGACCGTTAGTCCAGTGGGACACACATAATGGGTGGGCTGGATCAGTGGATCACATCACAGTGGGCCCCCAAACCATGACCCCATGAACGGTTTGGATGGCAAATGAACATCCCAGCATGGATGTAAATAAACATTATGGTGGACCCTGGTCCATGTGACCTTATAATCATATGAATGGCAAATAAACATCACCGTGGGCCCATGGTCCACGTGAACCCTGTCCGTTTGGGTGGCAACAAACATCACTGTAGGCCTACCCTCCTATGGTCCACGTGACCTTATGAATAGATTGGATTGCAAATGAATATTACAGTGGGCCCTAGCTTGGTCCACGTGGCTTTATGAAAAGTTGGGTGGAAAATAAACATTATGTTGGGCCCTATGTTGGGTGAAAAATAAACATTATATTGGGCCCTAGGCTGGGTGGAAAATAAGCATTATGGTGGGCCCCACTTATGTATGTATTGTAAACCACACCCTCCATTAGTATGGGCTCCATCATGATGCATGTGTTTCATCCAACAGTCCAACCATTTTGGAGATAATTTAAGGCCCATTGTGGAGGCCCATCTTCATGTATTAGTGGTCCTTGTTGAGGCCCACCTTGATTTGTATTAGGCCCATATTATGAGGCCCATTTGATGTACTGGCGCCCCATAGGTCAAGGCCCAATAGGAGGTACACAAGGCCCATTGTAGTGTGATTCCACCATGATATATATATTGATTTTATAATGGGCTATACCTTGGGAGCAATGATGGTTTGAGGTCCACATTGTGAGGATGATGATGGTTAAATGTCCGCATTGTCACTCTCTCCCTAGGGCCCATTAATAGGCAGATACCTGTAAAATATAGTCCGTCTAGGCCCATATTCGTTTTGATCAGAGCACATTACCACATAACATGCTTAGTATAGATTCATGATTCATGATCATACGCATCATATGTATGCCTGATGTAAGGATTGATTGATCATTGCACATGCCTTCGGGTAGATGGTTTGTGGGCTCCCTGATAGGCGGAGTTATCCCATATAAGTACATGGTACATGCAGGACTGTTGCATGACTGATAGTGTGACTCATGCACTTGCATTTGTGTGATTGTAGTTACTGTATGCCCTAGCGACATCAGGGCCATAGCCTCCATAGACACATCGTGGATGGCAAGATTGGATACCGAAAATATTTAGTTTTAGCATACGGGCGTTATAGATGTCCCTAGGTGAAAGTCCCTGGGTAAAAATCCCTAAACCCGATGGTACCAGAGGATGACTCCAACGTCGAGACCGAGTGGATATATGAGCGCATGAGGGCCGAATACCAGGAGGCTGCGTCTCCCACTGTGTTGTGGTCGGTTGGAAAGGAATGTGGCCTTACTCGCCCGAGGGTAGGGGGCAATACTAGGCTGAGTTTGACCAGCTTGCGAATGGGTCCGCTATCGACATGCCGGATAGGTATTAGTAGACTATTGGCCAGGCGGATAGTGAGGTTTCTTACGCTCACTTGGACTGTGCGGCTAGGAGAGTGACAGTGTCATTTGGAGTGTATTGAACCCCGGTGATTATCCAGAATGAGAACTGTACTGATATATGATGAAGATTGGCATGCTTGAGTTGCATCTCGCATCGCATGGCCGTGTTATGGCCGATAGCATTCATATCTTGCACCGCATAGCCTTGGTACGGCTGATTGCATTCATGTGCTCATCACCATGACTCCGCATTACTCTGACCTTGCATTTTGAGCACGCTTATATTGCGCACATATTTACACCACCCTCTAAGCTTTCTATAAGCTTATGCATGATTGATGCGTGTAGGTGACGCCAGGACGCAGTCGCAGCCATAGTCTCGCCGTAGTTGAAGCGTGCAGCCGAGCTTCTGGAGTTTTGTTTCTTTTGTTACATTGTATTTTCCCTTTCAGACGCATTATACTCAAAAGTTTTTGATCATAGTGGATTTTGTGGTGGTGTTCTTGTGGTTATTGTTCGTTGGTTATGCTTTTGGTTATGCTCATTATGAATCAGACTGATGATTATAAATCCTCCTTGTAGTATCCCAGGATCGGAACCTGGTGAATGGGTGCCGAGATCCAAGAATGGGGTTCTACGGAGGCTGTCGGCGCCGAATTCGGCGATCGGAAATTTTGTGAGCCCGGTTTCCGAGTTCGAGGCATGACACGTGGAGCCGTTGTCCCTCCTCTTGGTGAAGCAGTAAGTGTCAGTGTAGCCCAACCTCTTGCAGTAAGTGTACCACAAGTCTGCTCGCCTCAACTAAGTTGGTGGAGCCGTAAGTCTGGGAGCCGAATCTGCACGTGGCTTTTTACCAAGGAATGATCTGCTCGGTAAATCTGGTTGAGGCCTCAGACCCATGGGTACACGTGAATGGGATAGTCTATCCCTGTCCTGCTCAGCCGCTGAGACATGTTCACTAACTCAGCATAGTTGGGAATGCTAGTGCAACACATCTTCGTATGTATCTCAGGTTGCAGACCCTTAGAAAATTACCGCATTCGCATCGGCTCGTCTGCCAATATCATTCATTTGAGTATATATAGCTAGCTCCGTGAATCTATTTTCATACTTAGCCACAATCATTCCTATAAGATCTGTATCCTAGTCCATACTATTCCGTCGACTCCCGTGATCCTTCTCGGCAAATTTCGGCAACCTGCGACGTATAATCAACGTTTACGCGCGACCCTAAGTCGTATCCTCTAGAATTGAATCAGCTTAATTCGAGACTTGTATCATTGCGACCGCACCATCGCCACGGTACCAACGCTGCGACTCACGCACCGATGCGATACCCTGACCGGAAGATGTGGGCCGACATTTATTTCAAAGAAAACACCGTGCGTTTGCAATCCCAAGAGAATCTCTACAACATGTCAAATCAATCCCATCGATCACCTCATGTCAAGTCCAAAGCAACCCATACTTTCTTTCTCTACAAGTTAAGCAAACCCAAAGTCAACCAATCCATCACCTCACCCATCATTCACATCCATCACCCATGTCCCATCACTTCTTTTTCAACCACCCTCTGCCTCTCTCTTTCTCTTCACATTTTCCAAGCCACTCTAAGCAACCAAAAACCACACGTCCAAGCATTTCATGTGAGAGAGAAAAGTGTTGTGTATGACCCACTTTTCCATCCCAAATCCATCATCCTAGGCATTCAAACCTCATCTTCCACCATCAAAATGAAGCACATGGAGACCGGCGTTCCAACGGACCGAGAAGATCGAATGGTGGGTGCTCCCATAGGCTAGATTTCATTATTTTGATGGTGGGCCAAGTGAGGCCTACCGATTGATGGTATGGATCTTACTTTAGACCCTTGATGTGGCCAATGGACTACTTTGATTCTCATGATCATTCCATGATGGGGCCATTCTCCATGGACCCCATCATGATGTTTATTTTTTCTTGTATTATAAGAGGTCATCTAAACCATCCATTTTGGGTGGAGAAGGATCTCCACCGTTAATCTTCGATTTGATGGGCCCACGAGTAATGGGACCCACTTGATGTATGATTGCTTGCAAGGGAGGGCTCATAGTGGCGGAACCCTCCATCACACGTGTCCCGTCTCTCTCTCTCTCTCTTTTTCTTTTAATATGATGATATGTCCATGTGGCCCACCCGAATGGACCCCACCATAAAGCATGTATTTGATCCAAGTGATTTGTAGGTGGGGCCCACTTGTATATATATTGTTCCACACCACTCAGCTATGTGGTGGCCCACCTGAGCAAGGCCCACCTTTTTATATGTGTTATGCTCAGACCGTTCAGCGTCCAGGGACGCTGGACGTGAAAGGAAAAAATAAAATAATATATATATATATATATATATATATATATATATATATTAGCTTGATACTCAAGCTTTGGAGAGGGCCATCCATGTAGGCCCCACCTCAATGTAAAATTTCAATCCACGCCATCCATCCTTTTCCCCATACCATTTTAGGCGTTGAGTCGAAAAATGAGGTTAATTTGACTCTCGGGCGGGCCAATGTGTCTACCATTGAAATCCACCCTGTTGTTTTGATGCGCCAAAAATATACTCAATATTGGACTCGTTTGGTTTGTCTCAAGCCGTGAAAACCAATGGCTGGGGTGGATTTTGCCGATGCGGGCCCTACACAGGAAAAACCCTAAAAAAATACATTTTCTTCAATTTTTTTTTTATATATATAAGTAGCAGGTGCTGCTGACGTCCAGAGGACGTGCAATAGCCTCCTGCTGCATTTGACACTGGAGACAGGGGTCCCAGCTGTGGGCCCCACCGTGATGTTTGTGAACATTAACACCGTGCGTTTTGATGAAGCCCCTTAGGGAAGTGGGTCCCCAAAAAATCAACCCTATGAGGAGCTCAGATGGCCCACACAGCGTGCAATAGTGTGATTGAATGTCTTCCATTGAAACCTCTTTTGGGTGTCCCAGAAGTTTTGGATTGATATGAAATTTGTTTTTCCCCTTCATATGGGTCTGTGTGACCTTACCAACGGATTGGATGACAAATAAACGTTATGGTGGGGCCCACGTGGGACCCACAATGATATATGTGTTTTATTCCCACCGTCCAGGCGGACGGTGGAGCCCATAGTAACATATGTGTTTTGCTCACACCGTCCACTACTGTGGACGGTGGAACCCACCGTGATGTACGTGTCCTATTCATGTCGTCCAACCATTTATCTGGTGGGCCCACATCAAGGAAACAGTGTTGATTAAACGTCTACCATTGTGACCCTTTTATGGTCTAGAAAATTTGGGCCAACATGAAATTTGTTTTTCCTTTCATTCTGGCCTGAATGACCGTATGAATAGATTGGATGACATATAAACATTATGGTGGGCCCAACATGGTACCCCATGGTGTATGTGTTCTAGCCACACCATCCATACCAGGATGGTGGGACCCATGGTGTATGTGTTTTAGCCACACCGTCCACACCTGAATGGTGGGACCCACCATGATGTATGTGTTACATCAAATCTGTCCATCCATTTTAAAAGCTCATCTTATGACACGAGCTAAAGAATGAGTCAAGTCCATAGTTCATGTGGACCCCCACCATGATGCATGGGTTGCAACCAAACCATCCACCAATTGGCAAGCTTGTATTACAGGCTTGAGACTAAAAATTAGACAGATCTATGGTTCAAGTGGACCCCACCTTAGTATATGTATGGGGCCCATACATAGCGCTAGCTAATCTACAAGTTTTGAGTCATGCAGATCAAATTTAAAGTGATTGATGCAAATTTCACAAGCAATCGAGATAAGCGCTAATTACCCCAAAAAGCTACTAAGGAGAAATAGAGGTAGTACTCAGGTCTTGGCACAAAATTTTTCGGGTCATTAAACATATTGATTTATTTGTGGCCGCCCATTGAGGCCCACCTTGGTATATGTATGAGGCCTTTTTTGATTTATTTGTGGCCATCCGTTGAGGCCCACCTTGGTGTATATATAAGGCCCAAGTGATTAGGCTCATCTTGTCATATTTATAGCCATTGTTGAGGCCCACCTTGATGTACTTTGTGGCCCATCCGTTAGGCCCACTTTGATGTATTTCGTGGCCTAATCAAGAGGCCCACTTTGATATACATGTGACTCATTAGGATGTATCTTTGACCCATGAGCGGGGCCCACCTGTTGTGTGTTTTGAAGCCCAGGTGCAGGGCCCACCTGTTATGTATTTGAGGCCCGTGTATTGAGGCCTATTGTGATGTATTTGGGGCCCATGGGTCGAGACCCATTGTGGTGTATTAGGGCCCATGGGTTGAGGCCCATTGTGATGTATAAGAGCCCGTGGGTTGAGGCCCATTATGCTGTATTTGGAGCCCATTGGGTTAAGGCCCATTGTGATGTATTAGGGCCCATATGATGCGGCCCATTTGATGTATTTGAGGCCCATGGGTTGAGGCCCAATGGGATGTACATAAGGCCATTGTAATGTGATTCCACATGGTTTATGTAATGATGTTTATGGTGGGCCGTGCCTAGGGAACAATGTTGGTTTGACGTCCACATTGTAAAGATGATGTTGGTTAAATGTCCACATTGTCACTTTCCTTTAGGCCCATTAATAGGCCCATACTTGTTGTGTGTAGGCCATCAAGGCCCATCTTCGTTGTGAGGATAGTTCATCACCATATAAAATGCTTAGTATAACTCCATGATTCATGCCCATACGCATCATATGTATGCCTGATATGAGGAATGTTTGATTATAGCATACGCCATTGGGCAGACTATTTACGGGACTCCTTATGAGACGGAGTGCCCACATTATCGCGCCGTATGCGCAGGATTGCTACATGACTGGATAGTGTGGCTCATGCATCTCACATATATGAGACTTGATCATTATACGCCCTAGCGACATAGGGCCGTGGCCTCCACAGACACATCGTGGATGGCCAGATGGGACACCGAAAATGCTTGGTTCTAGCACTGTGGGCACGTAGGATGTCCTTGGGTGAAAATCCCAGAACCTCCTTGGTACAAGGAGATGCTCCAATGTCTAGACCGAGTGGAATATGAGCGCCGGTACCTATACCATGAGGTCGTGTCTCCCACTGTGTCATGGTCGGTTGGAAGGGGGTGTGGCCTTATCCACCCAAGTGAGGGGGCTATAAGCTAGGTTGTGTATAAGCAGCTCGTAAATGGGTCCGTTATCGACGAGCCGGGTAGGTATTGGTAGACTACTGGTCAGGCGGATAGTGAGGTCTATTCCGCTCGCTGGGCTGTGCAGTTAGGGAGGAGGCAGTCGAAGTGGAGTGTAATAGACCCTGGTGATTTCCCTAGAGAGCAATTGTACTGATATGTGGACTTATTGAGTAGGAATTGCATATCCATTCATTCACTATCCACTCGGGCTGGTGGTGCGTAACTATTTGTTATGTGTACCCTTGCATGGCCAGGATTTCGGTTGGGCGCACGATTAACCTGAGATCAGGAGTTTACCACATTATGTCTGACTATCCAAATTTAGGTATGGGACTGGTTTAGATAGAAGTCCCTTGTGATGGACCCCATAGCCTGTGATACTTCGTACTATCATCCCGACTTCACCTTTCAGCATGGTCATTTCATTTGCACCGCATATCACATTGCATCTGCAGTACTTAGCATTTTGGGTTACTATATTTTTACACTTATATGGCCTAGATGAGGTTGATGGTATTCGTAACTCATCAGGATTCGTATGTTGCATTACATCCTTAGCATCTGTTATTGTCTTATTATGTTTTGCATCGCTTGGCCTTGGTACGGCTGATAGCACTCATGAACTTACCAGTATATTTTCTCTTACTCTGATATCGTATGATTCATGTCTTGTCAGTATTTTCACTTATTCCGATGATGTATGATTTATGGGCTTTATGGTATACTTGACATTTATCTTGTGCACACATTTTCACGACCCTCTAAGCTTTTATAAGCTTATGCACGATAGATGCATGCAGGTGGCGTTAGGTTGCAACAGCATTGAGTCTAGAGTGTGCAGCTTTCCTCTGGAGCTTTGATTTCAATATATGTATTTCCCTTTCATCATTGTATTCAAATGTTTATATTAGTAGATATGTGGTGATGGTGTTGCCTTTATGATTTGGGTATACTTATGATTATGCTTCTTATGAGACAAATGTACGTTGAAAAATCCTCCTTGTAGGATCCCAAGATCGGAATCTGGCACATGAGTGCCGGAATCCGAGAATGGGGCACTACGAAGGCTATCGGCGCCGGATTCGGCGATCGAGAATTTTGTGAGCCCGATTTTCGAGTTTGGGTTGTGACAATTCCCCCTATTATAGAGGCAAAGGAAGTCACTCTCCTTCTCGTTGCAGTAGGTGAGGGGAAAGTACTTCTCATGGAAGTAGGTCTCAAAAGCTTCCCATGTTCATACATACTCAGAAGCCACTGTCCGTAGGATGCTGTCCCACCAGAGACTGGCTTCCTTCTCAAACATATATGTGACCAACTCAACCTGTTCTGCCTCAGTGCAGTGTAGTGGCTTCAACATCTTAGAGATGCGATCAAGCCAATATTCAGCATCCTTAGGTCTACGAGTACCCACAAAAGTGGGAGGTTGGAAGCACTGTAATCGCTCAAATAAGCTGCTAGCATTCAGGTTCCCAGCAGGGTGCATAGGTGGTGTACGTGGAACCACATTCATGTTCTAGGCAAGGGCCCCAGTGATGGTGGTCCAAATTTGCTACTGCTACTACATAAGGAGCATCATCTGCTCCAACCTATCAGGAGGAGGAGCTTGATGCATGTGGGGCGTCGACGAGGACACACGGTTTTGTTCTGGAACCGGTGGTACCCTAGGTGTTGACCTATTGGTGGGGCCAGTGGCCGGTAAAGAATCCGGCATAGTCTTGTGATCCAGGCCCAAACTGGGGTTCGTGTGGCTATTGCTTAGGGGAGGTGCCCCATCACTTGATTTGCTAAGTGTAAGACATGACGTACTCCGAGTGGCCTTAGGTGGCATTCCCTATATACAATATAGGGTACAGCATGTGTAAGATTTTGCATAATAACACTTAATTTCTCAAGCATTCTACACATTTCATAGTAAAAGGGGCTGCAAGCATTTCATTTAACCAAAATTGTCACAATACATGAGATGTAGTCTTATATGGATCATGACAGAAGATGCATGTGAGCTAATCTAAACAAAGTTTTTAAACACTAAAACATACCAATCACTCTACCATACTACTAAGCCTACCAAGGCTATAACATAGAAAACAAGAAAGCAAAGAAAACCTAAAGACGACTACAACATAGGACTAGTCGTCTGAATCTGGTGATGAAGGAACACCCTTGTCCCGCAAACAGCATAGGAGAGCCTTCAAGGTGCGAGACACCTTCTTAAATTTCTATTTCATGAAGGCCCTATTCTTTCAAGTTCAGCCTGGGTCTCTTTGACGTCCTGTCTCATGGCAACTTGGCCCTCCTCAATCTGAGCCAAGTGGGCTTCTAAAGCAACCCGATTATGGTGGTGCTCATGTGTAGCAGGTGGAGAGCCCTCATCAGAGTCTTGGGCCTCCTCTTCTTCCTCTTCCTACTCTCCCTCTTCCTTGCTTCCTTCCTCTATCTCATTTTCATCCTCTTCTTCATCACTTTCTTCCTCTTAACTTCCTGTCTCATCCTCACTCCCATCGAGTCGGGCTTGACGTTGTCGTGGCCCAAATCCCATGTTGTTGAGCATAGCGTCATTAATGTAGTGGATCGACACAAGGTCCGTGTCAAGTTGGTAGCTAAACTCTCAAGCAAGCTTACATATAAGTCGGCCGAACAGGAGTGAAATGTCAGTCCTAGGAGAGCGTGTGGTCTAAATTATTTGTAGTAGGACAAATATAGGTAGGCACAACTTATCTCCTTGCCCAGTTCTGTATAGGAAGTCCACCATCAAACGTATGCATTCAGAGTGATTGGTCCACTTAGGATACACATTTTGTGTGAATATGTGGTGGAGTAGGCGGATGTCATGAGTCATCTTGGTTGCTGGGAGGTAGTTGCCTATATTCCAGTGGATCAGTCGGCCGCAAAGAAATTGCATACGGCGATCTCTTTTGCGCACACTCCTGAGACTCTTCTCGCTAGCATGAACCTCACCACGCTCCATCCCCATAATCTGAGCTATCACACCAACATCAATTGTGGCTTCTCGCCTTCTCATGGGAATAGTGAACTATAAAGGCTCCAGCGATGGGTCCTGTATGTGAGCGTAGAAGGCTCAAACAGTGCTCTCACATGCACGTGACTTGCCTTCAAATATGAGACCCCATCCAGTGTCCAATAGGAGATCCATCACCGAATATATCCTAAATAGTTTTTTATCCATGTGTGCTTCACAGAGAACTCTATAACCCCATAACCTACCATGTGCCATATTCGGCTGTAGGGCCCTTTCAAGAGAAATTTAGGGATCGAGATCCTGCTTCGTCCTCAGCTCTCGTGTGGCACTTGTACTTGCTTCGGCGTCCGATTTCTGCTTTCTTGGATGAGTAGGGCGACTAGGCCCAACTTCATCTTTGGAAGCCCTCTTCTTTCCCATGAGGGAAAGAAGTGTGGAGAGAGAGAAGACAGTAGCCACGAGCTCGAAAAGAGCCATTAGAGTGAAACAAGATGGAGTGATAGGATGGATTGTTGCACTTTGAGATTTTTTAGACACAAAGGAGGGTTTGTGTACTCAAATGGGAGAAAATGAAAGAGATAGGAGATGGGTTTGAAAGGAGTGGTGGGAGGTGGGTATGTAGTGATGAAGAAGAAGAAGATTTAAGAATGGTAGGGAGATTTGAGGGAGAAAAATTAGATTTTTGAGAGCTTGGAGGGGTTTGGAAACTTGAAAATGGGAGAATGATGTAAAGAAGGGCATTAGAGTGGTCCCACGTGAATGTGCAAGGCCCCACACACGTGTACACCATCAACCCGACGTGGCCCGATGTGGCCCGACCGACCCTCTGTGGCTGGACTGCAAGGCCTCGCGGTAGGCTCGATGCCATCATGGTCCACTGGACCTAGGGCGATGGCATCCCCCTGGGGTGCCGAAAATGTGTGGGGGCCACTTTGATTCCCCCCGATTTGCGCCGTTTAGGCTCCCGAGTCCATTTGAGATGTTTTCGGTGTCCATCTCGTACATATTCACGCGTTCCGGTCATTTGAGTGTGGAATAGGCTGAATTATCATTTAAACCCATCAATTGATGGTCTACAAAAGAACTGGGATTATCTCGCATGATCATAGATGCATATGGGTCCCGCTTCAATGGTCAGTTTTGTTTGTTGGTGAAACTTGGGCTCCTATGTTCTTTTTTATGTTTTGATCACTCCCTCTCAAGTCAAAGTACATCAGTGTGCATTATGTTACCATAACCCAGGTCCAGTTTAATCCAAATCATGCTCTGATACCAACTTGTAACGCCTTGAAATTCGGGGGTCGAGCAGAAGCTCAACTCCCGAGTTCCAACGCATCACTTATGCAACATAGATAATGATGATTAAATGTTGTCCATATTAGTGCATCAAACATGAATGGAATTATACCAAATCAAAATATCATACTCCAGAGACAATTAGATATGTGCAAGCGGAAGACTGTGATAAATATATAATGCATATAAGTAATTGTAAGTCCCCAGAGTATGAACATGTCACCAGGTTAAATTATTACATGTATAGTTCCAAAAATTTACAAAATGATATAGTGTAATTGCTTTTAATTCGTATCCCTGTAACCCCGTCGATGCAACTCTAGGTCTACATAGACTCGCCAGAGAGTTGCATGTAGGAGAATTCCTCCTCGTCATCATAAAAGTCAGGCTCCGCCTCGTAAGCATTGTATAAGTGTTATGGTTTCTTGTTCCTTTGATTGTCAAATCTTATAGTGCCCAAACCATAATTTGTGTCTTGTGTAGAACATTGATATATCTGTTCAAGGCAATGCATCACATGTAGAAGGACAATGCTTCAAATCAAGAATAAAGATCTACTTCAAGAAATTCAAAGATCAAGTACATTGTTCACTTCTTTAAGCTTCAAAGTTTAATGTTTTAAAGTGACATCGAAAGACAAGTCAACTGTTCATACTCAAGACTCAAGGTGAAGTTCAACTCATGTACTACAAATTTAAGCTTCAAAAGATCACAAGTACAAGCTTCATCATGTGTTGAGATCTCAAGCTTCATGAACTTTAAAGATCATCTATTATCTGAAGAAAAGAAGGTTCAATGTTCATTCATCATGTCCAAGGTATGAAAGACCTTAGATTGACCTTAGGGTAGGTTATTTTGTATACATAATTCAAATTGAATCATTTTATAAGTGTTTAATCTGTTCTTCGACTAGTCCTAGACTCTGTTTGACTAGTCCTAGCACTGGCTCGACCAGCCCAAGAAATTCCAAGACCAGTCCAAAGTTTATTGTAAATTTTCAGAATTTTTTGGTAGGCCATGATCAGTCCTGGAGATTGCTCGACCGGTCATGTGAACAGTGCACGACTTGTTCACGACCAGTCTTGCAGCCACGACTCAAACTTCAGCAATTGTTTCTGGTTCTACACGACTAGTCGTGGACAGGTCACGACTAGTCGTGGAGGTCTCACGACCAGTTGTGAAGGGCCTATGACCAGTCGTGGAACGGCTTTATCCTATCGCACTCTAAATTTTAAAAATCCGTTGGTCTTTCGACCAGTCGTAGTGTCCACAAGACTAGTCGTGAACGTGATTTCTTCACTTATAAATAGAGCATGATTTTTAGAGTTTGATATTCAATTCAAGTATAATCAAGACATCACTTTGAGAGATAAGTTTATAAACTTCTTAAGCTATGTTGTGCATATTTAATATTCTCTTTTATTAGCTTTTTATATTTGATTTTGTTTTCTTCATTCCAATCTGATCTGAAAGAGGGATTGAAGTATTTCCACATCTTGGAATCAAAATCAAATAGAGCTAGCCCAACTTGATTTAATTTAAAATCAATTTAGAACCTAGAACCATTTCATAAGTGAGTGTGGACATTAAACTTCTATATTCGAACTTCTATTCCGATTTGGTTCTTTCAGGCTGCAACAAAAGAAGAATATCCAGGTATTTTACATTATTGTAATTTCCTTTGTATTGGTTTCTTTTGAGATTGAGCCAGAAAAATCTCATTCTTTTAGTTACATAAGGAGATCCAGAAAACTCAGAGTGTGGGTTTTTGAATTATGTATGCCCACTTGAAAGACACAATTGTGAGGGTTTTAGGTGAACGTAGAAAACCTATTTTCATAGTGAACGCTAATATCCACTGTGTGAGGATATTAGGAGTGGAGTAGCTGTGTGGCTGTTGTTTAATAGTTAGTGTACACACAGGTGAACCACTATAATTCTTTGTGTTTTGTGGATGTCTAGTTTATTTTCTATATCTTTTATCATTCAAGTTTGTGGGATGTATTTGTGGATGTGAATGTTGTAATCTTTACATTTCAGCATTGTGGCGAATGTTGTAATAGCTTAGATTTTCTTTCTTGTTATTTCCTTTTTATTTCTCTTCAGTTTGAGTTTTTGATACACAAATCGTTCTAGTAAGGTTGTCCTGCCATAAACCCTTAGTTTTTATGGTGTAAGGTTGTCCTTAAAACACCAGTTATATCAACCTCTCAATATTAGAATTTTGAGGTTGCTTTACATTTTCGTATTGTAGATTGTTTAAAGTGCTATCTTTCCTTTAATTATTTAAATTTCGTTATTATCATTTTAATTTGGCATAGTCCTATTCACCCCCCCCCCTCTAGGACTCTAGCTCAGCCTTTTCACATCGCCATCACCTGAAGCTACAACAGAGTCTGGTTGGTGTTTTAAAGCACTGTCCAAGAGTGGGGGTGGATGATCAACTCGGTGGAGTTACATGGAAAAGGTTAACATGTTATCAATTCAGTCAAGCAGTAATGATAAAGCAGTATAACAATCATATCCTAAGTATTTTTGTTAATGCAAGAATGGTATGTGATAATGATGCGTGCCCTCGCTTGCACTCCCTTAGTGACATCATCTCATGATCGCTCATGCACCACTCTGGACACGTGCGCTTCCTCACCAAAGCACATGCAATGCGGTGCATGATCATGTTAGCTAATATTTAATTAGGTTTATTCATACAGCAGATTTGTGAAGCTAAGGTACCTCCCTTTATATCATTTACCTAAATGATTATCCATCTAGGGTCGTCAATCCTAGTTAATCACATACGATAGGCAAGTTATAGGGCAACATCACCCCTAATTGAAAAGCAGTGGATATGCAAGTTCAGGTCGCTACGGAGAGGCTCGTCACCTCAGCGTAGGCCTAGTTTATACTGAGGTCACTACGGAAAGGCTCGTCACCTTAGCATAGGCCGATAACTTGAATACAGTGTCTCATACCACCAAATTCAGCTCATGAGTTTGGTTTGCTCACTGGACACTATGGGAAGGCTCGTCACTCCAGCGTAGGCCAACAGCTCAACCACGGTGTCCCATACCATCATGCCCAACTTATAAGTCTTAGCAGATCGTGATACTAAGGTTAAACGGGCTTTTCACTGGTAAGTGGTACCTTAGATTCAAGCAGTAGCGTCCATACATGGTGAATATATATTAGGCCAATCGGGTTACTTGACAAGCCCGATTAGTACGAGCGCACGTAAAATTAATCGACATGGAGCGCATACGCACTCCTCGTAGCCTAACCACTATCGATAATCACCGTACGGCTCGGATTCATCGGACGTATCCATTATGGCGAAATTAGTTTGGCCACTGATCGTAGATCGTTACCGATTGCCTGGACTACGTATCAGTCTCAATCATACTCAAACACAATAGGCATTCATATGTGATAGTCAAAAACAACATATGACAACCAATTCAAATATAAATCTCATTTGAGCATTTTAACAAACACATGGTGCACGCACTATCATAGATAGGCATTTCATCCATAAAGCACGCAATAGCAAGATAGGTTAAGTGAAGGAAACTGTAACTATAGATAAGGTAATTGAAAATCCTATCTCAACACCCTCATTAAATACATCTCAACAAGCAACTTCTCATTCAGATATTTTATCAAACACTTAGACTACACATATCAACATACAGGTAAAACATTTGTTATAAAATATACTATAGCAAATCCTTTCATAAGGGAGTTGCCATAGATACAAAAATCATGTATTCCCAACCAATAATCATGGCAAGCATGAGTCATAATTCCATATTCATTAAAACATTTCAACAAACACATAGAATGCATTATATTCAACATAGTTTATATATATGTGTAATAAAAGGAAAACATCGTTTCTAAGTACATGTGACAACAATCAAGTTAGTCATAAATCATTAATTGACATTGAAAGCCTTGAAAACCATAACCTAAGCATTTATAGTCCGCACCTTTTGTCGGTTCGCTCGTTACGAACTCGGTTCGCACACTACGTCTTTGTCTACAGCACAACGGCTCCTAAATCATGAAGTAGGTTAACTATTTCACCGTTTCCTCTATTCAAATTCCTAAAATAGATTAGGGTTAGGATTTCTTACCCAAAAATAGATTTGGATTCGATGGAGTAGCGACACGAGAGAGATGATTCGACATGTGGAGTGGTAGGAATGAAACCAAGCAACTATCTCTCACTCTCTCTCTCTCTTCTCCTCACTCTTTCCTCCTCTTTTCTCTCTTCTCTCTCCTAGGGTTTAGGAAATTCGTATGGAATGAGAGAGGGGTGTGTTAAGGCCCTTATATAAGCCCAAAACTGGTGCAAATAGCCCCAGGGCCATGGTATACTTAGGTTATAGCCAAAGGGTGGCTGTTACGGGCCAACGGAGCTCATCTGGAGGGCCATTTCCTACATACGATTTGGAGAAAGTTCCCAGAAAATGGATCTAAGTCAGGTTAAGATTTTGGTCTGATCAAATGTGTGGGTCGACCGCGGAGGACCAATTTCCGTTCAACGACTAATGTCACTCGATTAGGACCACAAGTATACTACATGTGTAGGGAAATTTTCCTGATCCAAGCGTGTAGTTGGGTCAGAATCTGATGGTCTAAAACCTTAGATTTGGCCTGCAAGTGAACGGTCGAATTCACTTAAGTTTGAGTTCATTTTCTAAAGATATTCGCGTTTCTCACACACTTCGCTCCAGGCTCAAGTTGTGCATTTCTGGATACTATTTGGACTTGATTTCCGAGATGGTTGTCAAGCCCAGTAAAGAAGTTATAATCGTATAGGTTTGCAGTAATCAAAATTTTGACGCACGGTCCAAGTCCGATGCGGAGTTTCAGTGTGCCCCCAAGAGCAACTAGGTTTTGAGATTTCTCCTAGGTTTTTAGGTAATGTGGAGTTAGTGATTCTACTAGTTTTGGGTCTTGCAGTTCACTTAAAAAGTGGTTTAAGCTAATCTACTAATTAATGTAGTTTAGTACTTGGTTAATTTACGTCTAATTTCTACATAATTTGATCCTTTGCGATTTCTGCTTGAAGTGATACTCGGTTCTTAGTACAGATTTTTCCGAGACGTTACAAGTAACCCTCACAACGCTCTCTTCGGATATCGAATTTAGACTATTTCACGATATTAGAATGGTAAATTGTAAAGCTTCCAAATGGGACCAGAATTGCTTAATTCAGAGAAAGTTCGATATCCGAAAAGCATGTTGGAACTCATTTATTGTAATTTTTCAATATGGATTGTTAATCTTTCCAAATTGCGTGATCCAATAGAGACGCCTATAACTCCATCATTTGAGGTCAGAAGGGGTCAATTTTTGGTCATTTAAATGGTACTTTAGTGCTCTTTCATTCTTGACTGGAATCGTCGTATTCCGAGACCATTTGGGAATCCGTAATTGGGATCGCAGTCATCGGTCCTGAATGTTTCCTTCATCTCCTTGTCCAAAAGTAACCCACATAACTCTCTATTGAGAGGTCGAATTTAGACTATTTCAAGTCATTGGAATGGTAACTTGTCAAGCTTCCAAATGGGACTAGAATAACTCAATTTAGAGACCGTTCGATATCCCAAAAGCACGTTGGAACGCTTCGATCGTCATTTTTCAATATGGATTGTTAATCTTTCCAAATTGCGCGATCCAATGGAGACGCTTATAACTCCTTCATTTGATGTCAGATTGGGTCAATTTTTGGTCATCTGAATGGTACTTTAGTGCTCTTTCATTCCTGACTGGAATCGTCGTATTCCAAGACCACTTGAGCATCCATAAGTGGGATCGCAGTCGTCTATCCTGAATGTTTCCTTCATCTCCTTGTCCAATAGTAGCCCTCATAACTCTCTCTTAAGAGGTCAAAATTAGACTATTTCAGGACATTGGAACGGTAAGTTGTCAAGCTTCCAAATGGGACCTGAACTGCTTAATTCAAAGACCGTTCGATATCCCAAAAGCACGTTGGAACTTTTCGATCGTCATTTTTCAATATGGATTGTTAATCTTTCCAAATTGCGTGATCCAATGGAGACGCCTATAACTCTAACCTTTGATGTCGTATTGGGTCGATTTTTGATCATCTGAATGGTACTTTAGTGCTCTGTCTTTCCTGATTGGAATCGTCGAATTCCAAGACCATTTGGGCTTTTATAAGTGGGATCATAGTCGTTAGTCCTAAATGTTTCCTTCATCTCCTTGCGCAATAGTAACCCTCAAAACTTTATCATTAGATGTCGAATTTAAAATATTTCAAGACATTTGAATGGTAACTTGTCAAGCTTTCAAATGCGACCAGAATTACTTAATTCAGAGACCGTTCGATATCTGAAAATCACGTTGGAATTCTTCGATCGTCATTTTTCAATACAGATTTTATAATCTTTCTAAGTTGCGTGATCCAACGGAGACGCCTATAACTCTAACCTTTGATGTCGGATTGGGTTGATTTTTGGTCATTTGAAAGGTACTTTAGTGCTCTTTCATGCCTGACTGGAAACGTCGTATTCCGAGACCATTTGGGCATCCGTAATTGGGATCGCCGTCTTTGGTCCTGAATGTTTCCTTCATCTCCTTGTCCAATAATAACCCTCATAGCTCTCTTAAGAGGTCGAATTTAGACTATTTTAGGTCATTAGAATGGTAACTTCTCAAGCATCCAAATAGGACCTGAATTTCTTAATTCAGAGACCGTTCAATATCTCAAAAGCACGATGGAACTCTTCGATTGTCAGTTTTCAATATGGATTGTTAATCTTTGCAAATTGCGCGACCCAACAGAGACGCCTATAACTCCATCCTTTAATGTCGGATTAAGTCATTTTTGGTCATCTGAATGGTACTTTAGTGCTCTTTCATTCCTGACTGGAATCGTCATATTCCGAGACCATTTGGGCGTTTGTAAGTGGGATCGCAGTCTTCGATCTTGAATATTTCCTTCATCTCGTTGTCCAATAGTAACCCTCACAACTCTCTCTTTAGTTAATGAATTTAGACTATTTCAGGATATTGGAATGGTAACTTGTCAAGCTTCCAAATGGGACCAAAATTGCTTAATTCAGAGGCCGTTCGATATCCCAAAAGCACGTTGGAACTCTTTGATCGTCATTTTTTAAAATGGATTGTTAATCTTTCCAAATTACGCGATCCAACTGAGACGCCTATAACTCCATCATTTGAGGTCAGATTGGGTCAATTTTTGGTCATTTAAATGGTAATTTAGTGCTCCTTTATTCCTGACTGGAATCATCGTATTTCGAGACCAATTGGGCATCCATAATTGGGATCGCAACCGTCGGTCCTGAATGTTTTCATCATCTCCTTATCCAATAGTAACCCTCACAACTCTCTCTTTAGATGTCAAGTTTAGACTATTTCAGGATATTGGAATGGTAACTTGTCAAGCTTCTAAATGGGACCAGAATTGCTTAATTCAATGACCATTCGATATCTCAAAAGCACGTTGGAACTCTTCGATCATCATTTTTCAATATGGATTGCTAATCTTTTTCAATTGCGCGATCCAACGGAGACGCCGATAACTCCATCCTTTAATGTCAGATTTGGTCGATTTTTGGTCATCTGAATGGTACTTTGGTGCTCTGTCATTACAGATTGGAATCGTCATATTCCGAGTTCATTTGGGCATTAGTAAGTGGGATCGCAGTCCTCGATCCAGAATGTTTCCTTCATCTCCTTGTCCAATAGTAACCTCATAATTCTCTCTTTATATGTCGAATTTAGACTATTTCAGGACATTGAAATGGTAACTTGTCAAGATTCTAAGTGGGACCTGAATTTCTTAATTCAGAGAGTGTTCGATATCCCAAAAGCACGTTGGAACTCTTCGATAGTCAAATTTCAATATGGATTGTTTATCCTTCCAAATTGCCCGATCCAACGTTGACGCAAATAACTCCATCATTTAATGTTCGATTGTGTCTAGTTTTGGTCATCTGAATGGTACTTTAGTGCTCTTTCATTCCTAACTAGAATCGTCGTCTTCCGAGACCATTTGGGCATCGGTTAGTGGGATCACAGTCGTCGATCCTGAATGTTTCCTTCATCTCCTTGTCCAATAGTAACCCTCACAACTCTCTCTTTAGATGTCATATTTAGACTATTTCAGGACATTGGAATGGTAACTTGTTAAGCAACCAAATGGGGCCAGAATTGCTTAATTCAGAAACCGTTTGATATCCCAAAAACACGTTGGAACTCTTCGATCGTCATTTTTCCATATGGATTGTTAATCTTTCCAAATTGCGTGATCCGACGGAGACACCTATAACTCCATCATTTAAGGTCAGATTGAGTCAATTTTTAGTCATTTGAATGATACTTTAGTGCTCTCTCATTTCTTACTGGAATCGTCATATTCCGAGACCATTTGGGCATATGTAATTGGGATCACAGTCGTCAATCCTGAATATTTCCTTCATCTCCTTGTCCAATAGTAACCCTCATAACTCTCTCTTTAGAGGTTGAATTTTAACTATTTCAGGTCATTGGAATGGTAACTTGTCAAGCTTCCTAATGAGACTAGAATTGCTTGATTCAGAGATCGTTCGATATCCCAAAAGCACGTTGGAACTCTTCGATCATCATTTTTCAATATGGATTTTATAATCTTTCCAAATTGCATGATCCAACGGAGATGCTTATAACTCCAACCTTTGATGTCGGATTGGGTCTATTATTGGTCATCTGAAAGGTACTTTTGTGCTCTTTTCATTCCTGTCTAGAATCGTCGTATTCTAAGACCATTTGGGCATTTGCAAGTGGGATCGCAGTCATCGGTCCTGAATGTTTTCTTAATCTCCTTGTCCAATATTAACCCTCATAACTCTCACTATAGAGGTCAAATTTAGACTATTTTAGGTCATGGGAATGGTATCTTGTCAAGCTTCCAAGTGGGACTAGAATTGCCTAAGTTACAGACTGTTCGATATCCCAAAAGCACGTTGAAACTCTTCGATCGTCATTTTTCAATATGGATTGTTAATTTTCCAAATTGCATGATCCAACATTAACGCCTATAACTCCATCATTTGATGCCCAATTGGATCTATTTTTGGTCATCTGAATGGTACTTTAGTGCTCCTTCATTCCTAACTAGAATCGTCGTATTCCGAGACCATTTGGGCATCTGTAATTAGGATCATAGTCGTTGGTCCTAATTGTTTCCTTTATCTCCTTGTCCAATTATAACCCTTATAACTCTCTCTTCAGAGTACAAATTTAGACTATTTCAGGTCATTGGAATGGTAACTTATCAAGCTTCCAAATGGGAACAAAATTGCATAATTCAGAGACCATTCGATATCCCAAAAGCATGTTGGAACTCTCCGAACATCATTTTTCAATATGGATTGTTAATCTTTCCAAATTGCGCTATCCACCAGAGACGCCTATTACTCCATCATTTGATTTCGGATCGGGTCAATTTTTGGTCATATGAATGGTACTTTATAGCCCTTTCATTCCTGACTGGAATCATTGTATTCCAAGACCATTTGCACATCTATAAGTGGGAACGCAGTTGTTGGTCCTGAATGTTTCCTTCATCTCCTTGTCCAATAGTAACCATCACAACTCTCTCTTCAGATGTCAAATGTAGACTATTTCAGGATATTGGAATGGTAACTTGTCAAACTTCCAAATGGGACCAGAATTATTTAATTTAGAGACCGTTCAATATCCCAAAGGCATGTTGGAATTCTTCAATTTTCATTTTTCAATATGGATTGTTAATCTTTCCAAATTGCGCGATCCAATGGAGACGCCTATAACTCCATCCTTTGATATCAGATTGGGTCAGTTTTTGGTCATCTGAATGGAACTTTAGTGCTCTTTCATTCCAGACAGGAATCGTCATATTCCGAGACCATTTGGGCATTTGTAAGTGGCATCGCATTGGTCGGTCCTGAATGTTTCTTTCATCTCCTTGTCCAATAGTTACCCTCATAACTCCCTCTTTAGACGTCAAATTTAGACTATTTTAGGTCATTGGAATGGTAACTTGTCAAGCTTCCAAATTGGACCAGAATTGCTTAATTCAAAGACCGTTCGATATCCCGAAATCACATTGGAACTCTTTGATGGTCATTTTTTAATATGGATTTTATAATCTTTCCAAATTGCGTAATCTAACGGAGATGCCTATAACTCCAACCTTTGATGTCGGATTGGGTCGATTTTTGGTCATCTAAAAGGTACTTATGTGCTCTTTCATTCCTGACTGGAATCATCGTATTCTGAGACCAATTGGGAATCCGTAATTGGGATCGCAGTCTTCGGTCCTGAATGTTTCCTTCATCTCCTTTTCTAATATTAGCCCTCATAACTTTCTCTTCAGAGGTCGAACTTACACTATTTCGTGTTATTGGAATGGTAACTTGTTAAGCTTCCAAATGGGACCAGAATTGCCTAAGTCACAGACCGTTCGATATTCCAAATGTAGGTTGGAACTCTTCTATAGTCAATTTTCAATATGGATTATTAATCTTTCCAAATTGCCCGATCCAACGTTGTTGCCTATAACTCCAACATTTAATGTCGGATTGGGTCAATTTTTGGTCATCTGAATGGTACTTTAGTGCTCTTTCATTCCTGATTAGAATCGTCGTATTCCGAGACCATTTGGGTAGGATCGCAGTTGTTGGTCCTAAATGTTTCCTTCATCTCCATATCCAATAGTAACCCTCACAACTCTCTCTTCAGAGGTCGAATTTAGACTATTTCAGGTCATTGGAATGGTAACTTGTCAGGCTTCCAAATGGGACCAGAATTGCCTAAGTCATAGACCGTTCAATATCGCAAAAGTATGTTGGAACTCTTCGATCGTCATTTTTCAGTATGGATTGTTAATCTTTCCAAAATGTGGGATCCAACAGAGACGCCTATAACTCCATCATTTGATGTCGGATTGGGTCGATTTATGGTCATCTGAAAGGTACTTTAGTGCTCTTTCATTCCTGACTGAAATCGTCGTATTCCGAGACCATTTGGGCATCCATAATTGGGATCACAGTCGTCGGTCCTGATTGCTTCCTTCATCTCCTTGTCCAATTGTAACCCTCATAACTCTCTCTTTAGATTATGGATTTAGACTATTTGAAAAGGCCTAGCTATAAGTCCTAGAGGGGGGGGGGGGGTGAATAGGACAATGCCAAATAAAACTAATAACAGCGGAATTAAAAAGAATATGATAGCCAAAGTAAATCACAAAGCAGGAAAGTAAAATAACCTCAAAATTCAGATCTTGAGAGGTTGATACAAATGTTGTTCTAAGGACAACCTTACACCAAAAACCAGAGTTTATGGTAGGACAACCTTATTTCTAGAAAGATCTTTATATCAAATCTCAAACCGAAGAGGAATACAGAAATAAATACAAACTGAATTAAAATAAATTGTAATCACAAATGTATTGTTCTAGGGACAGCCATACACCATAAAAATGGCAGTGCAACCTTGCTGGAACAACTTTTAAAGGAAATTGAATATCAAGCTGATAAAGGAATAGCAAAAAATAAATTCTAAACTATTACAACATTCTCACAATGCTTGAATTAAATGATTACAACATTCACCACCATACATACATCCCACAAAAGAATAATTAAAGATCAGAAGTATAAATCATTCAACCACAACACAAGGGATTATAGTGGTTCGCCTGTGTGTTCACCAACTGTTAAACAACAGCCACACAGAATGCTACTCCACTCCTAATACCCTCACACAGGGGATATTAGCGTTCACTATCAAAATAGGTTTTTCCAGGTTCACCCAAAACCTTTACAATTGTGTCTTTGTCTGTGGGCTTACACAATTAAAAAACCCCACTTCTGAGTTTTCCTGGCTCTCCTCAGATAACCAACACAACAAGATTTTTCTGGCAAATCTTGAAAGAAACCAAAACAGAAAGGAATTTACAATTAAATGTAAAATACCTGATTATCTCCTTCATTGTAACAGCCCGGTAGAACCAAATCAGAGTAGATGATTGAATGTCCAAGTTCAATGTCCAGTACTCAATTACAATGGTTTTAATTCTAATAGATTTTAAATTAAACCAAATAGGGCTTGCCTTAATTGATTTTGATTCCAAAGAAAGGGAATAACAATTCCTCTTATCAAATTAGATTGGAATAGCAGAAACAAAATCAATTAAATAAAGCTAAGGAAAGAGAATATTAAATAAGCACACTTAGCTTAGATGGAGCATAAAATTATCTCTAAGAAGTTCGACGAAGATTGGCTTGAATGGATTAATTAATTCGATGATTTCTTCTGAGATTCGTGCACTATTTATAGGTGAGCAGATCGCGTCTTCGACTGGTCTAGGGAGCTCTTCGACTAGTCGAAGCAATAACAGATATTTGAAAAATCAGGCGCGATAAGCTTTGACCGTTCTACGACTGGTCGATGGTCTCCTTTGACTGGTCATAGGTCACCTTCGACTGGTCGAAGAACCTGAAAAACATCGCTGGATTTTGAGTCGAAGTTTTTCGACTGGTCGAAGATGCAGTCGACACTGTTCCTTCGACTGGTCGAACAGATTCCTGGACTAGTCGAAGCCTAACAGATTTTATCCAAAATTTATAACAAACTCACGAC
This sequence comes from Magnolia sinica, assembly GCF_029962835.1. Lineage (NCBI taxonomy): Eukaryota > Viridiplantae > Streptophyta > Magnoliopsida > Magnoliales > Magnoliaceae > Magnolia > Magnolia sinica. The sequence continues at coordinate 43,191,676 of NC_080581.1, forward strand.
TGATCGAGAAATTTCTTAGACTGGTCGAAGCAACTCTAGGACTAGTCGAAGAGGGCTTAGGACTAGTCAAAGAACAGACCAAACTCATGTAGAATAAACATTCGACTTATGTATCCAAAATGACCTACTTCTAAGGTCAACCTAAGGCCGGTCAAACCTCAACCATGAAGTAAGGACATTGAAACATTAGGAACTAGTGACCTTGAAGTAAGAGCCTTGAAGTCTTGATGTAGTTCAATCTTGAAATCTTGACATAGCTCAATCTTGAAATCTTGATGCAGCTCAATCTTGAAAGTGTCTTGAGTTCTTTACAAACTGCCTTGTACTCTTCTTGAAGTCTTGCAGCTTGAGTCTTGTCTTGTGAGCAGTTCTTGCATTCAAGATTGATCCTTGTACTTGTGAGCTTGAGCTTAGCTTGTTTATGAATGTTGATCCTTGAGAGAGCTTCACTTATGCAAGTTATATATAACAGTGATTTTGGCACCACAAATTTGACAATAGATAGGGATATAAACTATAGCACTTACACTATTTCAGGTCATTGGAATGGTAACTTGTCATGCTTCCAAATGGGAATAGAATTGCATAATTCAGAGACCATTCGATATCCCAAAAGGACGTTGGAACTCTTTGAACATCATTTTTCAATATGGATTGTTAATCTTTCCAAATTGCACTATCCAACAGAGACGCCTATAACTCCATCATTTGATGTCGGATCGGGTTGATTCCAGACTAGAATCATCGTATTCCAAGACCATTTGGGCATCTGTAACTAGGAACGCAGTCATCGGTCCTAAATGTTTCCTTCATGTCCTTGTCCAATAGTAACCGTAACAACTCTCTCTTCAGATGTCAAATTTAGACTATTTCAGGATATTGGAATGGTAACTTGTCAAGCTTCCAAATGGTACCAGAATTGCTTAATTCAGAGACCGTTCGATATCCCAAAAGCATGTTGGAATTCTTCATTTTTCATTTTTCAATATGGATTGTTAATCTTTCAAAATTGCGAGATCCAACGGAGATGCCTATAACTCCATCCTTTGATATCGGATTGGGTCAAGTTTTGGTCATCTGATTGGTACTTTAGTGCTCTTTCATTCTGGACAGGAATCGTCATATTCCGAGACCATTTGGGTATTTGTAAGTGGGATCGCATTCTTCGGTCCTGAATGTTTCTTTCATCTCCTTGTCCAATAGTTACCCTCATAACTCCCTCTTTAGATGTCAAATTTAGACTATTTTAGGACATTGGAATGGTAACTTGTCAAGCTTCCAAATGGGACCAGAATTGCTTAATACAAAGACCGTTAGATACCCCAAAATCACGTTGGAACTCTTCGATCGTCATTTTTCAATATTGATTGTTAATCTTTCCAAACTGTGCGATCCAACGGAGACGCCAATAACTCCATCCTTTGATGTCTGATCGGGTCGACTTTTGGTCATCTAAAAGCTACTTTAGTGCTCTTTCATTCCTAACTGTAATCGTCGTATTCCGAGACCATTCGGGCATCTGTTAGTGGGATCGCAGTGCTCGGTCCTGAATGTTTCCTTCATCTCCTTGTCCAATAGTAACCCTCACAACTCTCTCTTCAGAGGTCGAATTTAGACTATTTCTAGTCATTGGAATGGTAACTTGTCAAGCTTCCAAATTGGACCAGAATTGCCTAAGTCATAGACCGTTCGATATCCCAAAAGAACGTTGGAACTCTTCGATCGTCATTTTTCAATATGGATTTTATAATCTTTCTAAATTGCGTGATCCAACGGAGACACCTATAACTCCAACCTTTGATGTCGGATTGGGTAGATTTTTAGTCATCTAAAAGGTACTTTAGTGCTCTTTCATTCCTGACTAGAATCGTCGTATTTTGAGACTAATTAGGCATCCGTAATTGGGATCGCAGTCTTCAGTCCTGAATGTTTCCTTCAACTCCTTGTCCAATATTAACCCTCATAACTCTCTCTTCAGAGGTCGAACTTACACTATTTTAGGTTATTGGAATGGTAACTTGTTAACCTACCAAATGGGACCAGAATTGCCTTAGTCACAGACCGTTCGATATCCCAAAAGCACGTTGGAACTCTTCGATAGTCATTTTTCAATATGGATTATTAATCTTTCCAAATTGCTCAATCCAACATTGTTGCCTATAACTGCAACATTTGATGTTGAATTGGGTCAATTATTGGTCATCTGAATGGTACTTTAGTGCTCTTTCATTCCTGACTGGAATCGTCATTTTTCGAGACCATTTAGGCTTCTGTAAGTGGGATCACAATTGTTGGTCCTGAATGTTTCCTTCATCTCCTTGTCCAATAGTAACCCTCACGACTCTCTCTTCAGAGGTCGAATTTAGACTATTTCAGGTCATTGGAATGGTAACTTGTCAAGCTTCCAAATGGGACCAGAATTGCCTAAGTCATAGACCGTTCGATATCCCAAAAGAACGTTGGAACTCTTCGATCGTCATTTTTCAATATGGATTGTTAATCTTTCCAAATTGTGTGATCCAACAGAGACGCCTATAATTCCATCATTTGATGTCTGATTGGGTCGATTATGGTCATCTAAAAGGTACTTTAGTGCTCTTTCTTTCCTGCCTGAAATCTTCGTATTCTGAGACCATTTGGGCATCCGTAATTAGGATCGTAGTCGTCGGTCCTGAATGTTTCCTTCATCTCCTTATCCAGTAGTAACCCTAATAACTCTCTCTTTAGAGGTCAAATTTAGACTATTTCAGGTCATTGGAATGGTAACTTGTCAAGCATCTAAATGGGACTAGAATTGCTTAATTCAGAGACCATTCGATATCCCAATAGCACGTTGGAACTTTTCGATCATAATTTTTAAATATGGATTTTAATATCTATCCAAAATGCGTGATCCAACGGAGACGCCTATACCTCCAACCTTTGATGTAGGATTGGGTCGATTTTTGGTCATCTGAAAGGTACTTTAGTGCTTTTTCATTCCTAACTAGAATCGTCGTATTTCGAGACCATTTGGGCATCAGTACGTGAGATCGCAGTCGTCAGTCCTGAATGTTTCCTTCATCTCCTTGTCCAATATTTACCCTCATAACTCTCTCTTCAGAGGTCGAATTTAAGCTATTTCAGGTCATTGGAATGGTAACTTGTCAAGCTTCCAAATGGGACCAGAATTGCCTAAGTCACAGACCATTCGATATCCCAAAAGCATGTTGGAACTCTTCGATCGTCATTTTTCAATATGGATTGTTAATCTTTACAAATTTTAGGATCCAATATTGACACCTATAACTCCATCATTTGATGTCCAATTGGGACTATTTTTGGTCATCTGAATGGTACTTTAGTGCTCTTTCATTCCTGACTGGAATCGTCTCGTTCCGAGACCATTTGGGTATCGGTAAGTGGGATCGCAGTCGTCGGTCTTGAATGTTTCCTTCATCTACTTGTCCAATTGTAACCAATGCAACTCTCTCTTCAGATGTTGAATTTAGACTATTTCAGGTCATTGGAATGGTAACTTTGTCAAGCTTTTAAGTGGGACCAGAATTGCTTAATTCAGAGTCCGTTTGATATCCCAAAAGCACGTTGGAACTCTTCGATCGTCATTTTTCAATATGGATTGTTAATCTTTCCAAATTGCGCGATCCAATGGAGATGCCTATACTCTATCCTTTGATGTCGGATTAGGTCAATTTTTGGTCAACTGAATGGTACTTTAGTGCTATTTTATTCTTTCATCATATTCTGAGACTATTTGAGCATCTGTAAGTGGGATCAGAGTCGTCGGTCATGAATGTTTCCTTTATCTCCCTGTCCAATAGTAATCCTAATAACTCTCTCTTTAGATGTCAAATTTTGACTATTTTAGGACATTGGAAAGGTAACTTGGAAAGCTTCCAAATGGGACCTGAATTGCTTAATTCAGAGACCGTTCGATATCCCATAAGCACGTTGGAACTCTTCGATTGTCATTTTTCAATAATGATTTTATAATCTTTCCAAATTGCGTGATCCAATGGAGATGCCTATAACTCCAACCTTTGATGTCGGATTGGGTCTATTTTTGGTCATCTAAAAGTTACTTTAGTGCTCTTTCATTCCTGACTCGAATCGTCATATTCTGAGACCATTTGGCCATCTATAAGTGGGATCGCAGTCATCAATCTTGAATCTTTCCTTCATCTTCTTGTCCAATATTAATCCTTATAACTCTCTCTTCAGAGGTCGAATTTAGACTATTTCAGGTCATTGGAATGGTAACTTGTCAAGCTTCCAAATGGGACCAGAATTGCCTAAGTCACAGACTGGACGAAATCCCAAAAGCACATTGGAACTATTCAATCATCATTTTTCTATATGGATTGTTAATCTTTCTAAATTGCATGATCCAACATTAACACCTACAACTCCATCATTTGATATTTGATTGGGTCTATTTTTGGTCATCTGAATGGTGCTCTTTCATTCCTGATTGGAATCGTCGTATTCCGAGACCATTTGGGCATCGGTAAGTGGGATCGCAGTCGTCAGTCTGAATGTTTCCTTAATTTCCTTGTACAATAGTAACCCTCGTAACTTTCTCTTCAGATGTCGAATTTAGACTATTTCAGGACATTAGAATGGTAACTTGTCAAGCTTCCAAATGGCACCAGAATTGCTTAATTTAGAGACCATTCGAAATCTCAAAGGAACGTTGGAACTCTTCGATCGTCATCGTTCAATATGGATTGTTAATCTTTCCAAATTGCGTGATCCAACGTTGACACGTATAACTCCATCCTTTAATGGTTGATTGGGTCGATTTTTAGTCATCTGAATGGTACTTTAATGCTCTTTCATTCTTGACTGTAATCATCGTATTCCGAGATCATTTGGGCATCTATAAGTGGGATCACAGTCGTTGGTCCGAATTGTTTCCTTTATCTCCTTGTCCAATAGTAACCCTCACAACTCTGTCTTTAGAGGTTGAATTTTTACTATTTCAGGTTATCGGAATGGTAACTTGTCAAGCTTCCAAATGGGACTAGAATTGCCAAATTCAGACACTGTTCGATATCCCAAAAGCACGTTGAAACACTTCAACCGTCATTTTTCAATATGGATTGTTAATCTTTTCAAATTGCACGATCCAACGGAGTCACCAATAACTCCATCATTTGAGGTCAGATTGGGTCGATTTTTGGTCGTCTGAATGGTACTTTAGTGCTCTTTCATTCTTGACTAGAATCGTCGAATTCCGAGACCATTTGGGCATCTGTAATTGGGATCGCAGTCGTCGGTCCTGAATGTTTCCTTCATCTCCTTGTCCAATAGTAACCCTCATAACTCTCTCTTCAGAGGTTGAATTTAGACTATTTCATGACATTGGAATGGTAACTTGTCAAGCTTCTAAATGGGTCCTGAATTGCTTAATTTAGAGAGCGTTCGATATCCCAAAAAAAATGTTGTTACTCTTCTATCGTCATTTTTCAATATGGATTGTTAATCTTTCCAAATTGTGCGATCTAAAGGTGACGCCTATAACTCCATCCTTTGATGTTGGTTTGGATCGATTATTGGTCATCTGAATGGTACTTTAGTGCTCTTTCATTCCTGACTAGAATCATCATATTCCGAGACCATTTGGGCATATGTAAGTGGGATCGCAGTCGTCAATCTTGAATGTTTCATTCATCTCCTTGTCCAATAGTAACCCTCATAAATCTCTCTTTAGATGTCGAATTTAGACTATTTTAGGACATTGGAATTTTAACTTGTCAAGCTTCCAAATGGGACAAGAATTGATAAATTCAGAGACCGTTCGATATCCCAAAAGCACGTTGGAACTCTTCTATCATCATTTTTCAATATGGATTTTATAATCTTTCCAAATTATGTGATCCAACTGTGATGCCTATTAGGTAGATTTTTTGTCATCTGAAAGTTACTTTAGTGCTCTTTCATTGCTGACTGGAATCATAGTATTCCGAGACCATTTGGGCATCTGTAAGTGGGATCGCAGTCATCGATCCTGAATGTTTCCTTCATCTCCTTGTCCATTATTAACCTTCATAACTCTCTCTTCAGAGGTCAATTTTAGACTATTTCAAGTCATTGGAATGGTAACTTGTCAAGCTTGCAAATGGGACCACAATTGCCTATGTCACAGACCGTTCGATATCCCAAAAGCATGTTGGAACTCTTCGATCGTCATTTTTCAATATGGATTGTTAATCTTTCCAAATTGCGTGATCGAACGAAGATGCTTATAACACCATCATTTGATGTCTGACTGGATATATTTTTGGTCATCTGAATGGTACTTTAGTGCTTTTTCATTCCTGACTGGAATCGTTATATTCCAAGACCATTTGGGCATCGGTAAGTGGGATTGCAGTCGTCGGACCTGAATGTTTCCTTCATCTCCATGTCCAATAGTAACCCTCGTAACTCTCTCTTCTGATGTCAAATTTAAACTCTTTCAGGAGATTGGAATGGTAATTTTGTCATGCTTCTAAATGGAACATGAATTGCTTAATTTAGAGACCATTCGATATCCCAAAAGCACGTTGGAACTCTTCGATCGTCATCTTTCAATATGGATTGTTAATCTTTCTAAATTACATGATCCAACGTTGACGCCTACAACGCCATTCTTTAATGTCGAATTGGGTTAATTTTTGGTCATCTAAATGGTACTTTAGTGCTCTTTCATTCCTGACTGGAATCGTCACATTTTGAGACCATTTGGGCATCTGTAAGTGGGATCGGAGTCATCGGTCCTAATTGTTTCCATCATCTCCTTGTCCAATAATAACCCTCATAATTCTCACTTTAGATGTCAAATTTTTACTATTTCATGTCATTGGAATCGGAACTTGTCATGCTTCAAAATGGGACCAGAATTGCCTAATTCAAAGACCGTTCGATATCCCAAAAACATGTTGGAACTCTTCGATCATCATTTTTCAATATGGATTATTAATCTTTCCAAGTTGTGCGATCCAATGGAGTCGCCTATAACTCCATCATTTGAGGTCCGATTAGGTCTATTTTTGGACATCGTAATGGTACTTTAGTGCTCTTTCATTCCTGACTGGAATCGTCACATTCCAAGACGAGTTGGGCTTCCATAATTGGGATCACAGTCGTTGGTCTTGAATGTTTCCTTCATCTCCTTGTCCAATAGTAACCCTCAAACTCTCTCTTCATAGGTCGAATTTAGACTATTTTAGGTCATTAGAATAGTAACTTGTCAAGATTCCAAATGGGAACAAAATTGCTTAATTCAAAGACTGTTCAATATCCCAAAAGCACGTTGGAACTCTTTAATCATCATTTTTCAATATGGATTGTTAATCTTTTCAAATTGCTTGATCCAACAGTGATGCCTATAACTCCATCCATTAATGTTGGATTGGGTCAATTTTTGGTAATCAGAATGGTACTTTAGTGCTCTTTCTTTCATTCTTGACTGGAATCGTCGTATTTCGAGACCATTTGGGCACCCGTGAGTGGGATCGCAGTCGTCGGTCCTGAATGTTTCCTTCATCTCCTTGTCATATAGTAACCCTCATAACTCTCTCTTCAAAGGTTGAATTTTGGCTATTATAGGTCATTGGAATGGTAACTTGTCTAGCTTCCAAACGAAACCAGAATTGCTTAATTCATAGACTGTTGGATATCCCAAAAGCAAGTTGGAACTCTTCGATCGTCATTTTTCAATATTAATTGTTAATCTCTCCAAATTGCGTGATCCAAAAGATACGTTATAACTCCATCATTTGTTGTCAGATTGGGTCAATTTTTGGTCATCTGAATGGTACTTTAGTGTTCTTTCATCCATGACTAGAATCGTCATATTCCGAGACCATTTGGGCATACGTAAGTGGGATCGCAGTCGTCGGTCCTGAATGTTTCCGTCATCTCCTTGTCCAATAGTAACCCTCATAACTCTCTCTTCAGAGGTTGAATTTACACTATTGTAGGATATTGGAATGGTAACTTGTCAAGCTTCCAAAAGACCTGAATTGCTTAATTCAGAGACCATTTGATATCCCAAAAGCACATTGGAACTCTTCAAACATCATTTTTCAATATGGATTTTTAATCTTTCCAAATTGTGCGATCTAATGGAGATGCCTATAACTCCATCCTTTGATGTCGGATTGGGTTGATTTTTGATCATCTGAATGCTACTTTAGTGCACTTTCATTCCAGACTGGAATCGTCATATTCCGAGACCATTTGGGCATCTGTAAGTGGGATTGTAGTCGTTAGTCCTGAATGTTTCTTTCATCTGCTTGTCCAATAGTAACCCTCATAACTCTCTCTTTAGATGTCGAATTTAGACTATTTCAGGACATTGGAATCGTAACTTGTCAAGCTTCCAAATGGGATGAGAATTGTTTAATTCAGAGATCGTTCGATATCCCAAATGCATGTTGAAACTCTTTAATCGTCATTTTTCAATAAGGATTTTCTAATCTTTCTAAATTACATGATGCAATGGTGACGCCTATAACTCTAACCTTTGTTGTTGGATTGGGTGGATTTTTGGTTATCTGAAAGGTACTTTAGTGCTCTTTCATTCCTGATTGGAATCATCGTATTTCGAGACCATTTGGCCATCTATAAGTAGGATCACAGTCATCGGTCTTGAATGTTTCCTTCATCTTCTTATCCAATATCAACCCTCATAACTCTCTCTTTAGAGGAGAATTTATACTATTTCAGGTCATTGGAATGGTAACTTATCAAGCTTCCAAATGGGGCTAGAATTGCCTAAGTCACACACCATTCGATATCCCAAAAGAATGTTGGAACTCTTAGATCGTCATTTTTCAATATGGATTGTTAATCCTTCCAAATTGTGCGATCCAACTGAGACGCCTATAACACCATCATTTGATGTCAAATTGAGTCGATTTATAGTCATCTGAAAGGTACTTTAGTGCTCTTTCATTCTTGACTGGAATTGTTGTATTCTGAAACCATTTGGGTATCTGTAAGTGGGATCATAGTCCTCAGTCTTGAATGTTTCCTTCATCTCCTTGTCCAATAGTAACCCTCATAACTCTCTCTTAGGAGGTCAAATTTACACAATTTCAGGTCATTGGAATGGTAACATGTCAGGCTTCCAAATGGGACCAGAATTGCCAAAGTCACAGGCCATTCGATATCCCAAAAGCACATTGGAACTCTTCGATCGTCATTTTTCAATATTGATTGTTAATCTTTCCAAACTGTGTGATCCAATGGAGACACCAATAACTCCATCCTTTGATGTCGAATTGGGTTAACTTTTGGTCATCTAAAAGCTACTTTACTGCTCTTTCATTGCTAACTGGAATCGTCGTATTCGGAGACCATTCGGGCATCTGTTAGTGGGATCATAGTCCTCAGTCCTGAATGTTTCCTTCATCTCCTTGTCCAATAGTAACCCTCACAACTCTCTCTTCAGATGTCGAATTTATACTATTTCAGGATATTGGAATGATAACTTGTCATGCTTCCAAATGGGATCAGAATTGCATAATTCAGAGACCGTTCGATATCCCAAAAGCACATTGGAACTCTTCGATCGTCATTTTTCAAAATGGATTGTTAATGTTTCTATATTCCGCGATCCAATAGAGACACCTATAACTCCATCATTTGAGGTCAGATTGGGTCAATTTTTGGTCATTAGAATGGTACTTAAGTGCTCTTTCATTCCTGAATGGATCGTCATATTCCGAGACCATTTCGGCATCCGTAATTAGAATCGCAGTCATCGGTCCTGAATGTTTCCTTCATTTCCATGTCCAATAGTAACACCCATAACTCTCTCTTCAGAGGTCGAATTTAGACTATTTCAGGTCATTGGAATGGTAACTTGTCAAGCTTCCAAATGGGACCAAAATTGCTTAATTCAGAGACCATTCGATATCCCAAAAGCACGTTGGAACTCTTCGATCCTCATTTTTTTAATATGGATGGTTAATCTTTCCAAATTGCATGATGCAACGAAGACACTTATAACTCCATCATTTGATGTCGGATTGGGTCGATTTTTGGTCATCTGAATGGTACTTTAGTGCTCTTTCATTCCTGACTAGAATTGTCGTATTTTGGGACCATTTGGGCATCTGTAAGTGGGATCGCAGTTGTCGGTCCGAAATGTTTCCTTCAACTCCTTGTCCAATAGTAACCCTCATAACTCTCTATTTAGATGTCGAATGTAGACTATTTCAGGACAATGGAATGGTAACTTGTCAAGCTTCTAAAAGGGACCAGAATTGCTTAATTCAGAGACCGTTCGATATCCCAAAGCACGTTGGAACTCTTCGATCGTCATTTTTCAATATAAATTTAATAATGTATCCAAATTATGTAATCCAATGGTGATGCCTATAACTCCAACCTTTGATGTCGAATTGGCTCGATTTTTGGTCATCTGAAAGTTACTTTAGTGCCCTTTCATTCCTCACTGGAATCGTCGTATTCCGAGACCATTTGGGCATCTGTAAGTGAGATCGCATTCACCGATCTTAAATGTTTCTTTCATCTCCTTATCCAATTTTAACCCTCATAACTCTCTCTTTAGAGGTCAAATTTAGACTATTTCCGGTCATTGGAATGGTAACTTGTCAAGCTTTCAAATGGGACCAGAATTGCTTAAGTCACAGACCGTTCGTTATCCCAAAAGCACGTTGGAACTCTTCGATTGTCATTTTTCAATATGGATTTTTAATCTTCCTAAATTATGTGATACAACGTTGACTCCTATAATTCCATCATTTGATCTCCGATTGGGTCTATTTTTGGCCATCTGAATGGTACTTTAGTGTTCTTTCATTCTTAACTGGAATTGTCGTATTCTGAGACCATTTTGGCATTGGTAAGTGGGATCGCAGTCGTCGGTCCTAAATGTTTCCTTCATCTCCTTGTCCAATAGTAACCCTCGTAACTCTCTCTTTAGATGTCGAATTTAGACTATTTCAGGACATTAGAATGGTAACTTTGTTAAGCTTCCAAATGGGACCAGAATTGCTTAATTTAGAGACCATTCGATATCCCAAAAGCACGTTGGAACTCTTCGATCGTCATCTTTCAATATGGATTATTAATCTTTCTAGATTGCATGATCCAACATTGACGCCTACAACTCCATCCTTTAATGTCGGATCGGGTTGATTTTTGGTCATCTGAATGGTACTTAGTGCTCTTTCATTCCTGACTGGAATCGTAGTATTCCGAGACCATTTGGGCATCTATAAGTGGAATTGCAGTCGTCAGTCCTAATTGTTTCCTTCATCTCCTTGTCTAGTAGTCACCCTTATAACTCTCTGTTTAGAGGTCAAATTTTTACTAATTCATGACATTGGAATGGTAACTTGTCAAGCTTCCAAATGGGACCAGAATAGCCTAATTCAGAGTCTGTTCGATATCCCAAAAACGCGTTGGAACTATTCGATCGTCAATTTTCAGTATGGATTCTTAATCTTTCCAAATTGCGTGATCCAATGGGGTTGCCTATAACTCTATCATTTGATGTCAGATTGGGTTTATTTTTGGTCATCTTAATGGTGCTTTAGTGCTCTTTCATTCCTGATTGGAATCGTCATATTCTAAGACCATTTGGGCATCTGTAAAAGGGATCGCAGTCATCGGTCCTGAATGCTTCCATCATCTCCTTGTCCAATAGTAACCCTCAGAACTCTATCTTCAGAGGTCGAATTTAGACTATTTCAAGACATTGGATTGGTAACTTGTCAAGCTTCCAAATGGGACCAGCATTGTTTAATTGAGAGACTGTTCGATATCCCAAAAGCAGTTGGAACTCTTCAATCGTCATTTTTCAATATGGATTGTTAATCTTTCCAAATTGTGCGATCCAATAGAGATGCCTATAACTCCATCCGTTGATGTCGGATTGGGTCGATTTATGGTCATCTGAAAGGTACTTTAGTGCTCTTTCATTCCTGATTTGAATCATCATATTCCAAGACAATTTTAACATTGGTTAGTGGGATCATAGTCATCAGTCCTAAATGTTTCCTTCATCCCCTTGTCCAATAGTAACCCTCACAACTCTCTCTTCAGAGGTCGAATTTAGACTATTTCAGGTCATTGGAATGGTAACTTTTCAAGCTTCCAAATGGGACTTGAATTGCTTAATTCAGAGACCGGTTGATATCCCAAAAGCACGTTGGAATTCTTCGATCGCCATTTTTTAATATGGATTGTTAATCTTTCAGAATTGCATGATCCAACAGAGACGCCTATAATTCCATCCTTTGATGTCGGATTGGGTCAATTTTTGGACATCTGAATGGTACTTTAGTGCTCTTTCATTCCTTATCGGAATCATCGTATTCCGAGACCATTTGGGCATCTGTAAGTGGGATCGCAGTCGTCGGTCTTGAATGTTTCCTTCAACTCCTTGTCCAATAATAACACTCATAACTCTCTCTTTAGATGTTGAATTTAGACTATTGCAGGACATTGGAATGGTAACTTGTCAAGCTTCTAAATTGGACCATAATTGCTTAATTCAGAGACCGTTCGATATCACAAAAGCACGTTGGAACTCTTCAATCATCATTTTTCAATATGGATTTTATTATCTTTCTAAATTACGTGATCTAACGGTGATGCCTATAACTCCAACCTTTGATGTCGGATTGGGTCAATTTTTGGTCATCTGAATGTTATTTTAGTGCTGTTTCATTCCTGATAGAAATCATCGTATTCTGAGACCATTTAGGCATCTATAAGTGGGATCGCAGTCATCGATCCTGAATGTTTCCTTCATCTCCTTGTCCAATATTAACCCTCATAACTCTCTCTTCAGTGGTCGATTTTAGACTATTCATGTCATTGGTGTTTCGACATGAAACAAATGCATTTGGCTTGGGGGATTTATTCAATGATAACAAAGAATTCGATGAGAGAACAGGTATCACAAAATATTTTATTCAGTTTGAGTTCATTTACATCCTCGAATTCCCTTAATTCTGAAAACAGAGTACATTTAATGAAAGCATTGAATGAAATAGAAGACAGTTTGATGATGATTTTAACAGCATTTCAATGCATTTTCATCCAATCTCTAGGGGAGACTGTAAGTGCTATAGTTTATATCCCTGTTTGTTGTCAAATTTGTGGTGCCAAAATCACTGTTATATATAACTTGCATAAGTAAAGCTCTCTCAAGGATCAACATTCATGAACAAGCTAAGCTCACAACAAGCAAAGCTCACAAGTACAAGGATCAATCTTGAATGCAAGAACTGCTCACAAGACAAGACTCAAGCTGCAAGACTTCAAGAAAAGTACAAGGCTGTTTGTAAAGAACTCAAGACACTTTCAAGATTGAGCTACATCAAGATTTCAACTACATCAAGACTTCAAGGCTCATACTTTAAGGTCACTAGTTCTTAATGTTTTAATGTCCTTACTTCATGGTTGAGGTTTGACTGACCTTAGGTTGACCTTAGAAGTAGGTCACTTTGGATACATAAATCGAATGTTTATTTTACATAAGTTTGGTCTGTTCTTCGACTAGTCCTAGGCCTTCTTCGACTAGTCCTAGAGTTGCTTCGACCAGTCTAAGAAATTCCTCGATCAGTTGTGAGTTTGTTACAAATTTCGGATAAAATCTGTTAGGCTTCGACTAATCCAGGAATCTGTTCAACTAGTCGAAGGAACAGTGTCGACTGCATCTTCGACCAGTCAAAAATCTTCGACTCAAAATCCAGCGATGTTTTTCAGGTTCTTCGACTAATCGAAGGAGACCTTCGACCAGTCGAAGGTGACCTCTAAGTTATTTCTAGCCATTGGGGATTCCTTCATAAGTTCAAATATCTGTTATTGCTTCGACTAGTCGAAGAGCTCCCTAGACCAGTCGAAGACGCGATCTGCTCACCTATAAATAGTGCACAAATCTCAGAAGAAATCATCGAATTAATTAATCCATTCAAGCCAATCTTCGTCGAACTTCTGAGAGATAATTCTGTGCTCCATCCAAGTTAAGTGTGCTTATTTAATATTCTCTTTCCTTAGCTTTATTTAATTGATTTTGTTTCTGCTATTCCAATCTAATTTGATAAGAGGAATTGTTATTCCCTTACTTTGGAATCAAAATCAATTAAGGCAAGCCCTATTTGGTTTAATTTAAAATCTATTAGAATTAGAACCATTGTAATTGAGTACTGGACATTGAACTTGGACATTTAATCATCTACTTTGATTTGGTTCTACCGGGCTGCTACAACGAAGGAGATAATCAGGTATTTTACATTTAATTATAAATTCCTTTCTGTTTTGGTTTCTTTCAAGATTTGTTAGAAAAATCTTGTTGTATTGGTTATCTGAGGAGAGCCAGGAAAACTCAGAAGTGGGGTTTTTTAATTGTGTAAGCCCACAGACAAAGACACAATTGTAAAGGTTTTGGGTGAACCTGGGAAAACCTATTTTGTTAGTGAATGCTAATATCCCCTGAGTGAGGATATTAGGAGTGGAGTAGCATTCTGTGTGGCTGTTGTTTAACAGTTGGTGAACACACAGGTGAACCACTATAATCCCTTGTGTTGTGGTTGAATGATTTATACTTCTAATCTTTAATTATTCTTTTGTGGGATGTATGTATGGTGGTGAATGTTGTAATCATTTAATTCAAGCATTGTGAGAATTTTGTAATAGTTTAGAATTTATTTTCTGCTATTCCTTTATTAGCTTGATATTCAATTTCCTTTAAAAGTTGTTCCAGCAAGGTTGCCCTGCCATTTTTATGGTGTATGGCTGTCCCTAGAACAATACATTTCTGATTACAATTTATTTGAATTCAGTTTGTATTTATTTCTGTATTCCTCTTCAGTTTGAGATTTGATACAAAGATCTTTCTAGAAATAAGGTTGTCCTACCATAAACTCTGGTTTTTGGTGTAAGGTTGTCCTTAGAACAACATTTGTATCAACCTCTCAAGATCTAAATTTTGAGGCTGTTTTACTTTCCTGCATTGTGATTTACTTTGGCTATCATATTCTTTTTAATTCCACTGTTATAAGTTTTATTTGGCATTGTCCTATTCACCCCCCCTCTAGGACATATAGCTAGGCCTTTTCAAGTGGTATCAAAGCCTGATAGCTCTTTTTTAATTCTTGGATTTAATTCCTGAGCTAACGATTTAAGCTATTTAAGATGTCAAATTTTGATAGCCTTTCAGTCACAAGGCCTCCACCTTTTGATGGCTCCAACTATGCCTATTAGAAAGCCAGAATGAGGATCTTCCTCAAACAATGGATGAGAGTGTGTGGCAAGCCACATCAACTGAATGGAAACCTCCTATCATGGAAGTTACTGGGGTTGCTGGTTCAAAATCTATGAAAGTCACACCATATTACCAATGGACCACTCTTCAGAAAAGTGAGAGTAGTGCAAATGCTAAAGCACTAAATGCAATTACTTACGCACTATCACCGGATGAGTTCAAAAGAATCATTTCCTGTGATACTGCAAAGCAAGCTTGGGATATATTAGAAATGACACACGAGGGTACTACAATTGTAAAAAAATCTAAAGTCCAACTCCTCACAACCAGATTTGAAGAAATTCATATGGAGGAAAATGAAATGTTTATGGACGTTTACACTAGATTGAATGACATTGTAAACTCAATGTGGGGTCTTGGCAATAAAATCCCAGAAAGTAAAGTGTGTGCAAAAATATTACGCTCACTTCTTGAACGGTTCAATTCCAAAGTAACCGCGATCCAGGAACTTCGTGATACGGATAATATGAGGGTAGAAGAACTAGTTGGTTCTCTACAAACCTACGAGTTAAACTTTAAAACTCCTAAAGGTAAATCTATCGCACTAAAATCTTCTAAATGTAATTCAGAAGAAAATTCTGATTCAGAAGATGATATGGCTTTTTTAGCTAAGAAATTTTACAAGATTTTCAAAAGCAAGAAAAGGGTTGATTTTCAAAAATCAAATGATAAAAAGAAGTTTAGACCCAAATCTCAAAAATCTTTGAAAGATAGTCAATGTTACAACTGTCAAGAATATGGGCACTTAGCAAATAGATGTCCTAAAAGGGACAAACCCAAGAAGAAGGGTATGTTGGCTACATGGTATGAATCATCTGATTCTAAAGGTTCTTCTGAATCAGAAGATTTTGAAACTGAGTCGGGCAATGAGGTTAAAGCTCTTATGACTCTAGTCAAATTCACATTTTCAGATAATGACTCAACAAGTGAAGAAAATCTGAGTAGTGAATGTGAAAATGAAGATGATCTTCAAGACGCTTACAATGCCCTATATAAGGAAAGTTGTAAAATTGCTGTCAAACTTAAACTTCAAAAAGAAAAGTTTTCTAAACTCAAAAAATGTTTTGAATCACTTGTCTTAGAAAAATCACAAATTTCAGATTGTTTTGAAAAATCAAAATGCGATTTGGAATTCAAAAACTCCCTAATTATTGATTTAAAATCTGAAATTGAGAAACTTAAAACTAAAGTATCTTCTCTTCTGAGTCTAAAGGACACATGGAAATATGCCCAAGGTGATCCAAAGTTAGAGAAACTTTTATCCGGATCAAGAAAATGTGGCGATCTATCCAGGTTGGGCTATGATAAAAATCTACCTCCTAAACAAAAGTATACTCCTCCTATGTTTGTTAAAGGAGAGTCCTCAAACTCAAAAGGGAAAAGTACTTATCAAGATTTTTTTAGAAATTCAAAAACTTTTCAAAAACCTAGAAGCAGCCATGTCAACTTTAATCAGAAATGAAATCCACTAGCTGAAAAGATAGTTGATTTACTCAAGGAGCTCTTAAAATCTAACTCTATAGGTCATTCCTACAAATATACACAAAAGAAGACCAACTATGTTCCTAAACCCAAAACAGTTATGAAATGGGTTCCTAAAGTTACCTGCTTGGTTGCTCACACTGCTTTCAAAGCAACAAGTCATTCAAAGTGGTACCTAGACAGTGGATGCTCCAGGCATATGACATGTGACAAAGCTTTATTCACGGATCTGAAAGATATGACTGATGGTTCAGTCACCTTTGGTGATGGTAGCAACTGCAAGATTATAGGCCAAGGTACGGTTCAACTTTTTAATCTTCCTGTGTTTAAAAATGTTTTATATGTTGAAGGCTTAAAACATAACTTGCTTAGTATATCTCAAATATGTGATAATAACCATAATGTTCGGTTTTCTAATCAAAGCTGTGAGATACTAAACAATAAGGGTTCTGTAATATTAACTGGACGTAGAACGTCTGAAAATTGCTATATTATTAATGAATCCAGCTCATCTAATCAAACATGTTACATGGTCCATACAGACGAGACTGATTTATGGCACAAACTTCTTGGACATGTACATTATCAAATTTTATATAGAATGAGCAAACGAGAACTTATAAGAGGTTTACCCAAACTTAAGAAATTAGATAAAATATGTGGTGAGTGCCAGATAGGCAAACAAACAAAGAACTCACACAAAAAGGTGAATTCAAATACCACATCAAGACCACTCGAACTTCTCCACATGGATCTGATATGTACTAGAACAGAAAGTCATGGTGGGAAAAAGTATATCCTGGTAATAGTTGATGACTTTACCAGATTCACTTGGGTAGTCTTCTTAAGGGATAAATCTGAAACCCTTGAAGAAGTAAGAAAAGTTTTCAAAAGGATTCAAACTGAAAAATCTTCTCAAATCAGTAAAATTCGTAGTGATCATGGATCTGAATTTGAGAATAACAATTTTGAGAAGTTCTGTACTGACCAAGGAATATTACATGAATTCCCTGCTCCCAAAACTCCACAACAAAATGGAATTGTAGAAAGAAAGAATAGGGTGCTTCAAGAAATGGCTAATGTCATGTTGAATAGCATGAAGCTCTCTAAAAATCTTTGGGCTGAAGCAGTCAACACAGCTAGCTATATTATTAACCGAGTCTACACTAGCAAAGATAATAATAAAACGGCTTACGAATTGTGGTTCAATAAAAAGCCTACTGTTAAATACTTTCGATCAGTCGAAGTGCTATATTTTACGTGATCGTGAAAATTTGGGAAAATTCGATACGAAGAGTGATGAAGGTATTTTTCTAGGATATTCCTTATACAGTCGAGCTTATAGGGTTCTGAACAAAAGGACTGGTGTGATTCAAGAATCCATTAATGTTGTCATTGATGATCATTTAAACACGCCAATTTTTAATTCAGATAATGATGAAGTACTAATCATTGATAAACCCGATACTTCATCGAATCAGACTGATTCTGAGTTGAGGACTGTTAAAGATCATCCAACCACACAAATTCTTGGAAACCCTCTCACCGGTGTTCGCACCCGTAGACAACTTGAGGATATATGTAATTATGTATGTTTTACATCTCAAATAGAACCATCTAATGTAAAAGAAGCTCTTGCTGATGAGAACTGGATTGTTGCGATGCAAGAATTGTAAGAAGAACTCAACCAATTCGTAAGAAATGATGTTTGGTATCTCGTACCAAGACCTAAAGATAAACACATTATTGGAACAAAATGGATTTTCAAAAATAAGTCTGACGAGTGTGGAAATATAATTAGAAACAAGGCTAGACTAGTGGTACAAGGTTATACTCAAATTGAAGGGATTGATTTCGATGAAACTTTTGCACCAGTAGCACGTCTTGAATCTATCAGACTATTTATATCCATTGCATGTTTTAGAAAGATAAAGATCTGTCAGATGGATGTGAAAAGTGATTTTCTAAATGGCGATTTACATGAAGAAGTCTATGTTGAACAGCCAATGGGTTTTGAAGATTCCAAAAATACTGATTATGTGTATCGGCTTAAAAAGGCACTTTATGGATTAAAACAAGCACCTAGGGCATGGTATGAGAAACTAACAAAATTTCTTTTAAGTCATAATTTTCAAATGGGATCTGTTGATAAAACTCTGTTTGTTAAAAAACATAATGATCATATCTTAATGGTGCAGATTTATGTTGATGATATCATTTATGGATCAACTTGTACTGACTTGACTACTGAGTTTGCAGATTTGATGAAATCACAGTTCAAAATGAGCATGGTTGGGGAATTGACTTATTTCCTTGGATTGCAAGTAAAGCAACAACCTGAAGGAATATTCATTTCTCAATCTAAGTATGCTTTGAATCTAATCAAGAGATTTGGATTTGAGAATGGCAAGAATTTCGATACTCCTATGAGTACTACCCTGAAACTCTCAAAAGACTCTAATGGTAAAAATGTTGACTCAAAACTTTATCGGAGTATGATTGGTAGTTTGTTATATTTAACTGCGAGTAGACCTGATATTTCTCTAAGTGTTAGTATTTGCGCAAGATATCAATCTGATCCAAAAGAATCTCACTTGATTGCTATCAAGCGAATTATTAGATATGTCGCAAGTACTGTAAATCTCGGTCTCTGGTATCCTCATGAGACCAGTGTCTAATTAGCTGGGTACTCGGATGCTGACTGGGCTGGTAATCTAGATGATAGAAAATCAACCAGTGGTGGTTGTTTTTACATTGAAAATTGTCTAGTTTCCTGGTTTAGTAAAAAACAAAATTTTATATCACTTTCAACAGCTGAAGCTGAGTATATCGCAGCTGGTAATGCATGTACACAACTTATTTGGATGCAACGAATGCTAAGTGATTATGGAATTAAACAGGATTCTATGTTATTACATTGTGATAATTCCAGTGCAGTAAATATTTCAAAAAATCCTATTCAGCATTCTCGTACTAAGCACATTGACATTAGATTTCATTATATAAGGGAATTAGTAGAAGAAAAAGTTATATCTCTAGAATATATTCCTACCGAAGATCAACGAGCTGACATTTTCACAAAACCTCTCGATAAAAGTAGGTTCAAAAAGATGAAATTTGATCTTGGCATGTGCATTTTAAAATGATTATTTCTGCCTACTTGTATTATAGTGTATATATTTGCTAGATTGAATTCTAATTTTTGTATAATTTGCAAGAAATATGAATTTTTGGTCATTCTTCGACCAGTCGTGAGTATACTCGACCAGTCGACCTTCGACCGGTCGTAGATATCCACGACCAGTCGTAGAACTCAGGAATCTCTTAAATTTGAGGATTTTGCTTTCTTCATCATTTCGTTTTTCTTCTCTAAGGAGTCGTGCTTCGACTTGTCGAACCCATCTTTCATGTTTTTCAAGGTTAGTGTTCCAAATCACATTTTTCTTATAGATTTGTGTCTAGATTGTTTACTTTTCAAGATTTAAGCTTTGTATTTTAGATTTCATTGAGATTTGGGATTTGGATTTTAAAAAATCTGTTTTGTGTAAACCCACTTCTCAATCCTTTGCAACTTCTTATTTCCTTGATATCCTTGTTGCAAATGGCTTCTAGAGGTAGAAAAACTACTTCCCGTGGTCCTTCTTCTTCCTCTAGATCGACCAATATCTCTAAGCGTCATCTTCTTGTTCCCAATGATGATCCATCTTATGTTAGGGACATTAGATTACGTAATGTTATTGTTGAACATCCTGTTGATGTTAATCATATTGCACTTTTTGACATCCTTCCTATGCTTGAAGCTGTAGGTTGGGTTAACTTATTACATTGGGGTGGGCCTGCATACCGGTCCATTGCCCAATCCATGTTTACATGTATTAGTGCTTTCTCACAGGATAATTTAACTATTACAATATCTACTAGAGAAGGGCCTTTTGACATTGATCGTCATTTAATTTCAGCCCTTATGGATATTCCTATGAATGATGAGGGTATTCCTATCCATAACTTAACTGATAAACCCTCAATGTCTTAAAAATGCATGCTCACTAGAGACTTGTGTAACATGGATGTTCAATGGACACAAAAAGGGAATGCGCTTCCCGCAAGGTATTTGTTACCCAAATACAGAATTCTCCACAAAATCTTTGTGTCTAATCTGTATCCTCGTTCGGGTAATAAAACTGACTTGACTTCGTTTATGGTTCGTGTTATCCATGCTATTTCCAATGGTACTCAGATTTGTTTACCATCCTTAATCTGTCATTTCATTCTTCAGTTTAGACTCCATCCTGGTCATAGTGACATTCCTTTTGCCTATTTAATGACTGTATTGGCTACACATATGTTAGTCGATATGCCGGTTGATGAGGCACCAATCCATCATCTGATCTTCAACAATACTAATATCAATAAGATGAAGCTGGATCTACTTCCTGAACAAGGTGGTGGTGGTGGTGGTGGTCATGAAGAAGCTGGTGATGACATTAATATGGATGACATTTTTGAGGAACTGGATTCTGACTCAACAAATGATCCAGATTTTGAACCATCTGATGTTGATGCTCGTCTTAGTGCATTAGAGGATAAAGTTGAGAATATAAATGTAAAGATGGAAAACATGTCTGTTGCTCATGATTTACAATTCAAGTACATGCGCAAATATCTTAGGTGATTGAACAAAGGCATGCACCAACTTGATCCCTCTATTCCTGCTCCGTAATCTGGTTCTGGTTCTGACTAGTTTATATGAGACTTCTGGTCTGTAATAACTTTATAACTTAGCACTTGGTTGACTGATTTTGAGTTGGATACTATCTATATTTTATGCTGGATATTTATTTTATGTGAAGCTATGCTGAGTATCTCTATCACTGTTTTGCTATACTCTCATAACTCCTCATGTTTACTCTCATATATCCCTTTATTTAGTTCTCCTTTATTGTTGTTTCCTTTGTCATATTGTGACAAAAAGGGGGAGAATGGTTTATTCTTAACGATGTGATTGTGAGAGTGAGTAGCATTGGTTATGTTACTCAGGGGGAGTATGTTTGAACTAGTTGAATGAAACTGGTTGAATGTTGAATGTTGAATATTGAATATTGATTTGCAGGTAAGCCAGTTGATATGACCTGGTTCATAACTCTTTAACCAGTTGTTTTACTTCATGTTTATCTTGGTTATGTGTTTTATCACTAATTTGACAAAGGGGGAGATTGTAAGTGCTATAGTTTATATCCCTGTCTGTTGTCAAATTTGTGGTGCCAAAATCACTGTTATATATAACTTGCATAAGTGAAGCTCTCTCAAGGATCAACATTCATAAACAAGCTAAGCTCAAGCTCACTAGTACCAGGATCAATCTTGAATGCAAGAACTGCTCACAAGACAAGACTCAAGCTGCAAGACTTCAAGAAGAGTACAAGGCAGTTTGTAAAGAACTCAAGACACTTTCAAGATTGAGCTACATTAAGGTTTCAAGATTGAGCTACATCAAGACTTCAAGGCTCATACTTCAAGGTCACTAGTTCCTAATGTTTCAATGTCCTTACTTCATGGTTGAGGTTTGACTGACCTTAGGTTGACCTTAGAAGTAGGTCATTTTGTATACATAAGTCGAATGTTTTTTTTACATGAGTTTGGTCTGTTCTTCGACTAGTCCTAGGCCTTCTTCGACTAGTCCTAGAGTTGCTTCGACCAGTTTAAGAAATTCCTCGATCAGTCGTGAGTTTGTTACAAATTTCGGATAAAATCTGTTAGGCTTCGACTAGTCTAGGAATCTGTTCGACCAGTCGAAGGAACAGTGTCGACTGCATCTTTGACCAGTCGACCAGTCGAAGGAAACCTACGACCAGTCGTAGGTGACCTACGACCAGTCGAAGGAGACCTTCGACCAGTCGTAGAGCGGTCAAAGCATATCCCCCCGGATTTTTCAAATATCTGTTATTGCTTCGACTAGTCGAAGAGCTCCCTAGACGATCTGCTCACCTATAAATAGTGCACGAATCTCAGAAGAAATCATCGAATTAATTAATCCATTCAAGCCAATCTTCGTCGAACTTCTGAGAGATAATTCTGTGCTCCATCTAAGCTAAGTGTGCTTATTTAATATTCTCTTTCCTTAGCTTTATTTAATTGATTTTGTTTCTGCTATTCCAATCTAATTTGATAAGAGGAATTGTTATTCCCTTTCTTTGGAATCAAAATCAATTAAGGCAAGCCCTATTTGGTTTAATTTAAAATCTATTAGAATTAGAACCATTGTAATTGAGTACTGGACATTGAACTTGGACATTCAATCATCTACTCTGATTTGGTTCTACCGGGCTGCTACATCGAAGGAGATAATCAGGTATTTTACATTTAATTGTAAATTCCTTTCTGTTTTGGTTTCTTTCAAGATTTGCTAGAAAAATCTTGTTGTATTGGTTATCTGAGAGGCAGGAAAACTCAGAAGTGGGGTTTTTTAATTGTGTAAGCTCACAGACAAAGACACAATTGTAAAGGTTTTCGGTGAACCTGGAAAAACCTATTTTGTTAGTGAACGCTAATATCCCCTGTGTGAGGATATTAGGAGTGGAGTAGCATTCTGTGTGGCTGTTGTTTAACAGTTGGTGAACACACAGGCGAACCACTATAATCCCTTGTGTTGTGGTTGAATGATTTATACTTCTGATCTTTAATTATTCTTTTGTGGGATGTATGTATGGTGGTGAATGTTGTAATCATTTAATTCAAGCATTGTGAGAATTTTGTAATAGTTTAGAATTTATTTTCTACTATTCCTTTATCAGCTTGATATTCAATTTCCTTTAAAAGTTGTTCCAGTAAGGTTGCCCTGCCATTTTTATGGTGTATGGCTGTCCCTAGAACAATACATTTGTGATTACAATTTATTTCAATTTAGTTTGTATTTATTTCTGTATTCCTCTTGGGTTTGAGATTTGATACAAAGATCTTTCTAGAAATAAGGTTGTCCTACCATAAACTCTGGTTTTTGGTCTAAGGTTGTCCTTAGAACAACATTTGTATCAACCTTTCAAGATCTGAATTTTGAGGTTATTTTACTTTCCTGCATTGTGATTTACTTTGACTATCATATTCTTTTTAATTCCGCTGTTATAAGTTTTATTTGGCATTGTTCTATTCACCCCCCCTCTAGGACATATAGCTAGGCCTTTTCATGAATGACCTTATATTAAC
The DNA here is from genome assembly GCF_029962835.1 of Magnolia sinica. Classification (NCBI taxonomy): domain Eukaryota; kingdom Viridiplantae; phylum Streptophyta; class Magnoliopsida; order Magnoliales; family Magnoliaceae; genus Magnolia; species Magnolia sinica. The sequence continues at coordinate 43,215,653 of NC_080581.1, forward strand.
CTTAGGGTAGGTCATTTTGTATTCATAATTCAAATTCAATCATTTTATAGATGTTTGGTCTATTATAAGACTAGTCCTGGACCTTGTTCAACTAGTCCTAGAACTGGCTCGACCAGTCTAAGAAATTCCAAGACCGATCTTAAGTTATTGCAAATTTTTAGAATTTTTTAGTAGAGGTACGACCAGTCCTAGAGTCTGCTCGACCGATCGTGTGAACAGTGCTCGACTCGTTCACGACCAGTCCTGTAGCTACGACTCAAACTCCAACGACTAAATCAGGCAATGCATACCAGTCGTGGAGGACTCATGACCGGTCGTGGACAGCCTTTGACCAGTCATGGAATGGTTTTATCCGATCGCGCTCAAAATTTTAAAATGCAGTTCATCCTACGACCAGTCGTAGTGTCCACAGGACCAGTCGAAGATGCGATTTTTGTAATTTTAAATAGAACACATTTTTCAGAGTTTGATAATCCAATTAACGTAAAAATCAAGGCATCACTCTGAGAGATAAGTTTGTGTTCTTTTTAAGCTACATTGTGCATATTTAATATTTTCTTTTGTTAGCTTTTCTTATTTGATTTTGTTTCTGCATTCCAATCTAATTTGAAAGAGGAATTGGGATATTCCACTTCTTGGAATCAAAATCAAATAGAGCTAGCCCTAACTTGATTTAATTTAAAATTAATTAGAACTTAGAACCATTTCTTAAGTGAGTACTGGACATTAAACTTCTATATTTGAACTTTTACTCCGATTTGGTTCTTCCGGGCTGCTACAAAAGGAGAAATCCAGGTATTTTACGTTTGTGTAAATTTCCTTTATTTTGGTTTCTTTTGATATTGAGCCAGAAAAATCTCATTGTGTTGGTTATCTGAGGAGAGCCAGAAAACTCAGAGTGTGGGGTTTTTGAATTGTGTAAGCCCATTTGAAAGACACAATTGTGAAGCTTTTGGGTGAACCTAGAAAAACCTATTTTCATAGTGAGCACTAATATCCCCTGCGTGAGGATATTAGGAGTGGAGTAGCAAGCTATGTGGCTGTTGTTTAACAATTGGTGCACACACAGGCGAACCACTATAATTCTTTGTGTCTTGTGGTTTGAATGTTTGTTTAATTTCTATATCTTTTATCATTCAAGTTTGTGAGATGTATGTGTAGATGTGAATGTTGTAATATTTACATTTCAAGCATTGTGGGGAATGTTGTAATAGTTTAGAATTTATTTCTTGCTATTTCCTTTATTTCCTTTTAGTTTGAGTTTTTGATATTCAAATTGTTCTAGTAAGGTTGTCCTGCCATAAACCCTTAGTTTTTATGGTGTAAGGTTGTCCTTAGAACAACATTGGTATCATCCTCTCTATTCTAGTATTTGAGGTTGCTTTACATTTCCATATTGTGATTTGTTTAAAGTACTATATTTCCTTTATTCATTTAAATTCTACTGTTAAAGTTTTAATTTGGCATAGTCCTATTCAAACTCCCCCCTTCCCCCCCCCCCCCCCCCTCCCCCCCTCCCCCCCAGGACATATACCTAGGCCTTTTCAAGTGGTATCAAAGCCTAATAGCTCATTTTAATTGTTATATTTTTGAATTTCTTTCCTGAGCTAATCGATTTAAGCTATTTATACGATGTCAAATTTTGATAGCCTTTTAATCACTGGGCCTCCACCATTTGATGGCTCCAATTATGCCTACTAGAAAGCCAGGATGAGAATTTTCTTAAAATCCATGGATGAGAGTGTGTGGCAAGCACAATGACTAAATGGACCCCTCCTACCATTGAAGTAACTGGTATCGATGGATCCAAATCTATGAAAATCTCACCTTATTTTACCTAGACCCACACTTCAGAAAAGTGAGAGTAGTGCCAATGCAAAAGCACTAAATGTAATCACTTGCGCACTATCACTGGATGAATTCAAAAGAATTATATCCTGTGATACTGCAAAGCAAGCTTGGGATATTTTAGTAATGACACACGATGATACATCAATTGTCAAGAAATCTAAAGTTCAAATCCTCACAACCAAATTTGAGGAAATACATATGGAAGAAAATAAAATGTTCATGGACTTCTATATAAGATTAAATGACATTGTGAATTCTATGTGGGGTCTTGGCGATAAAATCTAAGAAAGTAAAGTGTGTGCAAAGATACTATGCTCACCACCTGAACGGTTCAACTCAAAGGTGACTGCGATCCAAGAACTTCGTGATATGGGCAATATGAGAGTAGAAGAATTAGTTGGGTCTTTACAAACCTACGAGTTAAATTTTAAAACTCCTAAAGGTAAATCTATTGCCCTTAAGTCTTCTAAAAATATTTCTCAAGAAAATAATAGCAATTCTGATTTAGAAAACTCAGAAGATGATATGACCCTTCTAGCGAAAAGGTTTTATAAAATTTTCAAAAGTAAAAAGAGGGTTGATTTTCAAAAATCAAATGATAAGAAAAGATCTAAAACTAAAACTTGGAAATCATTAAAAGATAGTCAATGTTACAACTGCCAAGAATATGGGCATTTGGCAAACAAGTGTCCTAGAAGGGACAAACTCAAAAAGAAGAGTATGTTGGCTACTTGGGATGAATCTTTCGGTTCTGAAGCTTCTTCTAAATCAGAAGATTCTGAAACCGAGTTGGGCAATGAAGTCAAAGCTCTTATGACTCTAGCCAAGTTTACTTTTTCAGATCATTATGATTTTACTAGTGAAGAAAATCTGAATAGTGATCATGAAAATGAAGAAGATTTTCAAGATGCTTATAATGCCCTATACAAGGAAAGTTGTAAGATTGCGGTAAAACTAAATCTTTAAAAAGAAAGGTTTTCAAAACTTAAAGAAAATATTAATTCTCTTATTTTAGAAAAATCTCATATTTCAGATTGTTTTGAAAAATGCAAATGCGATTTAGAATTCAAAACCTCCCAGATTGAAAATCTGAAAATGAAAAACTTAAACTTGAAGTTTCTTCACTTTTGAGTTTAAAGGATACATGGAAGTATGCCCAAGGTGATCCAAAATTAGAAAAACTTTTATCTGGATCAAGAAAATGTGGCGACCGATCTGGTTTGGGCTATGATAGAGATATTCATCCTAAACAAAAGAATACTCCTCCTAAGTTTATAAAAGGAGAGTTCTCAAACTCAAAAGAGAAAGGTTCTAATCAAAAGTTTTTTAAAAATACCAAAACGTTTTAATATTTTAAACCTAAAAGTAACCATATCAACTATAAAAATCAGAACCGAAACCTTTTAGCTGAGAAAATAGTTGATTTACTTGAGGATCTCTTAAAATCTAACTCAGTGGGTCATTCTTACAACAACTATAAACATAAGAAGACTAACTATACTCCTAAACCCAAAATAGTTATGAAATGGGTTCCTAAGATTACTTGCTTGGTTGGCCACATGGCTTTTAAAGCTTCAAGCCAATCAAAGTGGTACTTAGATAGTGGATGCTCAAGGCATATGATTGATGATAGAGGTCTATTCACTAATCTTGAAGACATGACTGATGGTTCGGTCACATTTGGTGATGGTAGCAACCGTAGGATTATTGGCCAAGGAGCTGTTCAACTTTCTAACCTCCCCCTATTTGAGAATGTTCTGTACGTTGAAGGTTTAAAACATAACTTGTTAAGCATTTCCCAAATATGCGATAAAAATCATAGTGCTAAATTTTCTAACCTAGAGTGTGAAATATTAAACAAAAATGGTTTAATAATATTAACTGGTCGTAGAACTTCTGAAAACTGCTACATCGTAAGTGATTCTAGCTCATCTAATCAACTGTGTTACATGGTTCATACCGATGAGACTGAGTTATGGCATAAATACCTTGGACATGTACACTACCACAATCTATATAGATTGAGCAAAAGAGAACTAATAAGACGTCTACCTAAACTACAAAAAGTAGAGAAAATATGTGGTAAATGCTAGATTGGCAAACAAACTAGGAGTGCTCACAAAAAGGTAAACTCTAATGCCACATTTTAAACCTTTCGAACTTCTCCACATGGATCTTATAGGACCAACCAGGACAGAGAGTCAAGGTGGTAAAAAAACATTCCAGTGATCGTGGATGATTATACCAGATTCACTTGGGTAACCTTCTTAAGAGATAAATCAGAAACCCTTAATGAAGTAAAACGAGTTCTCAAACGAATCCAAACTAAAAAAGGTTCTCAAGTCTGTAAGATCCATAGTGATCATGGATCAGAACTTGAGAATAGCAGTTTTGAGAAATTCTATAGCAATCAGGGAATATCGCATGAATTCTCTGCACCCAAAACACCACAACAAAATGGAATTGTTGAAAGGAAAAATAGAGTGCTTTAAGAAAAGGCTAATGTAATGTTGAATAATATGAAGCTCTCCAAAAATCTTTGGGCTGAAGCCTTGAATACTGCCTACTACATAATCAACCGAGTATATACTTGTAAGTTTAATAATAAGACGGCTTATGAAATGTGGTTCGATAAGAAGCCTACTGTCAAATACTTTTAAGTTTTTGGTAGCAAGTGCTATATTTTATGTGACCGTGAAAATCTAGGTAAGTTCGACACTAAAAGTGATGAAGGTATCTTTTTAGGATATTCTTTAAACAGTCGAGCATATCGAGTACTGAATAAGAGGACCAGTATTATTCGAGAGTCAATAAATGTGGTCATTGACGATCACTTAAATACACCTGCCTCAAGTTTTGATAATAATGAAGTTGTTTTAATTGACAAGCCAGATACTTCATCAAATCAAACTCTGTTCTAAGGACTGTTAAAGATCATCCAACCACTCAAATTCTTAGAAACCCTCTCACTGGTGTGCTCACTCTTAGACAACTAGAAGACATATGTAATTACGTGTGTTTTACATCCTAGATAGAACCAGCTAACGTAAAAGAAGTTCTTACTGACGAAAACTGGCTAGTAGCGATGCAAGAAGAGCTTAACCAATTTGTAAGAAATGATGTTTGGTATCTTGTTCCGAGACCTAAAGATAAACACATTATAGGAACTAAGTGAATTTTCAAAAATTAGTCTGATGAACTTGGTAATATAATTCAAAACTGAAACGACCTAGCTATATGTCCTAGAGGGGGGGGGGGGGGGGGGTGAATAGGATTATACCAAGTTAAAATAATATCAGCGGAGTAAAAGAGTATGATAGACAAATAAAGGAAATCAATTCGCAATGCTGAAATAAAAAGCAGCCTTAATAATCAAGTATTGAAACGCTGATACAAATGTTGTTCTAAGGACAACCTTACAACATAAAAACCAAGGGTTTATAGCAGGACAACCTTATTTCTAGAATGTTCTTTATATCAAAAACTCAAACAGAAAAGGAAATAAAAGAAATAGCAAGAAATAAATTCTAAACTATTACAACATTCCCACAATGCTAGAAATGTAAATATTACAACATTCACATCCATAAATACATCCCCCAAATCTGAATGATAAAAGATATAAAAATTAAACAAACATTCAAATTACACGACACAAGAAATTATAGTGGTTCACCTGTGTGTACACCAACTGTTAAACAATAGCCACATAGCTACTCTACTCCTAATATCCTCACACAGGGGATATTAGCGTTCATTATCAAAATAGGTTTCACAGGTTCACCTAAAACCTTCACATTTGTGTCTTTTAAATGGGCTTACACAATTCAAAAACCCCTCTTTCTGAGTTTTCTGGCTTTCCTCAGATAACCAGTACAATGAGATTTTTCTGGCGAATCCCAAAAGAAACCAAAAAGAACGTAAATTACAATAATATAAAATACCTGGATTTCTCCTTTTCTTTGAAGCAGCCCGAAAGAACCAATCGGAGTAGAAGTTCGCATATAGAAGTTCAATGTCTAATACTTACTTTAAAATGGTTCTAGGTTCTAATTAATTTTAAATTAAACCAGTTGGGCTTAGCTTTATTTGATTTTGATTCTAAGAAGACGGAATACAGAAATTCCTCTTTCAAATCAGGTTGAAATGTAGAAACAAAATCAAATGCATAAGCTAACAAAAAGAAAATATTAAATATGCACAAAGTAGCTTAAAATGAACACAAACTTATCTCAAAGTGAAGCCTTGAATTTTATTGAATTGAGTTATCATCTCTGAAATTCGTGCTCTATTTATAGATGCAAAAACCTTGTCTACGACTGGTCTTGAAAACACTTCGACTAGTCGTAGAACCAATGACATTTTGAAATTTTGAGCGCTATCTGAAAAAACTGTTCAACGACTAGTCTTGGGATGTCCACGACTGGTCTTAGACCATCCACGACCGGTTGTAGTAAACCCAGGACTGGTCATAGAAAACTAGGATTGGTTGCTGTAGTTCAAGTCATAGAACCAAGACTGGCCGTGGGACGAGTCGTGCACTGTTCACACGACTGGTCGACCAGGTCTTAGGACAGGTCGTAGCATAACCAAAAAATCATGAAAAATTACAAAAACTTAGGACTGGTCATGAAATTTATTGGACTGGTCGAACTAGTGCTAGGAGTAGTCGAACAAGGTCCAGGACTAGTCTTAAAATAGACCAAAATCATATAAAAAGATTCAACTTGAATTATGTATACAAAATGGCCTACCTTAAGGTCGAACTAAGGTCTATCATACCTGGGACATGAAGTATGAATATTGAAACTTCATTCAATCAGAAGATGGTTGACCTTTGAACCTTATGAAGCTTGAGATCTTTACTTGATGTAGCTTGATCTTGAGATCTTCTAAAGCTTGGATTTGTCTTCTTAGGTTGTACTTCATTTTGAGTTGAACATCCTCTTCTTCTCGATGTAGTTCTGAATATTGAAGCTTATAAAAGAGGACCAAGTACATGACCTTGCATTTCTTGAAGTAGATCATTGTACTTGACTTGAAGCATTGATGCAGTGTCTTAAACATTCATATAACAACAAACTACATAAGACACATATAAAGGTTTTGGCACAACAGAATTTGACAACTAAAGGAGCATGAGACCATAGCACTTACAATCTCTCCCTTTGTCAAATTTGTGACAATACACACTCAAATAAAAATAAGAGAAGCACAACACATACTTAATAAAGAATCATGCACCAGTTATAGCAGAAAATCAGTTACAACCTGGTTAAAGAATCATTCACCAGTTGTCATAAACTAACACACAACATTCATCTAGAGGCACTCCTCTATACTTACTCCCCCTGAGTAGCATACATAAAAAATTATAAATCTGCTAATGCTGCTACTAATCCATGCTACTACTAATCCATATTCATCTCCATTTCATAACCATAAGCAATCAAACTAAAAGCTTCTCCCCCTTTTTGTCACAAAATGACAAAGGAAGAATAAATGGACAAGAATAATAAATAGGATAGTAATAGATGAAATAACTAGGCAAGATATGAGAAAAAGATAAGCACAAGTAAAATCCACATATCATAATCCAATTCAATCTAAAGATAAATAAAAACAATCTTACAAACTGAGAGAGAGAGCAAAGTAGTATTGAAGTTATTATAGACCATCAAAGAAAAACATTTAGTCAGATCCAGAAGAAGGAACAGGAATAGATGGATAAATTTTGTGTAAACCCTTAGTAATACGCCTTATATACTTGCATAGATAAGCAAATTGAGATGATTGTGTTACATGTAATTGAGTTATCTCTTCCTTAAGAGAATTCAACCTCTCATCAACATCAGAAGGCTGAAAATCCAGATCATTCCAGAGTCTGATCCTAGTTCATCAAAAATATCATCCATATTAATATAGGAGGAAGATTCTCAGCTTCTGCTTCATTCCCTGCTTCAGCACCACTACCACCAACATCCACTTGGCCAGGAGCCAATTCCAATTTCATCTTGTTAATATTTATATTGTTGAATATAAGATGATGGATAGGTGCCTCTTCAACAGGCATAACCACGAGTATGTGAGTGGCTAAAACAGTCATAAGATAGGTAAATGGAATATCACTATAACCTGGTTGGAGACGAAACTGAATGATGGAATGACAGATTAAAGAAGGCAGACAAATGTTTACACCAGAGATGACAGAATGAAAAACACGAACCATAAAAGCAATTAGTTCTATTTTGTTACCAGAACGTGGGTACAGATTTGAAATAAAGATTCTGTGAAGAACCCTATATCTGGGTAACAAATACTTTGAGGGGAGCGCATTCCCTTTATGAGTCCATTGCACATCCACATTACATAGTTCTCTAGTAGCGTGCGCTTTTCTAATTCTGAGGGTTTTTTTTTAGCTAAAGTATGAATGAAAATACTCTCATCATTAACAGGAATGTCCATAAGGCTAGCAATTAGATGACGATCTACATCAAATGGACCTTCTCTAGCAACAATTTTAAATGATAAATTCTCACTAGAAAAATAAGAAATGCATGTAAACATGGATTGAGCAATAGATTGGTATGCAGGCCCACCCCAATGTAAGATGTTATCCCATCCTACAGATTGGAGTAGAGGTAGGATACCAAAATGAGCAATATGGTTAAGATCAACAAGACGTTCAACAATAACTTTGCACATAGGCAAATCCCGTACATCGGAGGGATCATTTTTAGGTAAAAGAAGATGGCGTTGAGTGATACAAGTTGATCTAGAAGATGATGGACCATGGGAAGTTTTCTTTTTCTCCTTAGGATCCATTTGCAATACAAGACTCAAAGAAACAAATAGATATAAAAGATTTGAAGTAGGGTTTTGATAGATCAGATTTTTTAAAAGAAAACCCTAAAATTGCAATGAAAGATCAAATAGATTACTCTAAGAGTGAAAATGAAGTAATATTAACTAGATTCTACAAGAAAAATGCATAAAACCCACTAACCTTGAAGAACAATGAAGGTGGGTACGACTGGTCGGGCGTCGGCTTATTGGAGAGAAAAGTGGAAATGAAGAAGAAAAGGTTTTCCCCAATTTTAAAAGATCCACTGAGTTTTACGATGGGTCGTGGATGTGCTCGACTGGTCGTGAAACGACCGGTCGAGTACACACACAACTAGTCGTGTACCGACAAAAATAAGTATTTTTCATAAAATTTTAAAATTTAAGCCATTAAATTATCAAATATATATACACTATGATACAAGTATGCAAGAATATTTAATTTAAATTGCACGTACCAAGATCAAATTTCAATTTACTAAACCTGCTTTTGTCGAGCGGCTTAGTGAAAATGTCAGCAAGTTGAGTCTCAATTGGAATGTATTCTAAAGATATTATTTTATCTTCCACTAATTCACGAATGTAATGATACCTAATGTCAATGTGCATGGTACATGAATGCTAGATTAGATTTTTAGAAATATTTATTGCCCTGGAATTATCACAATATAAGACCATATAATCTTATGTTATTCCGTAATCACTTAACATATGTTTCATCCACACAAGCTAAGTACATGCATTTCCAGCTGCAATGTATTCAGCCTCAACAGTTGAGAGTAATACGAAACTTTGCTTCTTGATAAACCAAGAGACTAAATAATTTCCAATATAAAAACAACCACCACTGGTTGATTTCCTATCATCGATATTGTCAGCCCAATCAGCATCAGTGTACTCAGCCAACTGAACACTAGTATAATATGGATACCAAAGACCCAAATTTACAGAACTTGTGACATATCGAATAATCCGCTTAACCGCAGTTAGATGTGACTCTTTAGGGTTAGACTGATATCTAACGCAAATACCAACACTTAAAGCAATATCAGGTCTACTAGCAGTTAAATAAAGTAAACTACCAATCATACTTCTATATAATTTAGGATCCACATCTTTACCTGTAGAGTCCTTTGAGAGTCTTAGAGTTGTACTCATAGGAGTATCAAATTTCTTACCATTCTCAAATCCAAACTTTTTAATCAAGTTCAAGGCATACTTGGTTTGAGAAATAAAAATACCATCAGGTTGTTATTTTACTTGCAACCTTAGGAAATAATTTAATTCTCAACCATGCTCATTTGAACTTAGATTTCATTAAATCTGCAAACTCAACAGTCATGTTAGTATATGTTGATCCATAAATAATATCATCAACATAGATCTGAACCATTAAGATATCATCATTATGTTTCTTAACAAAGAGCGTCTTATCGATACTACCCATTTGAAAATTATGACTTAGTAAAAACTTAGTCAATTTTTCGTACCATGCCCTAGGAGCTTGTTTTAGACCATATGGAGCTTTTTTAAGATGGTATACATGATCAATAAACTTAGGGTCTTCAAACCCTGTAGGTTGTTCAACATATACTTTTTCATGTAAATCGCCATTCAAAAAGGCACTCTTTACATCCATTTGAAAAATTTTAAACTTTTTAAAGCATGTAATGGATATAAAAAGTCTGATTGATTCAAGGCGAGCAATTGGGGCAAAGGTTTTATTGTAATCAATCCCTTCTATTTGATGTACCCTTGTACAACCAGTCTTGCCTTGTTTCGAATAATATTCCCAAATTCATCAGATTTATTTTTGAAAATCCACTTTGTTCTAATAATATGTTTATCTATAGGTCTAGGAACAAGGTACTAAACATCATTTTGAACAAACTAATTAAATTCTTCCTGCATAGCTACTATCCAGTTTTCGTCAGAAAAAGCTTCTTTTTCGTTTACTGGTTCAATCTGGGATGTAAAACACACGTAGTTACATATGTCTTCTAATTGTCTACGAGTGCATACACCAGTGAGAGGGTTTCTAAGAATTTAAGTAGTTGGATGATCTTTGACAGTCCTTAATTCAGAATTATTTTGACTTGATGAAGTATCTGGTTTGTCAATTAAAAGAACTTCATCATTATCTGAACTAGGGGCAGGTGTATTTAAGTGATCATCAATGACTACATTAATGGACTCTTGAATCACACCGGTCCCATTGTTCAGAACACAATGTGCACAACTGTTTAAAGAATATCCTAAAAAGATCTCATCATCACTTTTTGTGTCAAACTTTCCCAAATTTTCACGGTCACACAAAATATAGCACTTGCTGCCAAAAACTCGAAAGTATTTGACAGTAAGCTTCTTATCAAACCAAAGTTCATAAGCAGTTTTATTATTAGATTTACATGTATAAACTCGGTTGATAATATAGCACACAGTATTTATGGCTTCAACCCAAAGATTTTTAGGGAGCTTCATACTATTCAACATTACATTTCCCATTTCTTGAAGCACTCTATTTTTTCTCTCCACAATTCCATTTTGTTGTGGTGTTTTGGGCGCAGAGAATTCATGCGATATTCCCTGATCACTACAAAATTTCTCAAAACTGCTATTCTCAAATTTAGATCCATGATCACTACGGATCTTACAAACTTGAGAACCTCTTTCAGTTTGGATCCGTTTGAGAATCCTTTTTTACTTCATCAAGGGTTTCTGATTTATCCCTTAAAAGGGCTACCCAAGTGAATCTGGTAAAATCATCCACGATTACCAGTATGTATTTTTTGCCACCTCGACTCTCCGTCCTGGTAGGTCCTATAAGGTCCATATGGAGAAGCTTGAGTGGTCGGGATGTAGCATTGGAGTTCCCCTTTTTGTGAGGGCTCCTTGTTTACTTGCCATACTGGCATTCACCACATATTTTGTCTACTTTTTGTAATTTAGGTAGACCTCTTATTAGTTCTCTCTTGCTCAATCTGTATAAATTACGGTAATGTACATGTCCAATGCGTTTATGCCATAATTTTGTTTCATCGGTATGGACTATGTAGCACGATTGATTAGATGAGCTACCATCGCTTACAATACAGTAGTTTTCAAAAGTCTTGTGACCAGTTAATATTACCGAACTCTTTTTGTTTAAGATTTCACAACCTTTCTTAGAAAATTTCACGCTATGATTGTTATCACATATTTGAGATATGCTTAATAGGTTGTGTTTTAGCCCCTCAACATATAAAACATTGTTAAATAAGGGGAGGTTATAGAGTTGAACCGTACCTTGGGCAATAATCTTGCAGTTGCTACCATCACCAAATGTGACTGGCCCATCAATCATATCTTTAAGATCAGTGAATAAAGCCTTATCACCTGTCATATGCCTGGAGTACCCACTATCAAGGTACCACTTTGAATGGCTTATAGCTTTGAAAGCAGTGTGGGCAACCAAGCAAGTAACCTTAGGAACCCATTTCATAACTATTTTGGGTTTAGGAGTATAGTTGGTCTTTTTCTGTTTGTTGTTGTAAGAATGACTTACTGAGTTAGATTTTAAGAGCTCCTTAAGCAAATCAACTATTTTTTCAACTAAAGGGTTTTGATTTTGAGTTTTATAGTTGACATAATTGCTTTTAGGTTTTTGAAAAATTTTAGCATTTTTAAAGAAACTTTGATTAATACTTTTCCCTTTTGAGTTAGAGGTTTCTCCTTTCACAAACTTATGAGGAGAATTCTTCTATTTAGAAGGTATAATCTTATCATAGCCCAACCCGGATCTATCGCCACATTTTATAGATTCGGATAAAAGTTTTTCAAACTTTGGATCTCCTTGGGCATACCTCCATGTATCCTTTAAACTCAAAAGTGAAGAGTTTTCAAGCTTAAGTTTATCATTTTCAGATTTAAGTTTTTCAATCAGGGAGGTTTTAAATTCTAAATCACTTTTAGTCTTTTCAAAATAATCTGAAATATGGGATATTTCTAAAACAAGAGACTCAAAATTTTCTTTAAGTTTTAAAAACTTTTCTTTTTGAAGTTTTAATTTTATGGCAATTTTACAACTTTCCTTGTATAGGGCATTATAAGCATCTTGTAGATCTTCTTCATTTTCATGATTACTATTCAGATTTTCTTCACTAGTTGAATCATCATGATCTGAAAAAGTGAATTTGGCTAGAGTCATAAGGGCTTTAACTTCATTGCCCAACTCAGTTCCAGAATCTTCTAATTCAGAAGAGGCTTCAGTGCCAGAAGATTCATCCCAAGTGGCCAACATTCCTTTCTTTTTAGATTTGTCATTTTTAAGACATTTGTTTGCTAAATGCCCATAATCTTGGTTGATGTAACATTGACTATCTTTCAAAGATTTCCAAGTTTTAGATTTAGGTTTAGATCTTTTCTTATCATTTGATTTTTCAAAATCAACCCTCTTCTTACTTTTGAAAATCTTGTAAAAAAATTTCGCTAAAAGAGCCATATCGTCTTCAAAATTTTCTAAATCAGAATTTTCTTGAGAAATATATTTAGAAGATTTAAGAGCGATAGATTTACCTTTAGGAACTTTAATGTTTAACTCATAGGTTTGTAAAGAACCAACTAGTTCTTCTACCCTCATATTGCCCGTATCACGAAGTTCCTAGATCGCGGTTACCTTAGAGTTGAACCGTTCAGGAAGTGAGCATAGTATCTTTGCACACACTTTACTTTTTGGGATTTTATCACCAAGACCCCACATAGAGTTTACAATGTCATTCAATCTTGTATAAAAGTCCATAAACATTTCATTTTCTTCCATATGAATTTTCTCAAATTTAGTTGTAAGGAGTTGGACTTTAGATTTCTTGACAATTGATGTAGCCTCGTGTGTCATTTCTAAAATATCCCAAGCTTGCTTTGCAGTATCACAGGATATAATTCTTTTAAACTCCTCCGATGATAGTGCGCAAGTGATTGCATTTAGTGCTTTTGCATTGGCACTACTCTCATTTTTCTGAAGAGTGGCCCATGAGAAATACGGTGTTACTCTCATCGATTTTGAGCCATCAATACCAGTCACTTAAGTGGTAGGTGGGATCCATTCAGTAACTGTGGCTTGCCACACACTCTCATCCATTGATTTGAGGAAAATCCTCATCCTGGTTTTCCAATAGGCATAGTTGGAGCCATCAAATGGTGGAGGCCTAGTGACTGCAAGGCTATCAAAATTTGACATCTTATATATAGCTTAGATCATTAGCTCAGGAAATGAATCCAAGAATAAAGAATTAAAAAAGAGCTATTAGGCTTTGATACCACTTGAAACGGCCTAGCTATATGTCCTGGGGGGGGGGGGGGGGGGGGTGTGAATAGGACTATGCCAAGTTAAAATAATAACAGTGGAGTAAAAGAGTATGATAGCCAAATAAAGGAAATCAATTCACGATGCTGAAATAAAAAGCAGCTTTAATAATCAAGTATTGAGACGTTGATACAAATGTTGTTCTAAGGACAACATTACACCATAAAAACCAAGGATTTATGGCAGGACAACCTTATTTTTAGAACGTTCTTTGTATCAAAAACTCAAACAGAAAAGGAAATAAAAGAAATAACAAGAAATAAATTCTAAACTATTATAACATTCCCACAATGCTAAAAATGTAAATATTACAACATTCACATCCACACATACATCCCCCAAATCTGAATGATAAAAGATATAGAAATTAAACAAACATTCAAATCACAGGACACAAGAAATTATAGTGGTTCGCCTGTGTGTACACCAACTGTTAAACAAAAGCCACACAGCTACTCCACTCCTAATATCCTCACACAAGGGATATCAGCGTTCACTATTAAAATAGGTTTCACAGGTTCACCTAAAACCTTCACAATTGTGTCTTTTAAATGGGCTTACACAATTCAAAAACCCCTCTTTCTGAGTTTTCTGGCTTTCCTCAGATAACCAGTACAAGGAGATTTTTCTGGCAAATACCAAAAGAAACCAAAAAAAATGTAAATTACAATAATGTAAAATACCTGAATTTCTCCTTTTCTTTGAAGCAGTCCGGAAGAACCAATCGGAGTAGAAGTTTAAATATAGAAGTTCAATGTCCAATACTCACTTTAAAATAGTTCTAAGTTCTAATTGATTTTAAATTAAACCAGTTGGGTTTAGCTTTATTTAATTTTGATTCTAAGAAGACAGAATACAGAAATTCCTCTTTCAAATCAGATTGGAATGTAGAAACAAAATCAAATGCATAAGCTAACAAAAAGAGAATATTGAATATGCACAAAGTAGCTTAAAATGAACACAAACTTATCTCAGAGTGAAGCCTTGAATTTTCTTGAATTGAGTTATCAATCTCTGAAATTCATGCTCTATTTATAGATGCAAAAACCTCATTTACAACTAGTCTTGAAAACACTTCAACTGGTCATAGAACCAACGACATTTTGAAATTTTGAACGCTATCTGAAAAAACCGTTCTACGACTAGTCTTAGGTTGTCCACGACTGGTCTTAGACCATCCATGATCGGTCGTAGCAGACCCAGGACTGGTCGTAGGAAACCAGGATTGGTTGTTGTAGTTCGAGTCGTAGAACCAGAACTGGTCATGGGACAAGTCGTGCACTGTTCATACGACCGGTCGACCAGGTCCCAGGACAGGTCATAGCATAACCAAAAAATTTTAAAAAATTGTAACAACTTAGGACTGGTCGTGGAATTTCTTCTACTGGTTGAACCAGTGCTAGGACTAGTCGAACAAGGTCTAGGACTAGTCTTAGAATAGACCAAAATTATATAAAAAGATTCACCTTGAATTATGTATACAAAATGGCCTACCCTAAGGTCAAACTAAGGTTTATCATACCTGGGACATGAAGTATGAACATTGAAACTTCATTCAATCAGAAGATGGTTGAACTTTGAACCTTATGAAGCTTGAGATCTTTACTTGATGTAGCTCGACCTTAAGATCTTCTAAAGCTTGGATTTGTCTTCTCAGGTTATACTTCATTTTGAGTTGAACATCCTCTTTAGACTTGAACAAGCACTCTTCTTATCGATGTAGTTCTGAATATTGAAGCTTGTAGAAGAGGACCAAGTACATGACCTTACATTTCTTGAAGTAGATCACTGTACTTGACTTGAAGCATTGATGCAGTGTCTTGAACATTCATATAACAACAAACTACTTAAGACATATATAGAGGTTTTGGCATAACAGAATTTGACAACTAAAGGAGCATGAGACCATAACACTTACAGAAACAAGGCTAGACTAGTTGTACAAGGGTACACTCAAATTGAAGGCATCGACTATAGTGAAACCTTTGCCCCAATAGCTCGTCTTGAATTAATCAGACTATTCATATCCATTGCTTGCTTTAGAAAATTTAAAATTTATCAAATGGATGTAAAGAGTGCCTTCTTAAATGGTGATCTACATGAAGAAGTGTATGTGGAACAACCAATGGGTTTTGAAGACCCTAAGAACATTGATCATGTCCATCGCCTTAAAAAGCCTCTCTACTGGTTGAAACAAGCTCCCAGGGCATGGTACGAAAAATTGACTAAGTTTTTACTAAGTCATAATTTTCTAATGGTAAGTGTTGATAAAACTTTGTTTATTAAGAAACATAACGATCATATCTTAATAGTGCAGATCTATGTTGATGATATTATTTATGGATCTTCCTATACTAACATGACTGTTGAGTTTGCAGATTTAATGAAATCTAAGTTCGAAATGAGCATGGTTGGTGAATTAAATTATTTCCTAAGGAATTGAATTATTTCCTACGGTTGCAAGTAAAACAACAACTTGATGGTATTTTCATTTCTCAGACCAAATATGCTCTGAACTTGATTAAAAAGTTTGAATTTGAGAATGGTAAGAATTTTGATACTCCTATGAGTACAACATTAAGACTCTCAAAAGATTCTACAAGTAAAAATATGGATCCTAAATTATATTGTAGTATGAATGACAGTTTACTTTATTTAATTGCAAGTAGACCTGATATTGCTTTTAGTGCTGGTATTTGCACTAGATATCAATCTGATCCTAAAGAGTCACATCTAACTGTTGTTAAGCGGATTATGCGATATGTCGTAAGTTCAGCTAATTTGGGTCTCCGGTATCCATATGAACTAGTGTTCAGTTGGCGGGGTACACAGATGCTGATTGGGCTAATAATATCGATGATAGGAAATCAACCAGTGGTGGTTGTTTCTATATTGGAAATTATTTAGCTTCTTGGTTTAGCAAGAAGCAATGTTCTGTATCACTCTCAACTGCTGAGGCTGAATACATCGCAGCTGGAAATGTATGTACTCAGCTTATATGGATGAATAGAATGTTAAGAGATTATGGAATTGTACAGGAATCAATGGTTTTATACTGTGATAATTCTAGTGCTATAAATATATCTAAAAATCTAATCCTGCATTCACGGACCAAGGACATTGACATTAGATATCATTACATTCGTGAATTGGTGGAAGAAAAAATAATATCTTTGGAATACATTCCGATCGAGACTCAACTTGCCAACATTTTTACTAAGCCGCTCAACAAAAGCAGGTTTAATAAATTGAAATTTAATCTTGGTATGTGCAATCTAAATTGAATATTCATGCATGTTTGTATCATAGTGTATATATATTTGATAATTTATTAGTTTAAATTTCAAGTTTTTATAAAAAATACATATTTTATTCGGTACACGACCAGTCGAGGACATACTTGACCAGTCGTGGCACGACCGGTCAGGACGACCCACGACCAATCGTGTAGCGCGCTGGACCTTTTCAATTTTGGGGAAAACTTCTTCTTCTTCATTTTAACTCTTCTCTCCAACGAGCCACGCCCGACCAGTCGTACCCACCTTCCTAGATCTTCAAGGTTAGTGCGTCATTTGCTTTTTTTCTTGTAGATTTTAGTCAATATTACTTCATTTTCACTCTTGGAGTAATTTATTTTATGATTCATTGCGATTTTGAGGTTTTCTTTTAAAAAATCTGATCTAGCAAAACCTCACTCCACATCTTTTGAAGCTCCTTGTTTCTTTAATTCTCCTAATGCAAAGGGAAAAAGAAAACTTCCCATGGTCCATCATCTTCTAGATCTACTCTTATCACTCAGAGCCATCTTCGGTCACCTGAAGATGATCCCTCTTATGTGTGGGATTTGTGAATGCGCAATGTCATTATTGAATGACCTGTTGATCTTGACCACATTGCTCCTTTTGGTATCCTTCCACTTCTCCAAGCTGTAGGATGGGCTAACATCTTACATTAAGGTAGGCCTGCATACCAGTCTATTGCATAGGCTATGTGTGCGTGTATTTCTGATTTTTCTTCTGAGAATTTAACTTTTTCAATTGCTACTAGAGAAGGGATATTTCCAATTGATCGTCACCTAATTTCTTGCCTTATGGATTTACCTATCAATGACGAGGGTATTCATATTCATCCTCTAGTTGAGAAACCCTTAGAATCAGAAAAACACATGCTCACTAGAGCACTATGCAATATGGATGTGCAATGGACTCATAGAGGGAATGCGCTCCCCTCAAAGTACTTGTTACCTAGATATAGGTTTCTACACAGAATCTTTATTTCAAATCTGTATCCGCGTTCTAGTAATAAAACAGAACTGACTTCCTTTATGGTTTGGGTTTTGCATTCTGTCATTTCTGGTACTAAAGTTTATCTTCCTTCTTTAATATGTCATTCCATCATTTAGTTTAATCTCCATCCAGGACAATGATATTCTATTTGCCTATCTTATGACTGTGGTAGCTAATCACATGCAAGTTGCTATGCCTATTGGAGAGGCCCCTATTCATCATCTTATTTTTAACAATTCTAATATAAACAAGATAAAATTGGAATTGGCTCTTGGCCAAGTGGATGTTGGTGGTGGTGGAGCTGAAGCAGGGAATGTAGATGAGGCTGGTGATCTTCCTCTTGATGATATTAATATGGCTGACATTTTTTATGAACTTAAATCAGACTCTACAAATGATCCTGACTATGAGCCATTTGATTTTGATGCTTATCTTCGTGCACTTGAGAAGAAGGTTGAGAACATAAATATTGCCCATGATTTATAATTTAAATATATGCGTAAGTATCTTAGGCGCTTAAACAAGGGCCTTCATCAACTTGATCCTACTATACCTGCTCCTTCTTCAGGATCTGATTAAGTGTTTTATCCTTTGGTCTATATTAACTCTAATATTATTTTGCTTTTATTGGTGTGCACTTTAGTTTGTAATACTGACTTTTGTTTCCACTGGTTATTGATGTGTGAACTTGGAATTTGCTTATCTTTCTTTCATATCTTGACTAGTCAACTCCTGTATTACTCTCTTGTTCATTCTCATCTTCCATTTTTTATTTGTTTCCTTTGTCATATTGTGACAAAAAGGGGGAGAATATTATTATGTTTGCTTATGGTGAAATGGATATGGATGGATTGTGGATAATAGTAGCAAAACTTTTTGTTAATATATGTGTGTTACTTAGGGGGAGTAAGTAAGGAGGCATTGTAACCGGTTCATATAACTGGTTCATGTTGCTATGTGTTAGTTGATGATAACTAGTGCATGATTCTTTAACCAGGCTAAAGTTGAAACTGGTTTCTTTTTATAACTGATGTTGGTTCTTTATGTGTACACTGGTTATATTATTGAGTGTGTTTTGTCACAAATTTGACAATCCCACCTTTGCCTTCGTGATTCTTGAGCACTAAATCCATACTTTTAGCATCCTTTTCAATCTAAGCTC
Source organism: Magnolia sinica (assembly GCF_029962835.1). Classification (NCBI taxonomy): domain Eukaryota; kingdom Viridiplantae; phylum Streptophyta; class Magnoliopsida; order Magnoliales; family Magnoliaceae; genus Magnolia; species Magnolia sinica. Next base: position 43,235,136 of record NC_080581.1, read on the forward strand.
TTAAATTCACCTTGCAACACAAATATGATTAAAATAGAACATTAAGCATTATCATGTTCATAAAACCAAGTAATAAATGGGGGATAATATGTAATATTTGACCCTCAACATAATCCCCAACCAGCATTTTGCTAGTCCCGAGCAAAGTATGCGAAAAAATATTTCGAAAACCATTGCATAATTTCCATAAGCTCAAGAGGTTCCAAAAACAATCCAGATAATAAAGTTCCAAAATACATCAATTTTGAGCATTATTCTCTCTTAAACTCTAGCACTTGGCAACTTCATAGTCAAGTTCAAAGCATTAATCCATTAATTAGAACAATTCTAAACGTTGAGTTCTATAGGTGCATAATGAAGTCTAAACTATGACAACTAAAGGTTCAATTCTTCATTTTCATGATAACATTAATACTCAAAGGAGCATTGAGGACAACCAAAACCTAAAACAAAACTTGCCTTAAAGTTCATCTTTTAATTCCCATTTTTTTCCTCCAGCTTTTGATTTTTCCATTGATGGCTTTCATGCTATGTCAACCTTTTTAAAGATCTTTAATAGATAGCCTTTTCAAAGACAACTGTTTTATTTTCTAGTTGGGTATTTGAAAAGGGTTGGTCCTAGAGGGGGGCAGGGGTGAATAGGACTATGCCAAATAAAAAAAAATGCTGAACAGAAATATTAAATAAGACTGAATCAAACAGAGATCTCAATTGCAATAGTATTGAGAAATTGATTCAAACCTTGTTCAAAGGACAACCTTACACCAAAAACAAATGTTTATGGCAGGTGAAAAGGCTGAGCTATATGTCCTAGGGGGGTGAATAGGACTATGCCAAATTAAAAAATAAATGTGAAATTGAAAGAAAGATAGCATAATCAAATAATAAAGAAGCACAAGTAAATAGCAACCTCAAATGTACTAGTCTTGAGAGGTTGATACAATGTTAGTTCTAAGGACAACCTAACACCAAAAACCAAATGCCTATGGTAGGACAACCTTACTAGAACATTTGTAAGTATCAAAAACCCAAACCAATAAAGAGGCAAAGGAAGTAGGAAAGGAAATAAACTAGGTTATTACAACATTCTCACAAGTGCATAAATAAATTACACCATTCACCACAAATGCTTAAAAATAAATTACAACATTCACACACATAAGCACATTCAATCATCCACCACAACTCTAGGAATTATAGTGGTTCGCTTATGTGTACACCAACTGTTAGAAAACAACCACACAACTACTCCACTCATAATATCCACTCCCTCGGGGTATTAGAGTTCACTATGAAAAAGGTTTTCAAGGTTCACCTTAAAACCTTCACAAATGTGTCTTTAATTCGGCTTACACAATTACAAAAACCCCACACTCTGAGATTTTTTAGATCACCTTAGACAAAACTAAAAAGAGATTTTTCTAGCACAACCTCAAAAACCAAAAAGGATATACAAAATGTAAATGTACTTATCTCAAAATTCCCCTCTTGAAAAAGCCCAGTAAAACCAATCAAATGTAGATGAAGATGTTCAATGTCCAGTCTTACAAATGAAAAGGTTCTAGTTCTAAATGATTTTTAAATTAAATCAACCTAGGTTAGCTTGATTTGATTTTGATCTCAAGAAAGGGGAAAATACAAATCCCTTCTTAAAGTAAGATTGGAATAAAGATCTCAAAATCAAATTATAAAAGCTAATTAAAGAGAATCCAAAATGAGCACAATATAGCTTAATAATATCACAAACTTATCTTTCAGAGTGGTGTCTTGATTTCGCTTTAATGAATGAATAAACTCTGAAAATCGTGCTCTATTTATAAGTAAAAATACTGTTCACTCAACTGGTCGAAGGACCAACAAAATTTCAAATTTTCTGGCACGATAAGATAAAGTCGTTACTCGACTGGTTGAGTGGCTTGCTCGACTGGTCGAGTAATGTACTCGACTGGTTGAGTGGGACCAAAAAAGCTTGCTGGACTTTGAGTTAAGCCTGCACGAACTGTCGAGCAGTCTCCAGAACTGGTCAAGTGTCCAATATAAAATTCTAAAAATTCACAACAAACCTTCTACTGGTCGAGAAAACTTTTAGACTGCTCGAGCCAGTACTTAGACTAGTCGAACAAGGTCTAAGACTAGTCGAGAAAATGACATATAAACAAATGAAATGACCCATGTAAAATATGCAATGAATATGACACAACCTATGATTAATCTAGGGTCATCTAAACTTGTTTGTGAGTTGGAACAAATAAAACATCATTCGCTTCCGTATCTTAATATCTTGCGACACTTGAAGCTTGAGTTCGATCTCTTGAACATGAGCTTGAGTTACGCTTGAGTTCTTGAGTCTTTAGTGTACAATAGTTGAAGTTCAAACTTGAACTTAAGATCTTGAATTTTAGTGTGAAACCATGAACTTCAACACTCTTCACTTTAACTTGAAGATGTAGGCCAGCTCGATGAAGCTCCAGAGAACTTTAAAATGTACGAACCTAATCACTTCAACTCAAAGCATGATACAAATACAAAATGGTTTGGCACAACAAAATTTGACAACAATACGGGTGCTAGATTTACACAATAGCATTTACAATCTCCCCCTCTATCAAATTTGTGACAAAACCAAATAAAGAATCATGTGCACAATATAGAATCATTCTCTAAACATGCACTAATAAGGAATCATGCATTAGTTATATAAGCACAATAAAGAATCATGTACCATTTGAGTAACAAATGATCATCAGACATAACTCCCCCTCATTCCATTACTCCCCCTCAATCCAATCCAGGAGAGGTAGAAAAATTTTCATACATAACACTCCATATTCCACAATCACACATCTCTACAATTTCTCCCCCTTTTGTCACAATATGACAAAGGAAATATATATAAAGAAAAGAGAAGTAAATGAAATAATATTGGAAATAACATCACCATGATAATCAAAATATTAACGAAAGGCACAATAACATGTTCACATACTAAAAGGTAAAAGTATGTTCAAGAAATATCCCAACACACAATGAGTAGAAAGTATTAATACATGTCCAGAATAATATAAAAAACTAATCAGATCCAGATGATGGAGTAGGAATAGAAGGATCTATCTGATGTAGTCTCTTGTTAATGCGCTTAAGATATTTACACTTGTATTTGAATTGATTTTCCTTGGACACATACAGACCCTCTACCTTCTCCTCAAGGGATCACAATCTCTCATCAAAGTCAGAAGGCTAAAAGTTTCGATCAGCCGCAGAATTTGACTCAATCTCATCAAACAAGTCATCCCTATTAACATTATCAAGAGGCAAAGCATCCTCCTCTTCAGTTGCTTCAGCAGCTCCTTCAACACCCACATCAACATGGCCAGGAGCCAACCTCAGATTCATCTTATTAATGTTTGAGTTGTTGAAGGGAAGATGGTTAATGGGAGTTTCTCCAACAAGCATAGCCACAAGACAATGGGTGGCTAAGGCAGTCATAAGATAGGCAAATGGAATATCACTATGACCTGGATGGAGACGAAACTGAATGATAATGTAACAGATAAGAGATGGAAGACATATAGGAACACCAGTAACAATAGAGTGAAGGATGCAAGCCATGAAAGAAGTGAGCTCAGTCTTGTTGCCAGACCTAGGATAGACATTAGAAATGAAAATACGATGGAGAATCCTACATCTGGGTAACATAAATTTGGAACTATGCGCATTCCTAGAATTCCATTCCGCATTCATGTTGCATAACACTCTAGTGAGCATTCTTTTCTCAGACACAGAAGGTTTTCCAACTAAAGTAGAAATAGGAATTCCATCATCATTAACTGGAAGATCCATCAATCCAGATATTAAGTGACGATCTACATCAATAGGACCTTCTCTGGTTATAATTGTAAAAGTTAAATTCTCAGTAGAGAAGTCACTTATGCAAGCAAACATGGCCTGCGTAATTGAACGGTATGCTGGACCGCCCCAATTTAAAATGTTAGCCCAACTTACAGTTTGAAGGAGGTGAACAATACCGAAAGGTTCCAAATGATTAGAGTTGACTGTCCGTTCAACAATCACATTGTGAAGACATATATCCTGCACATACTCTGTGTCTTCTTCGGGTGACTGAAGATGGCGCACTGTGATTGGAGTAGAATGAGAAGAAGAGGGACCATAAGAGGCTCTCTTCTTATTTCTACCTTCCATAGCAACAAGGAATAGAAGGAATACAAGTAATGCAAGAAAGGTAAGATGGGTTTCAAGTAATTCAGATTTTAAGCTAGAAACCCCAATAAACCACCATAAACCTTGAAATAAACTACAAAAATAAGGAAATGGAAGTGCAAATAACTTAATTCCACAAGGAAATCGAAAAAGATGCACTAACCAAGAAGGAATCGAAGGTGGGTTCGACTGGTCGTGGTAGGGCTGGTTGGGGAAGATGAAATAAATGAAGAAAAAGTTCTTTTTGCACAATAAAAGGCCCTAAACCCGAGTGGCTCGACTGGTCAAGTACATACTCGACCGGTCGTGCCACAACTGGTCGAGTGTGTACTCGACTGGTGTATACCTCATAAATTTTACATTTTTCATATTTTTAAAATTTTTTAAAAATTATAAAAATAAATAAAATAAAAATATTCAATATATTACAAATAAACACATGTAATTTAGATCATATTTTACATACCCATATCCAATTTCAACTTAGCAAACCTGTTTCTGTTAAGTGATTTTGTAAATATGTCTGCAAGTTGATTTTCAGTCTGAATATAATCCACAGAAATAATCTTATCTTCTACTAATTCATGAATATAATGATATCTAATGTTAATGTGCTTAGTTCGTAAATGTTGAATAGGATATTTAGAAATGTTAATTGCACTAGAATTGTCAGAATATAATACCATAGAATCTTGTGCAAATCCATAATCACTTAACATCCTCTTCATCCACACAAGCTGGGTGCATGCATTACCAGTTGTAATATACTCAGCCTTAGCTATGAAAAGTGATACGAAACTCTGTTTCTTGCTATGCCATGAAACCAGACAGTTCTCAACATAAAAACATCCACCGTTGGTAGACTTACGATCATCAATATTACCAGCTCAATCAACATATGAATAACTGGGTAATTGAACATTAGTATGATGAGGATACCAAAGACCAAGTTTAGCTGAACTTGCGACATATCTCAAAATACGCTTTACAGTAATCAGGTGGGACTCTTTAAGGTCCGATTGATATCTAGCACAGATTTCTACGTTGAATGCAATATCAGGTCGGCTCGCAGTTAAATATAATAAATTACCTATCATACTGCGATGCAACTTAGGATCTACACTTTTACCTGTTAAATCCTTAGAGAGTTTAAGTGTCGTACTCATAGGAGTATCAAAATTTTTACCGCTCTCAAATCTAAACTTTTTAACCAAGTTTAGAGAGTATTTGGTTTGAGAGATAAAGAACCCATCAAGAAGTTGTTTTACTTGCAAACCTAAGAAATAGTTCAGTTCTCCCACCATGCTCATTTCAAATTTTTACTTCATTAAATCTGCAAACTCAACAGTCATGTTAAAACATGTAGATCCATAGATAATGTCATCCACATGTATCTGTACTATTAGTATGTGATCATTGTGTTTCTTTACAAAAAGTGTCTTATCAACACTCCCCATTCTAAAGCTATGATTTAGTAAAAGCTTAGTCAATTTCTTATACCATACCCTAAGAGCTTGTTTTAATCCATAGAGTGCCTTTTCCCGACGATAAACATAATCAGTATGCTTAGGGTCTTCAAAACCCTTAGGCTGTTCTACATATACTTCTTTATGTAGATCACCGTTCAAGAAAGCACTCTTAACATCCATTTGATAAATTTTAAATTTTTTGTAACAAGTAATGGATATAAACAATCTAATAGATTTAAGATGAGATACTGGGGCAAAGGTTTCATCATAATTGATACCTTCTATCTAAGCGTACCCTTGTACAACCAGTCTAGCCTTGTTTCTTATAATATTACCAAGTTCATCAGACTTATTTTGAAAGATCCATTTAGTCTCAATGATGTGTTTATCATTAGGTCTAGGAACTAAGTACCATACATCATTCCTTATGAGTTGATTAAATTCATCTTGCATGCTGCAATCCAGTTTTCATCAGCAAGAGCTTCTTTTACATTGGTTGACTCAATCTGGGATGTGAAGCACACATAATTACAAATGTTTTCTAATTATCTACGAGTGTGCATACCAGTGAGAGGGTGCCCAAGAATTTGATTAGTTGGATGGTCTTTAACTGACCGAAGTTCGAGGTCATTTTGATTAGACGAAGAGTCTGGTTTATCAAATAAAGAGACTTCATCATCTTCTGAACTTGAGACAGGTATATTCAAGTGATCATCTATAACCATATTAATGGATTCTTGAATAACACCGGTCCTTTTATTGAGAACACAATATGCTCGACTATTTAGGGCATATCCTAGGAAAATACCCTCGTCACTCTTAGTGTCGAATTTACTCAAATTTTCCCGGTCACGCAAAATGTAGCACTTGCTGCCAAAAACTCAAAAGTATTTGACAGTAAGCTTCTTATTAGTCTTATTATTAGACTTTCTAGTATAAACATGGTTAGTGATATAACACGCTGTGTTCACAGCTTCAGCCCAAAGATTTTTAAGAAATTTCATACTATTTAACATCACATTGGCCATTTCTTGAAGTACCCGATTTTTTCTTTCAACAACCGCATTCTGTTGAGGTGTCTTGGATGCAGAATATTCATACGATATTCCATGATCACTATAGAACTTCTCAAAACTGCTATTATCAAATTCAGAACCATGATCACTATGGATTTTAGAGACATGTGATTCCTTCTCAATTTAAATACGCTAGAGTACCCTTTTCACTTCATCGAGAGTTTCAGATTTCTCTCTCATGAAAACTACCCATGTATACCTGGTAAAATTATCTACTATTACCAGTATATATTTCTTACTGCCTCGACTCTCCATTCTAGTCGATCCAATGAGATCCATGTGGAGGAGTTCAAGGGGTTTGGATGTGGCATTGGAATTCACTTTCTTGTGAGTACTCCTAGTTTGTTTTCCAATCTAATATTCACTACAAATTTTGTCCAATTTATTTAACTTGGGTAGACCTCTTATTACTTCACTTTTGCTCAGTCTATAAAGATTATGGTAGTGTACATGTCCTTAGCGTTTATGTCATAGTTTGGTCTCATCGGTTTGGACCATGTAGCACGATAACTTAGACGAGCTTGAATCACTGACTATATAGCAGTTCTCAGATGTTCTACGACCAATTAATATCACAGAACCATTCTATTTAGAAATTTCACACCCTACATTGGTGAATTTTACGCTATGTTTATTATTATAAATTTGAAAATTGCTTAAGAGATTATGATTAAGGCCCTCTACAAACAACGCATTCTTAAATGGAGGAAGATTAAAGAGTTGAAGCATACCTTGGCCAATAATCCTGCAATTGCTACTATCATCAAATGTGACTGAGCCATCACTCATATCTTTAAGATTAGTGAACAAATCTTTATCACCTATCATGTGTCTAGAGCAACCACTGTCTAGGTACCACTTTGATTGACTCGAAGACTTAAAAGTGGTGTGGGCAACCAAACAAGTAACCTTAGGAACTCATTTCATTATAGTTTTGGGTTTTGGAGGATAGTTAGTTTTTCTATGCTTGTAGTTGTTGTATATTCTACCATTCGAGTTTGATTTTAGAAGGTTCTCGAGTAAATCCATAATTTTCTCAGCTAAGGGGTTATGATTCTAATTTTCTATAATTGATATGATTGTTTTTAGGCTTCATAACCTGAAAAGTTTTAGGATTTTTGAAAGTATTTTGATTCAGACTTTTCCCTTTTGAGTTAGAGAACTCCCCTTTAATAAATTTTGGAGGAGTTTCTTATATTTAGGAGGTGTATACTTATCATAGCCCAGACCAGATCTATCACCACATTTCCTTAATCCAATTAATAGTCTTTCTAGTTTAGGATCACCCTAGGCATACCTCTAAGTATCCTTCATACTCAAGAGACAAGAGACTTCTAGTTTCAGTTTTTCATTTTCAAATTTTAGGTTTTCAATTTGAAAAGTTTTGAAATCTAAATCACACTTAGCTTTTTCAAAACAATATGAAAAATGTGATTTTTCTAAGACTAGATTATCAAAATTTTATTTTAATTTTAAAAACTTTTCTTTTTGAAGTTTTAATTTTACATCTATCTTATAACCTTCCCTGTATAGGGCATCATAGGCATCTTGTAAATCTTCATCATTTTCAGGATCACTTCTCAAATTTTCTTCACTAGTTGAATCACAACTGTCTGAGAAAGTGAATTTGGCTAGAGTAATTAACGCTTTGAGCTCATTAGTAGACTCAAGTTCAGAATCATCTGACTCAGAAGAGGCTTCAAAGAAAGACGATTCATCCCATGTGGCTAACATGCCTTTCTTTTTAGATTTGTCCCTCTTTAGACATTTGTTTGTCAGATACCCGTATTCATGGCAGTTGAAACATTGGCTGTCTTTAATAGATTTCCAATTTTTATATCTAGTCCTTTTCTTTTCAGAAGGTTTTTGAAAATCTACCCTCTTTTTACTTTTAAAAATTTTATAAAACTTCTTGGCTAATAGTGTCGTATGATCTTCAGAGTTTTCAAAATCAGAATTACTAACATTTTCATGAGAAATATTTTTAGAAGACTTAAGGGCGATGGACTTACCTTTAGGAGCCTTAAAGTTTAACTTGTATGTTTGTGAAGAACCAACCAGCTCTTCAACCCTCATATTATCCGTATCACGAAGTTCCTGGATCGCGGTCACCTTAGAATTGAACCTATCAGGCAATGAGCGCAGTATCTTTGCATAGACTTTGCTTTCTGGGATGCTATCACTAAGACCCCACATAGAGTTAACTATGTCATTTAACTTAGTATAGAAGTCCATGAAAGTTTCACTTTCTTCCATATGTATCTCCTTAAACTAAGTGGTGAGGATTTGAAGTTTAGATTTCTTGACAATAGTTGTACCCTTGTATGCCATTTCTAGAATGTCCCAGGCTTGCTTTATAGTATCGTAAGATATAATTCTTTTGAATTCATCTAGTGATAGTGTGCAAGTAATTGTATTTAAAGCCTTTACATTAGCACAACTCTCATTTTTCTGAAGTATGGTCCAAGAAAAAAAGGTGCAATCTTCATAGTTTTAGTTCCATCAATGCTAGTCACTTCAGTGGTAGAAGGGGTCCATCTAGTCACTGTGGCTTTCCACACGCTCTCATAAATTGACCTTAAAAAGATCCTCATTCTGGCTTTTCGATAGGCATAATTGGAGCTATCAAAAGGTGGAGGCCCAGTGATTGATAGGCTATCAAAATTTAACATTTTAAAAGCTCAGATCGGTTAGCTCAGGAATTGAATCCAAATAAAAAGAGCTATTAGGCTTTGATACCACTTGAAAAGGCCGAGCTATACGTCCTAGAGAGGGGGGGGGGGGGGGGTGAATAGGACTATGCCAAATTAAAAAATAAATGTGGAATTGAAAGAAAGATAGCACAATCAAATAATAAAGAAGCATAAGAAAATAGAAACCTCAAATGTTCTAGTCTTGAGAGGTTGATACAAACTTAGTTCTAAGGACAACCTAACACCAAAAACCAAAGGCTTATGGCAGGACAACCTTACTAGAATATTTGTAAGTATCAAAAACCCAAACCAATAAAGAGGTAAAGGAAATAGGAAAGGAAATAAAGTAAGTTATTACAACATTCCCACAAGTGCATAAAATAAATTACACCACTAACCACAAATGCTTAAAAATAAATTACAACATTCACACAAGTGCATAAAATAAATTACACCACTAACCACAAATGCTTAAAAATAAATTACAACATTCACACACATAAGCACATTCAATCATCCACCACAACTCTAGGAATTATAGTGGTTCGCTTATGTGTACACAAACTGTTAGAAAACAATCACATAACTACTCCACTCCTAATATCCACTCCCTCGGGATATTAGTGTTCACTATGAAAAAGGTTTTCCAAGGTTCACCTTAAAACCTTCACAATTGTGTCTTTAGTTGGGCTTACATAATCATAAAAATCCCACACTCTGGGATTTTCTGGATCACCTCAGACAAAACTAAAAAGAGATTTTTCTGGCACAACCTCAAAAACCAAAAAGGATATACAAAATGTAAATATACTTATCCCGAAATTCTCCTCTTGAAGAAGCCCGGTAGAACCAATCCGATGTAGACGAAGATGTTCAATGTCTAGTCTTACAGATGAAAAGGTTCTAGTTCTAAATGATTTTTAAATTAAATTAACCTGGGCTAGCTTGATTTAATTTTGATCTCAAGAAAGGGGAAAATACAAATCCCTTCTTAAAGTAAGATTGGAATAAAGATCTCAAAATCAAATTACAAAAGCTAATTAAAGAGAATCCAAAATGAGCACAATATAGCTTAATAATATAACAAACTTATCTCTCAGAGTGGTGTCTTAATTTTGCTTTAATGATTGAATAAACTCTAAAATTCGTGCTTTATTTATAGGTGAAAATATTATTCACTCGACTAGTCTAAGGGTCGGTTCGACTGGTCGAAGGACCAACAAAATTTTAAATTTTCTGGCACGATAAGATAAAGTCGTTACTCGACTAGTTGAGTGGCTTGCTCGACTGGTCGAGTAATGCACTAGACTGGTCGAGTGGGACCAGAAAAGCTTGTTGGACTTTAAGTCGAGCTTGCATGACCGGTCGAGCATTTTTCACTCGACTGGTCAAGAGTCCAACAGAAAATTCTAAAAATTCACAACAAACCTTACACTGGTCGAGAAAACTCTTAGACTGCTCGAGCCAGTACTTAGACTTGTCAAACAAGGTCTAAGAGTAGTCCAGAAAATGACCTATAAACAAATGAAATGATCCACATAAAATATGTAATGAATATGTCACAACCTATGGTCAATCTGGGGTCATCCAAACCTGTTTGTGAGTTTGAACAAATAAAACATCATTTGCTTTCGAATCTTGATATCTTGTGATACTTGTAGCTTGAGTTCGATCTCTTGAACTTGAGCCTGAGTTATGCTTAAGTTCTTGAGTCTTTAGCATACAATAGTTGAACTTCAAACTTGAACTTAAGATCTTGAATTTTAGCTTGAAACCATGAACTTCAACACTTTTCACTTCAACTTGAAGATGTAAGCAAGCTCAATGAAGATCCAGAGAACTTTAAAATGTACGAACCTGATCACTTTAACTCAAAGGATGATACAAATACAAAATGGTTTGGCACAACAAAATTTGACAACACGACGAGTGCTAAATTTACACAATAGCATTTAAAATAGGATAACCTAATTTCTTGAATGCAGTAAGGATCAAGATCACAAATAAAATAAGAGACTAATAAAGGAAGATATCTATTACAAGCATTCACCACCTGTACATGAATAAAAAGATTACAAGCATTCAACACACATTCATCACATACATCATCATCTACAACAAACACAAGGAGTTATAGTGGCTCGGTGTGTACACCAATTGTTCTCAAATAGCCACACCTACTCCACTCCCAATAATCACAACCCACGTGATATTGGCATTCACTATGGAACAAGGTTTTCTTAGGTTCACCTTAAAACCTATAGAGTTGTGTTTTTAAATGGGCTATCACAATCAAAACCCCACGCTGAGATTTTCTAGCTGATCTCAGTCAAAACTAATATAAAGATTTCCTGGCTAATCTCAAAAACCAAAAATCAAATAAATAAATAGTACTTATCTTCTTCTTGAAGATGTTGTTTGATGTAGCACGTAGAACCACTTCGCTTGATGTGTAGATGTTCAATGTCCAACAAACATAATCAAGGGTTCTAGGTTCTGAACAGATTTTAAATTATCTCAAACCTTAGGCTACTTGTTTGAATTCCTAAGATCTCAAAGGTAGAGTGAAAACTCCCTTTTAAAAAAAAGTCAAATTCACAATGCAGAGATCAAGGAATTACAAAAACAAATAAGCTATTAAAGGATCTAAAATTACCGGACTATATCTTGATAATGATGGGGACTTTTCTATCAAAATGGAAGCTTTTTGTAGCTTTTCTGAATGATTTAGAATGAGAAAAGACCTCTATTTATAGGCTAAAAAACGGTTCCTTCGACTGGTCTTAAATTTAACAAAATTTCAAATTTCTAGCATGAACGGATAAAATCGACCTTCGACTAGTCGAGTGGCTTGCTCGACTGGTCGAGTGGCCTGCTCGACTGGTCGATCATAGCCCTCGACTGGTCATGTGAGCCTTAAATATGTTGTTGGAGTTCGAGTTAAGCTCCCCATAACTAGTTGAGTAGATCTCCACGACTGGTCGAGGATTTACCAGAAAAATTTTGAATTTGAGTTTGAAACTTGGACTGGTCGAAGCAATTCTTGGACCGGTCGAATCAGAGCCAGGACTAGTTGAACTTAGGTTAGGACTAGTCAAATTTAAGCCTATTTAAAGTATAAAAATCCATGGATAATATGCATAAGATAGGACCTAAACCTAGGGTCTTTATAGGGTTACTTATACCTGAAACATTGGACATTGAACTCAAATCTTCAGTATCTTCAGTAGATCTTCTACTTGAAGTAGACTTGCCTTAGTAGCTAGATCTTAAAGTAGACTTGCATTAGTAGCTTGATCTTGAAGTATATCTCAACCTTGTAGAACTATCTTCATGTCTTGTACATTCAATGACAATGATCTTGAAGGTGAACTTTCCATCATGTGAATAAGTCACACTCTAAATTATTGTCTCATCAAAATTTGACAACAAAGGGTGCTTTATACATCACAGCACTTACAATCTCCTCCTTTGTCAAATTCATGTCAAAACACACTTAGAGGATTACAATACACAAACTTCACAACTTCACATTCATTCACAACACTCTTTCATTCACAACATCTACTCCCCCTCAGTCCCCTCAGTCTGAGCTTTGACTTATGTGGAGTACTTATATTAAGAATTATACATATATCCAAAACATACAGTCCACACAATTTAACTCACTTCTAATTCACTTGTGCATTTGTAATTGTTACTAACCATAACAAGCAAATGAGCAAGCTAAAAACTCATAACCATGATCATAATCACAAGTCTCTTCCCTGTTTTATCACAACTTGACAAAGGAAGACATAAATATAAATAAAGCACAAATATGATTAGGAGAAAATAGTGAGAGTAGCATTAAGAGAGTGTCATAAAGATAATAAGCAAAAAGAGAGTGTCATCCATGATAATTCCATACAAAGCACGAGAAAGCGAAAGTAAAGTTATACAGTTCTAACATAAATAAACTCAAATACTAATAAGAACCTAGGGAAGAAGGAGGTGGAATGGACGGGTCAATCTAATGAAGTCCTCTAGTTATGCGATGAAAATATTTACGCATATATTTCATTGAAGATTTATGACTTTCAGTTAGATTGTCCTGAGACATTTTTAACTATCACACCCCAAATCCAGGGACGGACAACTTTCGTGATACCCCGAATCCGGCACTCGACTTCCATACACCAAGTCTCGAGTTTGGTGCACCACAAGGAAGATTTTTGATTGAATATTATTTATTATTATTATTTTTTTGATAATACTTGAGCATGAAGATCCATGATCAAAATACCAAGCGACAATCTCCCTTATAAGTCCTAATGGTTACAAGTACCATGCTTTCCAAAAGGTACACAACGTCAGCATTTTCAAATAAAAAAATAGATACAATGCATCGAGAAAGCCAAGTCTTCCAAGCTACTCCTGCCCTAAAAAAATGAGAAATAGGAAGCTTAGGCAAAAAGCCTAGTGAGTACACACGTGTGTGCAGTGTGTCCTACATGCAAGTAAGATAAATATGCCATGAAAAAATCATATATGGTGAAAGGCGTGTAGTACGTAAGGTATGATGCCAATGACAATGCAATGCATATGCATCATAATAATACTCCAAGTCAATGTTACCAGCATCACCAAGTCATATTTTCATTTCTCCTATACCACAGCCATAACCGTATTACACGCATCTATAATCACATCATCATCATCGTATTGTCATGCCAAATCATAACCATATATCTCGGGAACACCATGGTCGACACCCATGCACCAGACACTAGTAATCGATCTTGCATACGCACCCTACGGTGGACTTACACTTGGCATGCCAGTAACGGACCTCATTCACGCTTCTCCTCGTCGGTGAGTCAAACTGGTGCTTGTTTGCACCTCAGCCCTTAAACAGATTGGACCCACCTCTTCTCGACCCAACCTCATCAGTGGGAGTCAAATCCATGACCCATGTATCCACTCGGCCCGATGGTGAGGTATCCCTAACTAGCATAGGGGTTTAGGGACTTTCAACCCAAGAGGCACATCATCCCCTACAATTTCCACATTTCCAATGTCCCGTTCATTTTTAGGAATAACCTAAGCCATCATCATAGATGTACATCTTATCGTCGAGATCCAACTCATGCTATATGGTATGATTATGGTATTTCAATCATCATATATGTCATGATTATGCCTGAATTCAAGCACTTATGATAAGGCACACGTTCAAGTGCATGTGGTATGCATATAATGCCATGAGTTTAGGGTTTGCTTAACCTTTAAGGAAAAAATGACATATAATCATCATATGCCGCTATCAACTATAACAATCCATGGTTATGTGACTAAACTGAAGAGGACATATCTTATACATGAACAAATGTATTGAAGTACACTTGTACATACCATCATTCTATAGCGCATGAGTATCATCAATATTAACATGATTAAGTAGATGAATTTAGTATGCTAGGAAGTGGAACAACATTAATCAAGATATTAAATCACATACTTCTATTAGCCATAATCACTAACATCACTAATATCATTCATAACTATCATAATCACGAGCATTGATTGTATTCAGAATTACACCATATCCTTCGCAAGATAGATATTCTATTAGGTTGTTAGTAGGTTGGATATGTAAATAATTATCATAATAGTTCTACAATGGTTTGGAAGGCACATGTAAACCTCATAAGATACGGTGAGCCCTAAGTTGAACGACTTGGGTATATAATATACACATAAGATTAGTCATGGTTGGATGACATGGGTTTGTCTCATACAACGTAGTGGGTTCTACTTCCAAGTGGTACTGCAAGCAAATGGGTCCACACATAAACATTACGGTGGGTCCCAATAAGTAGATAAAATAGGTAACTCACATACATTAAGGTAATACAAGGAAGAACAGCTCAGATGCACAAGGCACACGTCAGCGGGCTCCATGATCGAACTGTTTGGTTGATAAAACAATTGAACAGTGCGAATAAAATACGTACATTGAGTGGGTTCACAAGTGTCACGCCCCAAACTTGGAAACCGGGTTCACAAAATTCCTGACCCCAAATCTGGTGCCGACAGCCTCTGTAGTACCTCATTCTCGGCTCCCAGTGTGCATGCGCCAGATTTCGATCCTGGGATCCTACAAGGAGGATTTTCCAACGTACATTTTTCTCGTAAGAAGCATAACCACAAGTTTACCTAAATCACAAAGGCAATATCATCATCACATATGCACTAATATAATCATTCGAGTACAATGCTGAAATGGAAATACAATATAAAGATATCAAAGAAAACTCCAGAAGCTCCACCACACGCTCCTGCCTCAGATCGATTGCATCCTAACATCACATGCACGCATCTATCGTGCATAAGCTTATAGAAAGCTTAGAGGGTGGTGAAAGTGTGTGCGCAAGATAAGTGCCAAGTAAGCAATATCAAAGTAATCAAAGTAAGCGAAAATACTGACAAGATCATGAATCATATGATATCAAAGTAAGCAAAAATATACTGGTAAGTCCATGAGTGCTATCAGCTATACCAAGGCTATGAGATGCAAGGCATGAATGCTAACGGCCATATCAAGGCTATGCAATGCAAAACATAAGAAGACAATAACAGATACTGAGGATGCAATGCAATATGCAAATCCTGATGAGCCACGAATACCATCAACCTCATCTAGGCCACACATCAAACCTGCACATATCGCGCGATCATGTGGGGGACTCCGTCTCTGAAGGAGTCCCATAAGCATCTCAGCCCAATGGTATAAGCTCTAATCAATCATCCACTATAGCATGCATACAAATGATGGTAGTCTACTGAAGGACGGCAGATCGAGTCCAAATATCAAGATAAGCTCACTGATTTAAAATGCGTCATGATAGTTAAGGAAAGAATTCAACTTATAGCCACCACAACATCAGACGATACAAACGATGTGGGACAAAGTTCTGCCTTCACTATGTGCACAGTAGCCTGCCAACATAGTAGCCTGCCAATCACTGGTAGCTGGCCCAGGCTCCTCAGGCCCCGCCCACATCAGTGTCCGCTCATGTGTGCCCGCCCACATGTGATCATAGTGATGGAGTGTCACAATATCCCCCACCGAGGGCAGATCCAAGTCTAGGTGCAATAAATGGGCTTCCTTACCCTCTCTATCGCTCAATAAACTGGACTTCCATATAGGGCCCAATATATACACAATGTGGGCTCCAAGGTGTAGGTATCATGATGATATGCTGTCACATACTCATAATCGGTATCGATAATCGATATTGATAACCGGCACTGATAATCGACCTCGACAATCGGAATCGGCCAAACAAGGCCTAGGGAAGGTCACAATGTGGACATTAAACCATCATTGCCCAACAATGTTGCCATTTAACCAACATTTCTCCCGAAGAGTGGCCCACACATGGGATTCATACACAACTTAACGGGCCATAGATATATCGCACTGGGCCTCAACCATGGGCCCTGAATACATCACAATGGGCTCAACCTACGGGCCCTAATACATCACAATGGGCCTCAACCCATGGGCCCCAAATGCATTACAACGGGCCTCATCAAATGGGCCCCAAATACATCAAATGGGTCGTATCAACGGGCTGAATCAAATGGTCTGATTCAAATGAGCCGAATCAAATGGGCTTCATGTATATCAATCGGGCCCACCTTTATATATTTTTGAGATCCAACCTATTCATAAGTTAACATAGAGGTAGATGAAGTAAGAACAAAGACATCAACTTGATCAGGATTACCGTGGCTCTTGCGAAGTTTTGAACGGTGGACGTCACTATCCACTACTTTAAATGGTGGGGTCTGCTTGAACTATAGATCTGTCTCATTCATTGCCTCATATCATGAAATGATATCTCAAAATGGTTGGATGGTTTGGATACAACGTATGCATCATGGTGGGCCCCACAATCCAAACAGTGAATGGTGTAGGTGAAATACACACATCAATTGGGGACCTGCAGGCTTGCTGTCATCCAAAGGAGCAGCTAATGGCTGCTGTACATGTAGCTCGCTACACAAAAGGGCAGAGGTGGGTCCACGTAGGGCCCTCCCTGATGTATATAATATATATATATATATATATATATATATATATATATTATACCACGTTTAGGCCCTGGACAGCCTGGACATACACATACACCATGGTAGCCCACACGTGGGGTGGGTCCCACCGTCCACGGACAGTGGACGGTGTGGATAGAAACACATACATCATTGGGTCCCACGTGGGGCCCACCCAATATGTTGATAAGGTCACGCAGACTTGGATGCAGAGGAAAACAAATTTCATAATGGTCCAAAACTTCTGGGACACCCAAAAGGGTTTCGATGGCAGACGTTCAATCCATATTGTTTCCTGTGATGTGGGCCACTTGAGCACCACATACGACTGATTTTCGGAGGGCCCACCGCCCAAAAAGGGGCCCACTAAATTCACAGTGTTGATCCCCAACACACATCACAGTGGGGCACATGGCTAGGACCGTGGGGCCCTGCCTGCCCGTCCGTCTATCAGCGCAGCAGGCACTGCCTGCGTGCCCTCTGGCAGTAGCAGCGTCCTACTGCATATTTATTTTTTAATTATTTTTTAAATTGTTTTTTTTATCATTTTTCACAAGTGGGGCCCGCATTAGGGAAATTCGACCTAGCCGTTGGATCCCATGGCTCAAAACAGACCCATCAAGCCCAATATTTGAGGTATTTTAGTGTATAGAAAGATCAGGTGGATTTCAATGGTTGAAAACACTGTTTGCTATGCTATGGCCCACCAAAAAATTGGATTAGCTTCATTTTTCAGCTCAATGCCTAAAACGAGCTGAGGAATAGGATGAAAGGTGTGGATTAAATCCATACATCAAGGTGGGGCCTGCATGAGTAGCCCTTCCCAAAAGCTTTAAACCAAAGCTAATATTTGTGCTTTCAGTTAACATCCAGCGTCCCTAGACACTGGACGGTTTGTGCATACCACGTATATAAGGTGGGCCCTTCTCAGGTGGGCCACCAAATAGGGGATGGTGTGGATACAACACATATATAAAGTGGGCCCCACCTACAGATGACTTGCATAAAATACATGCTTCACGGTAGGGTCCATCCGGGTGGGCCACACGGCCACATCATCACACACAAAAAAAATATGAAAAAGAGAGGGTAAGAGAGAGAAAGAGAGAGGGACACGTGTGATGGAGGGCTCTGCCACTATGAGCCCTCCCTTGATTCAATCATACATCAAGTGGGTCTCAATACATGTGGGCCCACCAAATCAAGGATCAATGGTGGAGATTCCTTCTCCACCAAAATGGAAGGTCTAAATGACCTCTATTCATGCAAGGAAAAATAAACATCATGATGGGGTCCATGAAGAATGGCCCCATCATGGAATGATCATGAGAATCAAGGTGGGCCATCGGCCACAACTAGGGTCTAAAATGAGATCCATACCATCAATCGGTAGGCCCTACTTGGCCCATCATAAAAAATAAAAATCTAACCTATAAAGCACCCACCGTTCAATCTTCTTGGTCCGATGGAACGCCGATCTCCTTGTGTCTCACTTGGATGGAGGGTGATGAGAGATGAATAGCTAGGATGAAGGATTTTGGGGTGGGAAGTGGGCCAAACACATGCACTTTTCTCACTTGGGAGGGCTTGGATGTCCACTCTTTTCTTCTCCTTTGTTGCTTGAAAAATGTGAAGAGAAAGAGAGAGAGAGAGAGAGAGAGAGAGAGGGGGGGGTGGTTGTAAGAGAGGTGATGGGTGATGGTGTGATGGATGTGAGGTGATAGTGTACTTGACATGTATGGGTGGGTAAGAGAGAGGGTGAGAAAGAGTTGATTTTGGGGTTGCTCTTGTACTTGACATGAGGTGATTGATTAATTGATTGATTGATCGATGGAACATGTTGTAGAGATTTTCTTAGGATTGTAAACGCGTGGTGTTTTCCTCGAATTGAATACTGGCCCAATCTTCTGACGTGGGTATCGGATCAGTATGTAAGATGCAGCGTTAGAACCGTGGCGATAGTGTTATCGCAATGGTACAAGTCTCGGATTAAGCCGACTCAAATCTATGGGATATGACTTAGGGTCACGCGCGAATATCGATTACAGGTCGCGGGTTGCCGGAATTCGAACAAGAGGACCGCAGAGGCATATGAAACAGTACAGGCTAAGATACAGGTCTCACAACTCTCCTCTCCTAATAAAAATTTCATCCTCGAAATTTGTAATATATGCAGAACTCAAAAGAATGAGGAAGCACGACATTTGAAATATAAGACTAGGCATAATCAAACATCGAAGAGATAAGAATAAAGCTCATGAATCACATCCCTCCCTTACATTCAATCATACATCAAGTGGGTCCCAATACATGTGGGCCCACCAAATCAAGGATCAACGGTGGAGATTCCTTCTCCACCAAAATGGAAGGTCGAGATGACCTCTATTCATGCAAGGAAAAGTAAACATCATGATTGGGTCCATGGAGAATGGCCCCATCATGGAATGATCATGAGAATCAAGGTGGGCCATCTGCCACACCTAGGGTCCAAAATGAGATCCATACCATTAATCGGTAGGCCCCACTTGGCCCATTATACAAACATGAAAATCTAGCCTATAAAACACCCACCGTTTGATCTTCTTGGTCTGATGGAACGCCGATCTCTTTGTGTCTCACTTTGATGGAGGGTGATGAGAGATGAATGGCTAGGATGAAGGATTTTGGGGTGGAAAGTGGGCCACACACATGCACTTTTCTCACTTGGGAGGGCTTGGACATCCACTCTTTTCTTCACCTTTGTTACTTGGAAAATGTGAAGAGAAAGAGGGAGAGAGAGAGAGAGGGGGGGTGGTTGTAAGAGAGGTGATGGGTGATGGAGTGATGGACGTGAGGTAATAGTGTACTTGACATGTATGGGTGTGTAAGAGAGAGGGTGAGAAAGAGTTGACTTTGGGGTTGCTCTTATACTTGACGTGAGGTGATTGATTGATTGCTTGATTGATTGATTGATGGGACATGTTGTAGAGATTCTCTTGGGATTGCAAACACGCGGTGTTTTCCTCAAATTGAGCGTCGGCCCACATTTTTTGACCTGGGTATCGGATTGGTATACAAGACGCGGCGTTGGAACCACGATGATGGTACGGTCGCAATGGTACAAGTCTGAGATTAAACCGACTCAAATCTATGGGATACGACTTAGGGTCGCACGCGAATGTCGATTACAGTTCGAGGGTTGCCGAAATTTAACCAGGAGGACCGCGGAGGCATACGGAATAGAACAGGCTAAGATACAGGTCTCACAACAAGTGTTTGGAAGTTATACCTTCAATTAACACTATTTCATATCGTCTAACTTATTTAGGAATTGGATCTAGGTCATTTTGAAATCATGTTCTAGAATTATCTAGCTTAATGGATAAATGGTGAAATATGCAATACTTACATCAAGGAAAGGTCCACAATTAATCTGACACACATCTTAAGTTCACATACCCAAGAGGTTACACCATCAGCATAGTCTACGAGTCTGAGTAATCACATAATTCTCATATGCCCACATGGTCTTATGACCACTCCATTATCAGAAGTCTATATAGTTGAGTGGCCACATAAATATCACTCTACTTTCCATAATAAAGGATTTAAGGTTACATGGTTACTTATTTTTTACTACACTATAACTCATACATCTATGGGCAACCACTTGATTAAGCTCCCACATGGTCAGGTTATCAATGTCATAATTTCACTTGGTTGAGTGGACATATAATTAGTATCATGGTCTAGTGATCGCATCTCAAAGCATTCAAGGCACAATCACAAGCATACCAGGTTACACTAACTCTTAAACTATTACCGCCCAATACTTCATATGGAGAATGACTCAGATTCGGTGTCACATGATCAAGAGGCCAAGAACTAGCTTCGATCACGTCAAATATAGTTTAACAGTCCCCACATGTGCCTCACCTATGAGCATAATGTAAGGGTTGTATTTATGTCGCATGACACCGAATTGAGGGCCAATCCATTATCAAGCTGTATAATTCATCATATATCATAATTCTCATGACTAAGAAAATCTGCACGTACAACCCAATTCTTCATGGTTTAGGTGACTACGGCTATGCCCATAAGCACGTGGTCATGTCATTGGGTGGTCACCAATGCCACCTGATTTCATGAAATTGGTTAGCCTTGTGTGCATTTCACAATCATACGGTTAGACGACTAGATATACTCCATAATTGTATTTGATTAGGTGGCCATACATACGTCACATGAAAGTGCCTTGGTTTATCAATTAACATGAGTGTTGAGTCAACTAGACAGAGAAGCTCCATAAGAAGATCAATCATCTGCCTGCCTCAACCGGATGTGCGCTCGAACTCGCAACAGTAAATCTAAGCCTGACATCCCATGTCCCAAAACACCAAGTAGTTAAAACCCTTAAAAATTGATTAGAATACCATAGGGTTTTTAAGTTAGAAAACTTTTCAAAATATCAGAAAATCTCTAAGTTTTCTACCTCTGTCGATTTATCGATAGGCTTATCGATATAATCGAGAAGTGTTGTCGATGTCCTCGATGATCAATCGATATTATCGAAATGAGGACCAAAGATGTCCAGCAACCACATATTCTTCTGGACAGAATTATCGATGTATCGATACACCTATCGATATCATCAATATTTGAAACTCGAGTCTATCGAAGTTGGCTTGATAAAATCAACATCAGAGTGTATGTGTCCCTATTTTTATAAGAAAATCATATGGACCCTCGATATATCGAAGTACTCCTTAATATCCTCGGAATTCAAATACCGATGATATCGGAAGGCCTTCGATAATATCGGTCTTAGACACAGTTTTCCCAGTAACATTTTTCAGGTAGTTTTTATCTTGGATCGAGGGTCACTCGATAGAATCGATATTCAAATATTGATAATATTGAGGCCGGATCGATGGCATCAAGAAAGGACATAAACTGTCCAACAAGCTCACTGATAAAATCTTTGAATTTATCGATGCATCGACACGACCTTTGATATCATCAACATTTAAATTCCGATGATATCGAGTGTACCTCGATCATATCCTTGACTTGAAAATTTTCAAAGGCTTTGCCTTTCTCATTTTCAAATATTGAGGAATCAAACCTCATATCGATAATATCGGAGTTCGAAATTCGATGTCATTGATGCCTGTTTCGATTTCCTCGATCAGCTGGCAAGAAGTTTCAAAAGCATATGACATTTGAGTTTGAATCATCGAGCGGCCAGTTGATACAATCGAGAGTATACGCTCGATGATATCGACCTTGTTCGATGATATCAAACTCTATCATAAATATGACCATTTTATATCCGTTGGAACTTTTTTCCTATATATAGAGAGCTTGTCTTTTGTTGCTGGTAGAGAAAGAAGAGAGTGCTTTTGAGTGTTTAACCTTAGATCATATACCCAAAGCCCTTTCTCTCAAGGGAGTTCATCCTCCAATCCACCCTCATCATTGATATTCAATAGAGTGGATTGGGGAATGAACTTCCACATTCAAGGATCCTTCAACTACCACCTTAATGGCAAATCATTAAGCTGGGATGCCTTGAATGCATAGATGATTGAAATCACTCCATCTTCTTTATATGAAAATATTTGAGAGTAGGATTCCATCATAACCTTGACCCAACCCGTCACCATGCATTGGTATATCTTATGAGTTGCAGTTCAAGGAAGAAGAAGACTCTTCATTAACAAAGGAGGAGATCTTTGACAATGAGTAAAAAGGGACTCATCTACTTATCTATAAGTTATCAGAGTCCAGAGGACCCTTCTGATCATTCCTTTGTATGATTGGGTCTAAGGTGTTTCTAACCCCTTGCAAGTCCTCTAGGAGGCCTCTAGCTGGAGTGTACATGGTGGGTGCGTTGTATTGACCCTTACTCTGTGGAGAGCATAAACAGTTAAGGTTTTATGGAAGATCCTTGGCCAGTGTGCCTAAAAGTGAGTGCGTTGTGTTGACCCTTGCTTGAGAGAGCATAAGTAGTCAGCCTAGGTGTAGGTTGTAAAGGTTAAAGGTGAACCTGATTTAAAACATTGGGTTTGGGGTGAACCATCTGAAACCTCCTTAGTGAAATCTAGTACACTCAAGGGTTGAGTGCAGTTACCGGGAGTGGAATAGACAAGTAGTTGAACCACTATAAAAATGATTATGTTTGAGATTGTTATTGTCTTTCATTTATTTATGTGATTTCCTTAAATACCTTCATATTTGATTATCTGAGATCACACCTCACATACATGTATAGTCATATCCATCACACTCTAATTTGCATATTGTTCATTTCTTAAATAGTTTGTGACTGAATCCTCTACCGGGCTTGGAAGCGAGTAGAGTTACTCATGAGTAATCCTAATATATGCTTATTATAAGGATTAGAGTGAGAGGATTTTAAAATTATTATAAAATTATTAAAAAGTCTTATTCACCTCCCTCTAAGACATATTGGCATATTCCTACTTCAATTAAAGTGGTCTTTACCGCAATTTCAATTGGTATCAGAGCGGGTCTCTCTTTTAAGGGCTTCACCGCCTAGAGAGTGATCTTGATTGAAGTTGGGAATATGGCTAAACGAGAGGGCTCATCGATTTCTAGACCTCCATTATTTGATGGATCAAATTATGCATAATGGAAGGCTAGAATGCACTACTTTCTGAGATCCTTAGATCACGATGTTTGGGATATAGTTGAAAGAGGATATGTGCCACCATCTGAACAAATAGCACTTGATAATGGCACAACTATCACCAAACCGAAATCTAAAGAGAAGTGGACAGCATTCGACAAAGAAAACCAAACTGCTGAGGCTAAAGCTATGAATACTATCTACTGTGCTATGTCCCAAGATATTTTTATTCAAATCAATATGTGTGGGACATCCAAGGAAGCATGGGATTTGTTGAAAACAACCCATGAAGGTATAAGCACTGTGAAGAGATCTAAATTGTAACTCTTGACTTCACAGTTCGAAAGTCTCAGAATGGAAGAACATGAGACCTTTATGGAGTTTTTCACAAAGTTGAATATCATTTGCAACTCCATGGGTGGATTAGGAGAGAAAGTTTTGGTGCAAAAAATATATAGGAAAATTCTAAGGTTATTATCGAAACGATTCAATCCTAAAGTAACAACCATTGAAGAATGTAGAAACATAGATGAAATGAAAGTAGAAGAACTTGTAGGTTCCCTACAAACATTTGAACTACACTTCAAACAAACCCAAAAATTTAAAAATACTGTCCTCAAAACTTCAAAGAAAATAACTAATGAGGACATTGAAAGTGAAAGAGAAGATGAAGATGAGGAAGTGGCTTTGTTAGCTCAACGATTCAAAAAGTTCTTTCAGAAAAATCGTGGCCGTCCATTTAAAGGAAAAAAGATGGACAACAGACCTTCTATAGGTAAAATTGGCAAAAAGACCAAAGAACCACAATGTTATGCCTGTCAGAAGTTTGGACATCTGTCTACTAAATGCCCAAACAGAAAAATTAAGGGCAAGGCATTAGCTGCCTTATGGGATGATACAGAAGAGTCAAACTCAGACTCTAGAAACTTAAAGAGCGATGGAGATCAGAAATCTTTGAAAATCCTTATGAGGATGATACAGAAGAGTCAAACTCAGAATCTAGAAACTTAGAGAGCGATGGAGTTCAAAAATCTTTGAAAATCCTTATGGTCTCCACTGCTCCAATCATTCCCATTGAAACTGAGAACGAAAAAGAATCACAAGCCACTAAATCATTTCCATCAGATGATGAGAAAACTGAAAAGGAAAAAAGATGAAGAACATAATAAACTACAAGATGCTTACAATCAACTTTACATCCATAGCATCAACATTGTTAGAAGACTTGGAACATCTGAAAACAAAAGAGAATCGGTGCAAAAAGATTTGGATAAAACTCTAGAAATTAATACACATCTAATCAATGATTTGCAGCAATATCATTCAGATAATGATAGACTTGAAAGAATTAATACCTTCCTTAAATCCGAGTCTGAAAATCTAAACAAATAAGTTGAGCAATTAAAAGATAAAAACATGCTCCTTCAAAATAAAAATCACACACTCATGTTTGATTTAGAAGAATCTAGGAAAATTGCCAAGATAAACTATAAGTTTTCACAAAGTGGCGAGAATTAGAGAAACTCTTAGGAATGGGAAGACCCGGTAAGGACAAGTGTGGCTTTGGATATGAAAAATCAAAATTAAAAACTAAAAAAGTAGCACAAATGACTATAAGATCTGCCACTTCAGGAAGTAACACAAGAACTACTCTAGTTTGTCATTTATGCGGTGATTCGGGTCATTATAAGTTTGAATGCTCATCACCTAGGAAGACTTAACATAACTCTGGTCAGAATCATGTTGCAAAATTCAAACCAACCAGATAAAATGTCTAGAGTCAACCTAGGAATATGGATAAAAGAGATTCACATCAATCACCACCTGAAATGACTAACAAGGAGTTAATGAATCAAGTGGTCGAATCAAACAAGAAAACAAAATCTACCACAGTTAAAAATCCTGTCATAAAATGGGTAATGAAAGAAAAGAGAAAATGCCTTGTCACTCAATTAAACCATATACCAAGCAATGAAACTAAGTGGTACCTAGATAGCGGATGTTCAAGATATGTCACAGGTGACAAACCTCTCCTTGCAAATTATTCAGATCTTAATGATGGGATAGTCACCTATGGAGATGGAAGCACTGCAAAGATAATCAGATAGGGAATTATTAAAGAAATACATTTACTCAAAAATGAGAATGCCTTTTGCATAAAAGGATTAACATACAATCTTCTAAGCATCTCTCAAATATGTGACAATGAGCATGTGGTTAGATTCAACAAGGAAAAATATAAAATCCTAGACATCTCAGGAAAATCAGTTATGAAGGGTTTTCGCACAAATAACCACTGCTATGTCATCAAAGGTAAAGGAAAGGATGATCCCTATGCCTAGAAATATTGAGCATGAAAAGACAAGTCCAGGTCACGCATCAAGATATGGATATTTGCTGAAATGATGCAATTTTGCTGAGCTCTTAATGAGATATCTGAGGTTCCTCTCCTCAATCTTTTTATATATAAACAGTCTAATGTTTATAATTTTGATTTGTACAGTACCTGTACAAAATTTTGCTGTGTATACTGTTGATTCAAAGATATTCTATTTTATACATGAGAATTTGGAAGTGCGAAAAAATGAAAATTATTCATCTTCGATATGTCTATCGATATGTCATTCTCGATTAGTCGATCAAGGGTCGATATCATTGACGCCTCTTTGGAATGTGAAAAGTCTTATGATCGAGAATGATATCGAAGACAGTTTCAATAACATCGAGTGGGGTATCTTGACATCATCGAAACACTGGTCGATGATATTGAAGATTGTCGCCCGATAAAAAGCGGTCGAGCAAAAAAATTCATTTTCTTTTCATAAAGGCATTTCACTTTTTTTCTTGCTCATCTCCTCAACCGGAAGAACATCGGTGGGTCCCAGAAGCTCCTCAAAACTGGTATTACCCCATCCATTCCATCTTTTCAGATTCTATCTTGCTTTTGGGTTCGGTATTTCCAGTTTTTTTTTGTTCGTTTCTTCTCTGTCTATATGGAAAAGGACAAAGGAAAGGCATCCGGTCCTGGAGAGTCCTCTAGGGCCTCTCGACAAAAGACCCTTTCTCCAAAGGAGAGAGCAAGAGCCACTGATCGGGGGACCCCCACTCGTCAGAGGTCACGACAAACATCATGAGGTGGGTCCCAATCCAGCATACCAGCCCCTCCTCCGGCTAAAGCAAATCCACTTCCAGCTAAATACACAGGTATGAAGCTCATTCATGAGAGGAAGGTACACAGGGACTGTTTAATATCTTACAATCTAGAGCCCCTTTTTGCTGAAATTGATTGGTTACCTGTTCTTGACTTTGGTGGACCGTGTCATCTTGAACAAACACGTAACTTTCTCGCTGCTTGTCACTCACCTATGTCTGATCCTCCTTCCATCATGGTATCTCTTAATGGTGATGATATACTGATCACTCCTGCTACAGTTGCAAACATCTTAGGGCTAGAAATGTCACCCGATGGTCTCCCTGAAATGGACCTCGAAAACGTTGAAATTCGGTCCATGGTTATTAAATACCTCTATCATGGTAGAGACATTCCTTGGTACCAAGGAAATGCATTAAAATCTAAGTTCATGGAACCATGATTTTGGGTCTTGCATGCTATCTTCACCACAAACATCTATCCTAGAAGTACCAACCGGTCCGATCTCACAGGATTCATGACCATGATAGTGTATTCAATAGCCAATGGGATAAAAATCTGCCTCCCGACTCTGATTATACATCAGTTGGTCTACACCTTTCATACATCCAGGGATCTTCACCTGCCCTATCCCTGGATCATAAACATGGTATGTAATGCCATCGGCTTCCCAGCGACTAGTGATCCGGAACTTCCCCTCTAAGTCTTCAATAAGAACAACATTCGAAGGATGGACTTGAAGTTCCATAAGTATCTCGAGGATCTAGAGGAAGGCGTATAAGAAGAAGGAGTAGGAGGTGAAGGTGATGCTCCCGGTGAAGGAGCTGAGGTGGCTGGGCATGAACCTTCTATATCCCATCAAGCATCAACTACATCAGGGTCAAGGCATGCAAAGAGATTTAAGCTCCATCAGGACAGGATTGGAGCCATACAGTGAGATGTCTCCCAGCTCAAGGAATCGGTGAATGAAAGGCTTACCGTCTTAGAATGCCTAGTGAATGGAGTGCAGTAGACCGTGCAATAGTTGGTTGATCTGTTCACCTGCCGTCGAGATGACACGGTGCCATCTTCCTCTGCTCCATAGTGCTGGTCTTTGAACGCTATCACATACACCTCAC
Source organism: Magnolia sinica (assembly GCF_029962835.1). NCBI lineage: Eukaryota > Viridiplantae > Streptophyta > Magnoliopsida > Magnoliales > Magnoliaceae > Magnolia > Magnolia sinica. Next base: position 43,263,595 of record NC_080581.1, read on the forward strand.
TTTTATTTCTATGTATGAACATTAGTATCATTTTGGATGTTCTACGCTCTCATGGGTATATGTGATAACTCACTAATCTGCACAGTCTGACATTTTTTTGTATATGCCCATGGTTGGGCTAAATACTGATGGTTGTTTTTGGGTGCTCATAAATGGGCTTGGTAATGTTGTTGGGATAATTGTTAATCTACTGCCCATCTTGGGCAGTATAGATATGTTTTCGAATAATTTTAAAAAAATGGCTGATTATAATTCCCTCCTATTTACTGCCATACTTATGCTTTCAGATCTCCTGGTTTATTTAGTTTATGATATGTAGAATGCATGTGATGGTTAGATCATTAGTCTATCTGCTTATATCATTGCTCTATTTGGTCTGCTACGCATACATAGTTTCTGAGAATGATGTCTGATTAATCAACTGTTTGACCTTTATACATCTATATTTTATATCTGTATGTTCTCTGGATGATGGTTCTCCAAATTGCTTAAACTTCATTCAATAACTGCTATATCTATCTTTGTCAATGACTGACAAAAAGGGAGAGAACAATCCCAACACCCTGAAAGGAAAATTGTATATATACTTGAATTGTGATACAGGTGTTAGGGGGAGTAGCTGCATCAAGATAGGGGGAGAATGTTGTTAGGGGGAGCAGCTACTGAGTGTGTGTATGATTTTACTAGAAATTGTAAAATTGTGTAAAGTGTATGTACACACAATTTAAAATGTTAGTATAGAAGTTGTTCTAGGGTGTGTTGGTATTTTGTCACGTAATTGACAAAGGGGGAGATTGAAAGTGCCCTGGTTTGTCAATTAGCGTGAGTGTTAAGTTAACTAGACAGAGAAGCTCCATAGGAAGATCAATCATCTGTCTGCCTCAACCGGATGTGCGCCCGAACTTGCCACAGGTAAATCTAAGCCTCACATCCCATGTCTCAAAACACCAGGTACTTAAAACCCTTAAAAATTGATTAGAATACCATAGGGTTTTTTAGTTAGAAAACTTTTCAAAATATCAGAAAATCTCTAAGTTTTCTACCTCTATCGATTTATCAATAGACTTATCGATATAATCGAGAAGTGCTGTCGATGTCCTCGATGATTAATCGATATTATCGAAATGAGGACCAAATATGTCCAGCAACCACATATTCTTTTGGACAGAATTATTGATGTATCGATACACCTATCGATATCATCGATACTTGAAACTTGAGTCTATCGAAGTTGACTCGATAAAATTGACAATAGAGTGTATGTGTCCCTGTTTTTATAAGAAAATCATATAGACCCTCGATATATCGAAGTACTCCTCGATATCTTCGGAATTCAAATACCGATGATATCGGAAGGCCTTCGATGATATCAGTCTTGGACACAATTTTCCCAGCAACATTTTTTAGGTGGTTTTTATCTTGGATCGAGGGTCACTCGATAGAATCAATATTCAAATATCGATGAAATTGAGGTCAGATCGATGGCATCGATAAAGGACATAAACTGTCTAGCATGCTCACTGAAAAAATCTTTGGATTTATCGATGCATCGACATGACCTTTGATATCATCGACATTCAAATTTTGATGATATCAGTGTACCTTGATCATATCCTTGACTTAAAAAATTTCAAAGGCTTTGTCTCTCTCATTTTCAAATATCGAGGAATCGAACCTCATATCTATAATATTAGAGTTTGAAATTCAATGTCATCAACGCTTGTTTCAATTTCCTTGATCAACTGGCAAAAAGTTTCAAAAGCGTATGGCATTTAAGTTTGAGTCATCGAGTAGCAAGTCAATACAATCGAGAGTATACGCTCGATGATATCGACCTTGTTCGATTATATCAAACTCTATCATAAATATGACCATTTTATATCCGTTGGAACTTTTTTCCTATATATAGAGAGCTTGTCTTTTGTTGCTGGTAGAGAAAGAAGAGAGTGCTTTTGAGTATTTAACCTTAGATCATATACCCAAAGCCCTTTCTCTCAAGGGAGTTCATCCTCCAATCCACCCTCATCATTGATATTCAATAGAGTGAATTGGGAAATCAACTTCCACATTCAAGGATCCTTCTGCTACCACTTTAATGGAAAATCATTAAGCTGGGATGTCTTGAATGCATGATGATTGGAATCACTCTATCTCCTTTATAGGAAAATATTTGAGAGTAGGATTCCATCATAACCTTGACCCAACCCGTCGTCATGCATTGGTATATCTTTTGAGTTGCGGTTCAAGGAAATAGAAGACTCTTCATTAACAAAGGAGGAGATCTTCGACAACGAGCAAAAAGGGACTCATCTGCTTATCTGTAAGTTATATGAGTCCAGAGGACCCTTGTGATCATTCATTTGTACGATTGGGTCTAAGGTGTTTCTCACCCCTTACAAGTCCTCTAGGAGGCCTCCGGTGGGAGTGTATGTGGTGGGTGCGTTGTGCTGACCCTTACTCTATGAAGAGCATAAATAGTTAGGGTTTTATGGAAGATCCTTGGCCAGTGTGCATAAAAGTAGGTGCGTTGTATTGACCCTTGCTCGTGAGATCATAAACAGTCAGCCTAGGTGTAGGTTGTAAAGGTTAAAGGTGAACCTGATTTAAAACCTTGGGTTTGGGGTGAACCATGTAAAACCTCCTGAGTGAAATTCGGTACACTCAAGGATTGAGTGCGGTTACTAGGAGTGGAGTAGACAAGTAGTCGAACCACTATAAAAATGACTGTGTTTGAGATTGTTATTGTCTTTCATTTATTTATGTGATTTCCTTGAATACTTTCATATTTGATTATCTGATATCACACCTCGCACACATGCACAGTCATATCCATCACACTCTAGTTTGCATATTGCTCATTTCTCAAATATTTTGTGATTGGATCCTCTACCGGGCTTGGAAGTCAGTAGAGTTACTCTTGAGTAATCCTAATATATTCTTGTTATAAGGATTAGAGTGAGAGGATTTTAAAATTTTTATAAAATTATTAAAAAGTCCCATTCACCCCCCTCTAGGACATATTGGCATATTCCCACTTCAACTAAAGCGGTCTTTGCCGTAATTTCATCACATACGCACATGATTAAGGGGCCAAATACATATATCGCACCCTTACATTGGATTAAGCGGTCATTCATACCTCTTACAGACATGAGATTAAAAGCCAAAAATCACCATTTTTGTACAGGCGAGTAAGCCATATAAGATCAGAAGGTCGCATAGGTAAGTGGGCCACACAAAATCACCAGCTCATTGGTTTAAGTGGGCCAGGGAATTTCAGCTCGAACGATATCTTCATGTTTTCAGTTTATCTAATAGGGATGGCTTTGTATGGTTTGGATGGTATATAAACATAACGGTGGGGCACACAACAGCCCCCAATAAACTTTTATGGCAAATAAACTTTATAGTGGGTCCCACAAGGTGGGCCCACTCAGTTTTGGGTGACAAATAAACATTAAAGTGACCCTAAGGAGATTGGCCACGTTGGAGGGTCACAATCTGTGCAGCATAAATAGACAGGTTGGATCTCTCCTAAACATCAAAGTGGACCCTCGAAGGTTTCAACTATGAGCAAATTAGGCTCATCCAAGTGGGTGGATCCTATTGATGTGGCAGGGCCATATTTATAAGGTCTACAAAAGCCGATGGATGGTGTGGATCTAACACGCATATTATGGTGAAATTCTAGGAGGTTTTAATGGCGGACATTACAACAACACCGTTTCTTGTACTGCTAAAATAGACAGATGGTTTGGATGTAGCCAATACATCATAGTGGGCCCCATGGTCTGGTGGGCCCTACATGGGTATCAAAAGAAACACCTATTTATCCCCCTTTAAAACATTCATAATCATTTGTTGGGTCCACAGAGATGTGGTTCATAAATCCAGCCCATCCATTATGTGTCTCCCACTTGGTTGAGGGGTCAGACCAAGTTTCAGATACTTTAAAATTTCAGGTGGACCCAACAAGTAATTTTATATACTTGAGCTTTGAGTTGTACGAATGGTTCAAGGAGATCAAAGTTACATGGGTCCCAAAGTGATGTATTAATTATACCTACACCGTTCATCTATTTTTAGAGATCATTTTAGAATTTTATCATAAAATGAATCATAGCTAAAGATTATCTGGACCTCACCTCAAATAGCAGTGAAGATAATGATTCCACCGTTAAACCATTCACATGATGTCATGCCCTAGACTCAGTAACCGAACTTACAAGGAACCTGATGGCCGGTTCTGGTCGCAACAGCATCCATAGTACCTCATTCTTGGCTCATGAGGTAGGTTCCGATCTTGGGATCCTACAAGGAGGATTTCCATAATAGTATAAATATTCCAATACGAGCATACCCAAGATCACAACAAGTATATCTGAGAATAACAAAGGCACACATCACAAAATCCACTATGAATTTGAACTTTTACAAATATCCATAAGGTCTAAAAGGACATATACAAGAAGAAGGAAAGGAGAGAAAAGTCAGCAACACTGGAGTCCTTAACCTCAACTCTACTCCAAGCTTTGCCGCTATGACACCCGCCTAGGATCACCTGCATGCATCAATCATGCATAAGCTTATAGAAGCTTAGAGGGTGGTGAAAGTGTGTGATAATGGTGCACAGAAAAATAGAAGGAGGTACAGGAAGAGAAACATGCTCAATGTAATATCACTAGCCTTACCGAGGCTTATCATGAATACGATGCAATGAGTACTGGGTGCCATACCAAGGTGATGCATGAAGGGGCTTATACAGCCGGTGCAAATGCGATGCAAGTAATGCTAGTGCTCATATCCAATCCACATATCAAGTACATTTCCAATCATAAGGAAATCACTAGGGTCCATTACACTGTGGAATGACTACCGCTCTACAAACCCATACAACCAAATAAGTGTAAGAGACCTCACTACCCACCTGTGGACAGTCAATCACTAACAAGGCTCGACGACAGCGGACCCATTTCATGAACTGGTCGGACTCAGCCTAATAATGCCCTCCCTCACAGGCAGATAAGGACACATCCCTACCCAACCGACTACACGACAGTGGGAGTCACGGCCTAATGGTATAAGGCCCTCGTGTGCTCATAGTTTTCACTCGGTCACGGCATTGGGGCAGTTCCTTGGTACCATGAAAGTTTTGGGAATTTCACCCATGGGCATCCTATGCACCCGGTATGCTTAAGTATCATTTTCGGTGTCCACACATACGACCATCCATGAATATCCCTGTGAAGGCAAGGCCCTGATGAAGCAAGGGTGGTACCATCATAAAATACGATGTTAATGCATGAGTCACACATACAAATCATGCACCAGCTTCAGGCACTCAATGTGCATAAGGGGAGAAACTCCATCCCTCTATGACCACCACACAATGCAATCAATACACAGATGATGCATATGGGTCACAATGATGTAAGTGCGCTACCTGTAGAATATATAATCCTCCGTCCCAAAGAGGGAGAAGGTCTAGGTACTTAGACAGACACTCTAAGGAGAAGTGAAGTCCTCTAGTGGTGGCCCAATACTTTAGGATGACCCACAAGCTAAGAGAGTCATAAACTTAAGGAAGAAGCGGTCCTAATCAAGGGCCCAAGGTGGACCTTCAACCACTTATAGGAACCTTACAGGCCTACCTTAGGGCCACCAAGGAGGACATCCAATCTCAACTAGGTCCCAAAAGGCAGCCAGCTACTCATAAAAGTAAAGTCCAAGGCCCAAGCAATCCATGGCCTAGTGGGCAACATGGTGGGCCCTCAAGCAAGGTTTGGGCCTAACCATAAAGATCATGGGTCCACTCATTGTGGTGGGCCTAATGGGAAGCCTATTATTCCAACATATGGGTGATCCTTATGTTTAAAACAAGTTGGCCTCACATCTCGGCCCAAGTATGGGTTTATTTTAGTGGGCAAGTAAGGGCCCAACTACTTGAGTATTTAACCCATAAAACCCATCACAATGGCATGATAAATATAGGCCCCAAGGGTCCAATGGGCCTATCGAAAGTTTCAGCCCAACCAAGGTTATAAGGCCCAACAATTAGCTAGAAGACTAGTTCAATAAGAATCCAATTGGAATGGGCCTTAAATATGTACTAATTAAGCCCAAAAAAATCTAATTAAAATGGGGCAAGATATGTGTGATAATGTCCCTAAAGTTTGGTGGACCATGCTGCCCCAAAACATCCAATTATGGGTAGCAACCATGGGCCTATTGTTAAAATTCCAGCCCACCCACAAGCTGGGCTTACTGAAAATTCAAAAATAATTAATTTATAAATTTATTATAATTCTTAGTGACCGATACATGTCACAGGGGGGTCAACCAGATGAAGGGAGTAAATTAGACACATAAATCAGATGAGCCTTGCTGCTGGACTGGACGTCCAGCATCAGCCCACTGGGCTGGGCGTCCCATGGTGGGTAGTCCTATGGGCCTGGGTATTTGGCCCCAAAACATATCCAATGGGCCCCAAAAATAGAAAAACTATAGAGGGAGGATGATGACTACACCTATGGACCCACATGGATGAATGGTGGGATATAAAATACATAAGGTGTAGCCTGGATGGCCAGCCAAGGCTGGACGCCCCAGCCTGGGCGTCCCAACTTAGTGGGCTACTGCAGGCTGCACCATGGACAGTACAGGGCCCCATTGGCCCTATAATTTTTTTAGGTTGGTACTTACATGGGTGTGCCACACCTCTACAAAATTTCATAATTTTTTTTATATTAGAGGTATTTTAATTTATTTATAGAAAATAGTCTGCCCAAAAATTTTGGTCATCCTGGACGTCCCAACGTGGTGGGCTGGTCCAGCCCTTGCCACGATGTGCACAGGGGTCCATTGGCCCTAAAAATTGGTAGGTGGGTCCTACCATGGGTGGGTCATACCTCCAAAAAATTTCATGATTTTTGAAATAGCAAAATTATTTTATTTAATTTTAAGAACACTAGCTGTCCAGGAAATTTGTTTAGTGCAGATTTTTGACAGGCCCTGATCTGAGCTTCCAATGGGGTGGATTAACGGCCTCTAAAAATTGGGAAAAAATATTTTTTATGTCCCTTCATATGTGTACCATAGGGTGGGGTCAACACAAGGGGCCCACCAATGCAAAATTATTTTATAATATAGGATTTTCAAACTATCCACCTCACTTGGGCCACACCTTTAGGACCTCGATCAAGGTCAGATGGGGCTGAAATTTGGGGAACATCAAGATGAGATCCCCACCTTTTAGAAAAACATATTTGATGGGTACAAAAGTTCCCCTAATTAGTCCCAAATTCAAGCCCAAAGTCCAACAAAAATCTGTCTAGAAATTTTTGGATAGCAATACATGCATGGAATAAAATAAATGTATGGGTTTATTAAGGAAGGGATTGGCCCATAAATTGGGTTCCATGGCCCACCCTAGTGGGCCCCATAATTTTCCAGAACAAATCCCCAAATTCCCACCCTTGCAAGAATATTTAAGGTGGCAAAAAGGGACATCTAAACCATGATGTAGGTTGAGTATAGATGTCCCTTCCTTAATAGGCTTTTCTAGGCAATCCAGGCCCACTAAGTGGACCACACATAATATCATTAGATTACGAAAGAAGGAAAGAGAAGGAAGAGCATCCGGCCATCAGGGGAGGGCTCTGCCACTATTAAGCAGTCCCCACACAATCACAACCATAAACAATAATATAAACACATTGCACAACATAGATCTTATGATGCATGGCCTAGATCTTTGAGGTGAATGGTTGGGATGCCATCCCAGCCACATGCAAGGGTCTAGATGACCCATCATACCCAAAGAAATAGGGGAAATCCCCATGCAAGGGGTCCATCAAGGGAAGAATCCCATGCATGGACATGCATGTACAATGTGGGCCTCATAGCCACATCTAGATGGTTGTGTAGGATCTTCACCATTGATTGGTGAGTCTTACACATCCCAAATGAAAAGGAGGGAAGGATCTACATTAAGAAGAAGAGATCTACATGATATGGAGAGCACCCACCTTGATCCTCACAAAAATCTAGGTCTCCTTACTCCTCTAGCTCAAAGGAAAGGAAATCAATGGATGAGATGAACTTGAAATGGATGGATTTAGAGAGATTAGGGAAAGAAGGGGCTGGAAATGGAGAGGGAGAGGTGGGGACGTCCCACCTTCTACTAGCAAGAAGGAAGAAAAAGAAAAGAGGGAAATTATAGGGAGAGAGAGAGAGAGAGAGAGAGAGAGATGCTTGTAGGAGAGAAATGATTGCAACCTTGTTTGGGGAAGAGAAATTTCAGCTTTTCTCTTGAGAAATGGGGCTTTGGTTAGAAAAATAATAATAGGTTAGCAAAAGAAAGCCTATTGGAGGCTATAGGTTAGGGTTGTTGGTGGTGTATAGGTGATGGATAGTGTAAATTATGAGATTTTAGGTGGTGTCGAGTTGTGTGTGTTGAAACTTGTGCATTAGGGATGGGACCATCTAGGAAAACATGCACACCACTCTTAGGTCGGCCATGTGATCATGATCAAGGGCTATAACATGAGATGCACACAACTTATGATCTATACATCGGATGGACGTATAAGATGCATCGTTGGAACTGCAACGACTATGCGAACACAATGGCATAGGTCTAGGGTCGATCCGAGTGGGGTTTACATGACCGGACTCAAGAATGACCGCAAACACAATCTAAGGGTCGCGAGTCACCGAAATTTAACCGGTAGGACCGCGGGACCAAAATGAACGAGATGCATACTCACACACACTCATGCAAACATGAGAATTGAGGTCGGGTCTTACATAGGACCCACCATAACGTTTATTTTCCATCTAATATGTTCAGAAGGTCACAAAGACTTGGATTAAGAGGAAAAACAAATTTCATATTGGTCCAAAACTTCTATGACCCAAAAAGGGTTCAATCCCCTGCTACTCTTATAGTGTGGACCTCTTGATAGATATATCTGTTTTATTTTATTTTATTTTTCTAAAGCCTTGAGACAAGCTTGCCAAATAGATGGACAGTTTGGATATAATACATACCTCATGATCAAACCCATAAATCTTGATTTATCCATCTTTAAATATTATTATTATTTTTTTTTGATGGTGTGGGCCACCTCAGTTCTGTGTATAGTTGATTTTTGTGGAGGACCCATTTTTAAAGGAGACCCATCAAATGCACGGTGTAGATGTTTGAAATACATCACGGTGGGACTTGTGGTGGGGTCCACCATCCCTACCTGTTGGGGCGCTGGGACGCTGCTTACTATAGCATCCAGAGACACTGGCAGCAACATCGTCACCCCCTTATTATTATTATTATTATTATTTTAGTTTTTTTTATTTTCTTATGGTATTTCATCAGTGGGGCCCACATCATGATGATCCACTCCATCTATTGGATTGTATGGCCCGGGATGGATCTAACAAGCCCCATATTCAGCATTTTTTTTATGTACAAAAACATCACGGTGGGCCCTGAAAGTTTATCACTATTAAAGTAGTCTTTTTTGGTGGTGTGGCTTACCAGAGATTTAGATTGGTTTCATTTTTCAGCTTAACACCTAAAATGAGTTAGGAAATTGAATGGACAGTGTAGATTAAATACATACATTATGGGTGGGGTCCGTTGTGGACCCACAGCCCCAACCCCTTTTTATTGAAAGCGGTTGGACGCTACTTGTTGTAGTGTCCTCTGGACGTTGGCAACAATCAACGTCCACTCTCTTTTATTTATTTATTTAAATGTGGTGTGTGTGAACGTGTGTGTATGTGTGAGTGTGTGGCCAGCCCAATGGGCCACACTTTGAATGGTTTGGATGGCCTACAAAATTCTACTGGGGCCTACTATCAATGGGTCCCACATAAAGTCTATAATAAATTATTTTTATTATTATTCTTTTTATATGTATTCTCCCATGAATCGACACCATTAATCACATCATTATCATCATATCATCACCACTATTAATCATCGTTTTATATGTATTCTCCTATGCATCCACACCATTGATCATGTCATTATCATCAAATCATCACCACTATTAATCATCTAAATAATAAAAAAGAAAACAAACCATAAAAGTGGAGGGGGTGTACTCACCTTGATGGATTAGATGGATGGTTGAGTTGGATAGGATTGATGGAGTTGATAGCCCACCAAGATCACTCCTCTCTCTCTCTCTTGTGTAGAAAAATGGTGAAATTCTAAGGGATGGAAGGTTATTTGTAGAGAAATAGATAAAAATTTGGTTAGGTTAGGCTAATGTGATTAATGTTAGCTTAGGCTAGGATTATGACAATTAATTCATGATTAGCAATTAATGGTGGATTAAAGGGGCATGGGATGGCATGGTGTGATGATGCCATGCATAGGGTATGGTATGGAGAGAAGTTGACTTTGGGGAGCACATGAGAGAGGGATGGCATGGGAGGGTGACATCATACACATGGGTAGAGATTCTCTCACCCATGTGTGCCATGTGCATGTGTGGTGCACATGTGTGAAATGGAGTACATGGCACCGTGTGCACATGATTACTAACAATTCTTTGCGGCGTATCTCACTAATGGAGCATCGTAGAGATGCACGGGTGGTACTTACGCGATAGCGGCGATGGGGGGGTCGATATGAAATCAGTTTCGAAGCCTTGGGGTTCCAGTCAGTCAGGTGTGCACTATGCACGACTAGTCCAGGTTTGGCTAAGGGTGTCAATCATCGTGCACATAAGCATAGAAAATGGTATGGAACGGACAGGGTCTTACATTAACTCACCCACCTTCTCCTCTAGAGGGCGAAGATGAGATGGCTGAAAATCAGGATCCGCCTCATCATCGATTTCCAATTCATAAAAAATATCGTCCATTGTAGTGTCAACAGGTAAAGTGTCTTCTTCTTCAACTTCTACATCCTCCTCATCACGTTGGCCAGGTAAATACTCCAGGTGCATTGTGTTGATGTTGGAGTTATTGAATGGTAGAACCGCTAATTGATGTCTCAGCAGGCGGCATGGCCACATTACAATGAAGTGCTAATGTAGTCATCAGATAGGCAAAAGGTATGTAACCTGGTTGGATGGAGACAGAATTGGATAATAATATAACAGATCAAGGAAGTAAGATAAATGGGTATGCCAGACATGACAGAATGAAGAATACGACACATAAAAGAGGTCAGCTCAGCCTTGTTGGCAAATCCGGGATACACATTAGCAATAAAGATGCGATGAAGAACCTTGTATTTGGGCAACATCTGATTAGCATGGAGGGCATTACCTGAGCTCCATTCGACATCAAATCGACATAATTTGTGAGTAAGTTTGTGCCATTCAGAGTTAGACATTCTCTCAATAAGAGTTGGTATAGGAATACTGTCATCGTTAACATTAATGTCTAATAAGCCCGAAATGAGATGTTTATGTACATGGAACGTCCCTTCTCTAAAATTAATAGAGAAAGTTAGATCATCTAGGGACGCTTCACCAATAGATGCATACATCCCTTGCACAATAGAGCGATATGCCGGTTTGCCCTAATTTAGAATGTTTTCCCAACCTACAGCGTTAAGGATGGGAAGAAGATGAAAAGGAGCCAAATGGTCAACATTCACAATACGTTCGACAATGATTTCCTTATTGCGAAGATCCCACACATATTTCGGGTCTTCCTCGAGTGGCCACAGAGTTTTCACCCCAAGAGGAGGTGCCCTTGAAGAAGAAGCATGAGTTGCTTTCTTCTTAGATAGAACGTCCATTGGAGGATAGCAATAGAGAAAATCAACAAAGGAAGGATGGGTTTTTAAGGAGATCAGATTTTTTTAATCAAAACCTTCAAAAATGGAATGGAAAACCCAAATCGACTACAAAATATTGTGAAAGAAGCATACAATAACCCAATTCTAGAAGGAAAATAAAAATGGAATACTTACAATGATCATATAATGATGGTTTCGACAAGTCGAAAGAGGGCCAGATGAAGAAGATGAAGAAATGAAGAAAATAAAATGTTTTCCCCTTTTTAAGACACCCAACGCTCTCCATGACTAGTTGAGTACATGTTCGACCCATCAAGGTTCGACTGGTCAAGTATGTGCTCGACCGGTCATGATACACTGAAAAATTAAAGTTTATTTAATTTTTTTTTTAAATATTTGCATATAAAAAAATACAAGAATTAAAGCATGCAAACATAACATCATCCAATTAATGTGAATTATACATACCAATATCAAGTTTTAATTTGAAAAATCTATTCCTGTTAAGCAATTTAGTAAAAATTCAGCAAGCTAATTTTCCATCTGGATATATTCTAAAGAAATGCTTTTATCTTCAACCAATTCCCGAATGTAATGATAACAAATGTCAATATGCTTTGTTCGAGAATGTTGGATGGGATTTTTTGAGATATTAATTGCACTAGAGTTATCACAATACAAGACCATTGTATCTTGTGCAATTCCGTAATCATTAACAATTCTTTTCATCCAAACAAGCTGAGTACAAGCATTACCAGCTGCAATATATTCAGTCTTAGCCGTGCATAATGATACCGAACTCTATTTCTTACTGTGCCAAGAAACTAAACAATTCCCAACATAGAAACATCCACCAGTGGTAGACTTTCTATCATCAATGTTCCCTACTCAGTCAGCATTTGTATATCCAGCTAATTGAACATTTGTATCATACAGATACCAGTGACCTAAATTAGCAATATTTGCGACATATCTAAAAATGCATTTGACAGCAATTAGATGTGATTCTTTTGGATAAGATTGATATCTAGCACAGATACCTACACTGAATGCAATATCTGGTCTACTTGCAGTTAAGTATAAGAGACTACCAATCATGTTGCGATATAAATTACCTATTTCATCCTTTGAAAGCTTGAGAGTCGTACTCATAAGAGTATCGAATTTCTTACCATTTTTTAATCTAAATTTCTTAACCAAATTTAAAGTGTACTTGGTTTGAGAAATGAAGATACCATCTTCTAGCTGTTTAACCTGTAGACCTAGAAAGTAGTTCAATTCTCCCACCATACTCATCTCGAACTTGGATTTCATAAGCTCTGTAAATTCAATAGACAAGTTAGTGCATGTGGAATCATAGATAATATCATCAACATATATTTGTACAATTAGTATGTGTTCATTATATTTTTTAACAAATAGAGTTTTATCAATGCTTCCCATAACAAAATTGTAACTGAGTAAGAACTTAGTCAGCTTCTCATACCATGCCCTAGGAGCTTGTTTCAGACTGTAAAGTGCCTTTTAAGGTGATATACATGAGTAGAGTGTTTAGGGTCTGATCAGGGTCAAATATTGCATATCAGACCCCAGTAATTACCAGATTTTACGTATATGATAATGCTTAATGGAGTATTTTAATTGTATTTTTGTTACAGGATGAAGTCAGGAGCGTTAATTGAAAATTGATGTTAAAGGCATGGATTTCATGATCCAAAGTCTCCAGAGCACGGGATGGACTCCAGAGAATCAATAATGAAGATTTTACACGCCTGAGATCTAAGGAAAGCAAGCCAAAGGGGCCCGAAAAGGGTCCAGAATGCAAGATCACATGGTTCCCGCTATCCGATCAGTTCGAAACTTCATACATGGGATGAGGGCCGTAAATTAACCGTACATATTAAATTTCAGCCATTGAAGAGCTCGGGAAGTGGTCCAACGGATAGATCAGCCTATTAATCTCCAATTTGGGGCCCACCTGATATTTGGAACTGCCTCAACCTTGGTATTGACGGCAAAATTACCATGATAAAGAGGATGGATGGTGTAGATTTCTCGTAAACATCACGGTGGGCCCTAGATCCCCAAAAACTTGTTCACTCCCCAAGTATAGGGTTGTGATGTAGTAATAAACTCGGTAAGACCGAGGTCGAATCCACAGGGACTGATACCTGTACGTTTCCTGAAACTAGGTAGAAATAGAACTAGCCTAAGATGTAATCAAAATCAAATGTAAATTTAAGGAATAATTCACTGCCTGCATATCGTTCAACATAGACCTCTTCATGTAGATCAACATATCGTTCATGAAGAGGTCTATGTTGATCACCATGGTTGTTAAAAGTGCTTTCTTAAATGGTGCAGTGCATATCGTTCCATGTGCCAATGGATTTTTGATCGCCCAGTACGCTTTATGTTCCTAAGAAGTCCGAAATCACCATCGTAGGCAATGCTAATAATGAACTCGTGCCAACTAGAGTCACTACTGGTTGGAGAAACCTAGAGGAGTTGACGTTTGTCCATTTCTCCAACTGAAGTTTGGATGATTTTTCCAGCCAGGATTGTATGTGTTGGAGTTAGGTCCAGTAAAAGGTCTTTGATAATTATTTACGACATTGGCTTGTTCATTCAACACTCCTTGAAAGGCAGGTATTGTAGGACAGTTTTCAGTTGTGTGAATGTTGCAATCACAGATACCGCAAACAATTTCATTGACCTTATCTTTCTTTCCTTACATGGCTTCAACTTTCCTTATGAGCGTAGTCACTTTACACTTGAGATCATCCTCTTCTTTCAAGAGATATAATCCACCTTTTTCCTTTAATTGAGTCGGCCTAGACGTGGTGTTCGCCATCGGGTAATAGTCCCATGATTGTGTTTTTTCAGCGAGACTATCGAGGTAATCCCATACCTCGTCAACATCTTTGTTGATGAACTCTCCATTACACATTGTCTCGACCATTTGGCACATGGAAGATGTCAGTCCATCATAGAAAAAATTTGTAATGCGCCACGTTTCAAATCCGTGTTGTGGGCATGAACTGACCAAATCTTTAAACCTTTCCCAACATTGGAAGAATGTTTCATCTTCCTTTTGGGCAAAGTTCATGATCGCTTTTCTGAGGGTAATCGTTTTATGATGTGGAAAGAATTTTTTTATGAATTCCCTCTGCATATCGTTCCATGTGCCAATGGATCTAGGACGCATTGAATTACCCTCAAAGCCCTTAGGTTGTTCAACATAGACCTCTTCATGTAGATCACCATTTAAGAAAGCACTTTTAACATCCATTTGATATATCTTTAACTTTTTAAAGCAGGCAATGGATATAAATAATCTGATGGATTCAAGATGAGCTCTGAAGTAAAGGTTTCATCATAATCAACTCCTTCGATTTGAGTGTACCCTTGTATAACCAGTCTAGCATTATTTCTGATTATATTTCCTAATTCATCAAATTTTTTTAAAACTATTTGGTTCCAATTATGTGTTTATCAGATGATCTTGGAACTAAATACCAAACATCATTTCTAACAAACTGATTTAATTCTTCATGCATAGCAACATTCCAATTTTTATCAGTAAGTGTTTCTTTTACCTTGGCTGGTTCAACTTAAGATGTAAAGAAAAAGTAGTTGCAAATATTCTCTAATTGCTTTGCAGTATGCACACCAGTGAGAGGGTTGCCTAATATTAGATCAGTAGGATGGTCTTTGACTGATCTTAGTTCAGTATTGACAGGACTAGATGAAGAGTCAGGTTTCTCAATTACATTGACTTCATCATCTTCTGAACTGGATGAGGGTGTGTTCAGGTGATCATCAATTACAACATTAATAGATTCCTGAATAACACCTGTTCTCTTATTAAGAACACGATATGCTCTACTATTTAGAGCATAACCTAAGAATATCCCTTCATCACTTTTAACTTTAAATTTTTCTAAATTTTCAGGGTCACGTAAGATGAAGCACTTACTTCCAAAAATTTGAAAGTATTTAACAGTAGGTTTCTTATTAAACCACAATTCATAAGATGTTTTGTCTTTAGATTTTCTAATGTACACACGATTTATAATATAGCACGTAGTATTTACAGCTTTAGCCCACAAATTTTTGGTTAATTTCATGCTATTTATCATAACATTGGGCATCTCTTGTAGCACTCTATTTTTTTCTTTCAACAACCCTATTTTGTTGAGGTGTTTTAAGAGCTGAAAACTCATACGATATGCCATGATCGTTACAGAACTTCTCAAAATTGCTATTTTCGAATTCTGTCCTATGATCACTTCTGATCTTGATAACATTCATTTCTTTTTCAATCTGAATTCATTTTAGTATCTTTTTAACTTCATCGAGAGTCTCAGATTTTTCTCTCATGAATGCTACTTAAGTAAATCTGGTAAAGTCATCAACAATCACCAGAAAATACTTCTTATCACCTCTACTCTCCATTCTGGTTGGTCCAACAAGAACCATGTGGAGAAGTTCAAGGGGTTTGGGTCACGCCTCAACTCAGAAACCGGGCTCACAAAATTTCCGATCGCCGAATCCGGCACCGACAGCCTCCATAGTGCCCCATTCTTAGCTCTCAACACCCATATGCTAGATTTTGATCCTGGGATCCTACAAGGAGGATTTTTCAATGTACATTTAACTCGTAATACGCATAAACACAAGTTTACCCAAACCACAAAGGCAACATCATCACTACACATCCACTAATAAAAATATTTGAATACAATACATGAAGGAGAAATACATATATCGAAAATCAAAGTTCCAGAAGACCGCTGCACGCTCCAAGCTCAACGCTGCTGCGACATGACACCACCTGCACGCATCTATCGTGCATAGGCTTATAGAAAGCTTAGAGGGTGGTGTAAGTGTGTGCATAAGGAAAGAGCCAAGTATACAATATTAGAGCAATGTGGAAACATGTTAGTAAGTCCATAAATACCATTAGCCATATATAGGCTATGTAATGCAAAAAGATAATAAGCCAATATCATATACTGAGGATGCAATACAATATGCAAATCCTGACAGGTCCATGAATACCATTAACCTCATCTAGGCCATATAAATGCAGAAACATAGTAACCCAAAATGTCATATGCCACGGATGAATGCAATATGCAATGCAAATGAAATGACCAAGTAGGAGTGTGAAGTCGAGATGATAGTACGGAGTATTGCCGGCTATGGGGTCCATCACAAGGGACCTCTATCCAAACTAGTCTCATACCTTAATTTGGATAGTTAGACTCAATGTGGTAAACTCCTGATCTCGAGTTGGTCGCGCGCCCTAACCGAAATCCTAGCCATTGCGAAGGTACACATAATAATTAGTTTCATACCACCACCCCGAGTGGATAGTGAATGAATGAATGAATGAGTAAAATACTAAGTATGCAAATCCTGCTCAATAAGTCCACATATCAGTACCGTACATCTCTGGGATCATCACCGGGGTCTATTACACTCTATGTTAGCTTGTCTCCCTTATCCAAGTGCATAATTGGGTAAGTAGAAGAGACCTCACTATTCACCTGCCAATATCAGGCCCAGCTCGTCGATAGCGGACCCATTCCTCAAGCTAATCAAACTCAACCTAGAATTGCCCCCTCACTCAGGAGGGTAAGGTCACACCCCTCCCAATAAACCATGACACAATGGGAGATGTGACTTACTAGTATACGGCCCTCATGCGCTCATGTATATCCACTCAATCTATACGTCAGGGTATCTCCTGGCTACGGAGGTTTAGGAATTTTCACCCAGGCACATCTATGACGCCCGTATGCTAGAACCAAACATTTCCGGTGTCCCATCTGCTCATCCACGATATACCTGTTGTCATGCCCCAAATTCGGAAACCGGGCTCACAAAATTTTTGATTACCAAATCTGGTGCCTACAGCCTCCGCAGTACCCCATTCTCGGCTTCCAACGTCCATATGCTAGATTCTGATCCTAGGATCCTACAAGGAAGATTTTTAATGTACATTTGTTTCATAACAAGCATAACCACAAGTTTACCCAAATCATAAAGACAACATCATCTTCACATATCCACTAATATAAACATTTGAATACAATGCTAAAAGGAAAATACATATGTCAAAATTAAAGTTTCAGAAGTCAGCTACATGCTCCAAGCTCCACACTGTTACAACCTAACATCACCTGCACGCATTTATCGTGGATAACCTTATAGAAAGCTTAGAGGGTGATGTAAGTGTATGCATAAGGTAAGTGTTAAGTATTCGATATAATGTCATAATCACACAATATCGAAAATACTGGTAAGATCATGAATCATATGATATCAGAGTAAGCGGAAATACTGACAATCCATGAGTCAATCAATATTAAAATACACAATACATATCAACTATGTAAATGAGGAGTCATAAAGAGCCAAATATCAGATGCCGATGATGCAATGCAATATACAATTCCTAGTGAGTTCACGTATAGCGTTAGCCGTACCTAGACCATATAAATGCAGAAACACGGTAATCCAAAATGCTATATGCCGCAGATGTAATGCAATATGTGGTGCGAATGGATTGACCATGCTGGAGTGTGAAGTCAGGATGATAGTACAAAGTATCACAGGCTATGGGGTCCATCACAAGTGACTTCTATCCAAACCAGTCCCATACCTAATTTGGATAGTCAGACTTGATGTGGTAAACTCCTGATCTCAAGTTAGTCGCACGCCCCAGCGAAATCCTTGCCATTGCGGAGGTACACATAATAAATAGTTGCGCACCACCAGCCCAAGTGGATAGTGAATGAATGAATAAATGAGTATGCAACTCCTGCTCAATAAGTCCACATATCAGTACGATTCATTTTTAGGATCATCACCAGGGTCTAGTACACTCTACACAAGCTTGTCGCCCCATCAAGCGCACAACTGGGTAAGTTAAAGAGACCTCACTATCCGCTTGGCTAGTAGTCAGCCAATATCTACTCGACACATCTATAGCGGATCCATTCACGAGTTGGTCAAACTCAGCCTAACCATGCCTACTCCCTTAGGCGGGTAAGGCTATACCCCCTCCCAACCGACTACGATACAGTGGGAGACGTGGCCTACAGGTATACGGCCCTCATGCGCTCATACAAATCCACTCAGTCTCGACGTTGGGGCGTCCTCTAGTACCAAGAAGGTTTAGGGATTTTCACCTAGGGCCATCTATGGTAGCCCGATGCTCGAACCAAATATTTTTGGTGTCCCATCTGGCTATCCATGATAGGCCTGTGGAGGCTACGACCTTGATGTCATTAGGGCTTACAGTAATCACAACACACAATGCAAGATGCATGAGTCATACATCAATCCTGCACATACCATGCGATCATGTGAGATAACCTCCGCCTATCAGGGAGTCTCATAACAACCTACCCAATGACATATGCAATGGTCAACCACATCCCATAACAAATATGCAGATGATGCATATGGGCATATATCCTGATGATATGCTGTCACATACTCGTAATCGGTATCAATAATCGACATCAACAATTGGCCTCGATAATGTGGACAATTAACCAACATTTCTCCCGAGGAATGGCCCACATAGAGCCTAACATATAATGGACCCATGACTTCGCACAAGGGCCTAATATATAACACCATGGGCCCTACTCAAGAGCTCAATACACATCACGATGGGCCCCTCACATGGGTCTAAGATATATCACAATGGGCTTCATCGCCTGGCCCTCAAACGCACCACACTGGGCCTCATCACATATGCCTAATATACATCACATTAAGCCTCAAACACGAGCTAAATACACATCACAATGGGCCTCAAATACGGACCGCATATTCATTAAATTATGCTTTGACAATCAGAATTGGCAATGATAACCAGAATCGACAATCGAAATTGGCCTCGACAATCGGCCTCGACTAACGGAATCGGCCTCGTCGATCAGACTCAGCCTCGACAATCGGAATCGACGATGGGAATCGGCCTCTACAATCAGACTCTGCCTCGACAATCGGAATTGGCTTCGACAATCCGACTCAACAAACGGAATCAGCCTCGCCAATCGAACTCAGCCTCTACAATCGGAATCGGCCTTGACATACGGAATCGGCATCGTCGATCGGACTCGGCCTCGACAATCTACAATCGATATCGACAATTAGATTCGACCTCGACAAATGGAATCAGTAATCGGCCATGAAAATCAGAATCGGTAATCGGCCATGAAATTCAGAATCGACAACCGGCCACGACAATCAGAATCGGCAATCGGCCATGAAAATCGAAATCTGCAATCGGCCACGATAATCAGAATCAGCAATCAGCCATGACAATCGAAATCGACAATCGGCCATGAAAATTGTAATCGGCAACCGGCCACAACAATCAAAATCGGCAATCGGCCATGAAAATCAAAATCAGCCATGAAAATCATAATCGGCAATCAGCCACGACAATCGGAATAGACAATCGGCTATGAAAATCTGATTCGCCAATCGGCCAAACAAGGACTAAGGGAAGGTCACAATATGGACATTAAACCATCATTTCCCAACAATGTGGACATTAACCAACATTGCTCCCAAGGAGTGATCCATAAAGAGCCAAACATAAAGTGGGCCCATGGCCTCACACAAAGGCCTACATACACATCACTATGGGCCGCATCACGTGGACCTCGAACACATCAAAATGGGCCTCACTCATGGGCCTCATATACACAACAAGTGAGCCCTGCACATGGGCCTTAAATACATAACATATAGGCCCTACACATGGGTCTCATATGCATTAAATGGGCCTCGTATCTAGGTCTCGAACACATCAAATGGGGCTTGCCCCTAGGCTCGAATACATCATAATGGGTCACGCCCATGGGCCTCAAATGCATCAAGTGGGCTGCATCAATGGGTCATGCCAATGGGCCGCATACATCAAGTCGGTTACATTACATGGGCTGCACCAATGGTCTTTATATATATGACAAGTGGGCCCCACATACGTAGCAAATGGGCCCCCCACTAGATGGGCAACGTGGGGTACAACATACATCGCGGTGGAGCCCATGACATCATCCAAACATGGTCCAGCACCATCCAGCACAATCCGGATGGTGCGGATGAAACAAATAGATGATGGTGTGGCATCCCACTGTGACTGTGGGGATATAGAATACATAAATCAAGGTGGCCTCGCATGGGACCCATGAATGCATGAGTGGACACAACACTACATCAGAGTGGGTCCATAAATGGACAGATGGAGTGTGTATAATACATACGTCATGGTGGAGTCCATGATCTGGATGATCCATCAAGGCAGTCCACACATGGTACGTAAGTAGGTTCCACACGTGTATGGGTCTCACGCTGCAGGGCAGCATGAATGAAACACAAATATCATGGTGGTGTCCCACACCACCTGTCCAAATGGACGGTTTGGATGTAACACATGCCTCACGGTGGGGCCCACCATCCCAAACAGCGCGTAGTGTAGGTAAAATGTGTGGACAGCACATGCCAGGTGGCTTTCCACCGTCCATCACATACATGTAGGTGGATCCATGTGCATGGCCCACCAGCTGGAGGATGATATGAAATACAACACATATATCATGTGGGCTCCACCAGCTGGAGATGGACGGCATAGATAAAACACAAATATCAAGGTGGGCCCTACCCGCCTTGGACAGATGGACGGAATGCACATAGAATAAATACATCATTATGGTCCCCATGATTTGACAAAATGGACGAACGGTGTGGATATGCAATAAACGCATCAGAGGTGGGTCCCACCGTCCAGTCATCTGAACGGTGCAGATCCCACACGTGTGGCCTATTTGCACCGTCTAGGACGTTATGGACATAGTACATACATTAACGTGGGGTCCACGGAATGGCTGATGTCATGGATTAGGTATAGCTGGTGTGAGTTCCATCAGCCAATCTACTTCATAACGGGTGGGTCCCACGTGGGGCCCACCACATGATATATATGATATATTATATAATATATTAACACCATTAAAAGTCACATGTATATGTATGTATATATATTTATAATATAATATTAACATAATCAGCAGCCTGCCCACGTCTAGCGACCACTATCCAAATCACTGGATGGTGTGGATGAAATAATACATCAGAGTGGGTGCCCACATGGTGGCCCACTAGAGATTTGAGTCTCCCTCAGCTAGCCTCATGTCTTCAAACGAGCTTGCCAATGGTTGGACGGTCTAGATAGAACACAGCCACACGTGGGACCCACAGAACTTGCTATGGTTAATATGCAGTGGGTCCCACCATCTGAATGGCTTGGATGTGTAAATACATCACATGGGGCCCATGAGACTTGCTAACGCTAAGAAGGCAGCGTCCTGCTGCTGATCATCCAACACATGGATGGCCCAATCAGAACAAGATGAACGGCATCTGCATGTACGCTGGTTGGGCGTGGTTGCTGATCAGCGCACGCCAGCCCTTAAATTCTAAGAAAGGGTGGGTCTCACATGGGGGCCCCACACGTACAGGTAAGCCCTGTTAAGGGTACAAAAATACAATATATATTATATTATATAATATAATATTATATCATATTATAATATTATAATATATTTAATACCATGTATATATATATATATATATATACAACCTCTTTCCAGCTTCCAGCCACCATCCAGCAAGCTGGACGGTGTTGGATGATGCACCTTCATCATGGTGGTCCCACGTAGTGGGCCGCGGGATTTCGATCAAGCTTATATTCGTCTTTCCCTTTCATCCGGGCCTATGTGACCATCCGGTCATGTAGGCCCCACCCGGAATCAAGGTGGCCCACTTGTCGGACATCGTGGATAAAATACACGCATTATAGGTGGGCCATTAATCATAGAGAAAGAATGAGAGGGAGAGAAAGAGGAAACGAGAGAGAGATCGGCAATGACGGAGGGGCACCGCCACTACGGGCCCCTCTTGAATACAGGCATACATCAAGATGGGTCCCACCAATGTAGGCCTTAAATCACAAAAAAAAGTAAATACAAGATCACCCACCTCTAGATCTCTTATTCATTCTTCCATCAACACGTTCTATAGCTCCAAAGAATGTGATCCAACAGTTGAGATGAGGCTTGGAGGGTGGGATTGGGAGATAGGAAGGTGAGCCACACTAGCTTCTCCATGGAGCTTGAGAAGCTTGTACGTTGGGGCTTGTATTGCTTAGGAGAGCGAGAGAGAGAATGAGAGAGAGAGAGAGAGAGAGATGATGGGAGAGAAGTGATGGGAGAGAGGGATGGGGAGTGATGGAAGAGTGTACTTTGTTGTAAGAGAAGTTGACTTTGGAGTACTTGTGTAAGAGAAAGGATGGTTGCTTGTACTTGCCATGTGAAGTGATGGATGTGTACTTGAATGAGGTAATTGATGGGACATTCTCTTGAAATTGCAATCGCGTGACATTTTCCTCGAACTGAACATGGACCCACATCTCCTAGCCCGGGTATCGCCTCGATGCGTGAGACGCGGCGTCGGAACCACGACGATGATGCGGTCGCAATGATATAAGTCTCGGGCCGAGCCTACTCAGATCGATAGAATGCAACTCAGGGTCACGTGCAACTGCCGATAACAGATCACGGGTCACTGGAATTCGACCGGGAGGACCGTGGAGGCCTACGGAACAGTACGTGATAGGATACGGGTCTTACAGCTATCCCAACCTAATAAAAATTTCATCCTCGAAATTTAAACCACAACACAACCAAAATAGAGCTCACCAAGGGAGGGAAATACTATCCGAACACAACTTGCCAACATAATCAAACACCTAAAAGATGGGGATAACACCTATGAATCACAGGCTCTTGCTCCCAAAATGCCTCATCAACACTATAATGATCCAACTAAACCTCGAATCCTGGATCAGAAATGATCTAATCTGGAATACTACAGCCTCACAATCTCAACGGTAGGGAGCTATATCAGAAAATCTTAAGTTATTCGAACTCAGGGATCTAACCATTCTAAGTTCTCGACAATCACAGAGTGAAGGGTAGCTATCAGTAGATATGTGATGTTATCTTCAGTTATTCTCAAGTTATGCTTTGATACCAACTTCTGTCAACCCCCAAATTCAAAAACCAGGCTCACAAAATTTCTGATTGCCGAATCCGATGCTGACAGCGTCCGTAGTACCCCATTCTCGGCTTCCAACATCCATACGCCAGATTTCAATCCTGGGATCCTACAAGGAGGATTTTTAATGTACAATTGTTTCATAACAAGCATGACCACAAGTTTACCTAAATCATAAAGACAACATCATCTTCACATATCCACTAATATAAAATTTGAATACAATGCTGAAAGGAAAATACATATGTCAAAATCAAAGCTCTAGAAGTCAGCTACATGCTCCAAGCTCCACGCTGCTACAACCTAACATCACCTGCACGCATCTATCATGCATAAGCTTATAGAAAGCTTAGAGGGTGGTGTAAGTGTGTGCACAAGGTAAGTGTCAAGTATTCGATACAATGCCATAATCACACAATATCAAAAATACTGGTAAGATCATGAATCATATGATATCAGAGTAAACGGAAATACTGACAAGTCCATAAGTCAATCAATATCAGAATACATAATACAGATCAGCTATGCAAATGAGGAGTCATAAAGAGCCAAATATCAGATGCCGATGATGCAATGCAATATACAATTCTTGATGAGTTCACGTATAACATCAGCCATACCTAGACCATATAAATGCAGAAACACAGTAATCCAAAATGTTATATATCGCGAATGTAATGTGATATGCGGTGCGAATGGAATGACCATGCTGGAGTGTGAAGTCAGGATGATAGTACGTAGTATCGCAGGCTATGGAGTACATCACAAGGGACTTCTATCTAAACCAGTCTCATACCTAATTTGGATAGTCAGACTCGATGTGGTAAACTCCTGATCTCAGGTTAGTCGCGTGCCCTAACCGAAATCCTAGCCATTGCGGAGGTGCACATAATAAATAGTTGCGCACCACCAGCCCGAGTGGATGGTGAATGAATGAATGAATGAGTATGCAACTCTTGCTCAATAAGTCCACATATCAGTATGATTCATCTTTGGGATCATCACCGGGGTCTAGTACACTCTACACCAGCTTGCCACCCCATCAAGCGCATAACTGGGTAAGTGGAAGAGACCTCACTATCCACCTGGCTAGTAATCAGCCAATATCTACTCGGCACGTCGATAGTGGACCCATTCACGAGCTGGTCAAACTCAACCTAACTATGCCTACTCCCTCAGGCGGGTAAGGTTACACCCCCTCCCAACCGACCACGATACAGTGGGAGACGCGGCCTATAGGTATAAGGTACTCATACGCTCATACATATCCACTCGGTCTCGACGTTAGGGCATCCTCTAGTACTAAGAGGATTTAGGGATTTTCACCCAGGGCCATTTATGGCAGCCCAATACTTGAACTAAATATTTTTGGTGTCCCATCTGGCCATCCACGATATGCTTGTGGAGGCTACGGCCCTGATATCGCCAGGGCATACAGTAATCACAACACACAATGCAAGATGCATACAATCCAGTCATGCATTAATCCTGCGCATACCGTGCGCTCATGTGAGATAACCTCTGCATATCAGGGAGTCTGATAACAACCTGCCCAATAACATATGCAATGGTCAACCACATCCCATAACAAACATGCAGATGGTGCGTATGGGCATGTATCATGATGTTATGCTGTCACATACTCATAATCGGTATTAATAATCGACATCAATAATCAGCCTTGACAATGTGGACATTTAACCAACATTGCTCCCGAGGAATGGCCCACATTGAGCCTAACATATAGTGGACCCATGGCTTCGTACAAGGGCCTAATATATAACACCATGGGCCCTACTCAAGAGCTCAATACACATCACGATGGGCCTCTCACATGGGTCTAAGATATATCACAATGGCTCTATCACCTGGCCCTCAAACGCACCACACTGGGCCTCATCACATATGCCTAATATACATCACATTCGGCCTCAAACACGGGCTGAATACACATCACAATGGGCATTAAATACGGACCGCATATACATTAAATTAGGCTTTGACAATCAGAATCGGCATTGATAACCAGAATCGACAATCAAAATCGACAATCGAAATTGGCCTCGACAATCAGCCTCGACTAACGGAATTGGCCTCGTCGATCAGACTCGGCCTCAACAATCGGAATCGACAATCGGAATTAGCCTCGACAATTAGACTTGGCCTCGACAATCGACGATCGAAATCGACAATCAGAATTGATTTTGATAATCGGCCTCGACAAACGGAATCGGCCTCGTCAATTGGACACGGCCTCGACAATCGGAATCGGCCTTAACATATGGAATCGGCATCGTCGATCGGACTCAGCCTCGACAATCTACAGTCGAAATCGACAATCAGATTCGACCTCAACAAACGGAATCCGTAATCGGCCATAAAAATTGGAATCGGCAATCGGCCATGAAAATCAGAATCGGCAACCGGCCATGAAAATCAAAATCGACAATCGGCCATGAAAATTAGAATCGACAATTGGCCACGACAATCGAAATTGACAATCAGCCATGGCAATTGGAATCGGTAATCGGCCATGAAAATCATAATCGGTAACCGACCATGACAATCGAAATCGGTAATCAGCCATGAAAATCGGAATCAGCAATCGGCCATGAAAATCGGAATCGGCAATCAGCCACGACAATTGGCCAAACAAGGACTAAGGGAAAGTCACAATGTGGACATTAAACCATCATTTCCCAATAATGTAGACATTTAACCAACATTGCTCCCAAGGATTGATCCATAAAGAGCC
Source organism: Magnolia sinica (assembly GCF_029962835.1). Classification (NCBI taxonomy): domain Eukaryota; kingdom Viridiplantae; phylum Streptophyta; class Magnoliopsida; order Magnoliales; family Magnoliaceae; genus Magnolia; species Magnolia sinica. The sequence goes on from NC_080581.1 coordinate 43,290,264, forward strand.
AAACATAAAGTGGGCCCATGGCCTCACACAAAGGCCTACATACACATCACTATGGGACGCATCACGTGGACCTCGAACACATCGAAATGGGCCTCACTCAAGGGCCTCATATACACAACAGGTGGGCCCTGCACATGGGCCTTAAATCATAACATGTGGGCCCTACACATGGGTCTCATATGCATTAAATGGGCCTTGTATCTGGGTCTCAAATACATCAAATGGGCCTTGCCTTATGCCTCGAATACATCATAATGGGTCACGCCCATGGGTCTTAAATGCATTAAGTGGGCCACATGAATGGGCCGTGCCAATGGGCCGCATACATCAAGTCGGTCACATTACATGGACCACACCAATGGTCTTTATATACATGACAAGTGGGCCCCGCATACGTAGCAAATGGGCCCCCCACTAGATGGGCAACGCGAGGTACAACATACATCGCGGTGGAGCCCATGGCATCATCCAAACATGGTCCAGCACCGTCCAGCATGATTCGGACGGTGCAGATGAAACAAATACATGATGGTATGGCATCCCACTGTCCCAGTTAAGTGGACTGTGGGGATATAGAATACATAAATCAAGGTGGCCTCGCTTGGGACCCATGGATACATAGAGTGGATACAACACTACATCGGAGTGGGTCCATAAATGGACAGATGGTGTGTATATAATACATACGTCATGGTGGAGTCCATGATCTGGACGGTCCATCAAGGCAATCCCCACATAGTACATAAGTAGGTTCCACACGGGTATGGGGCCTACACTGCAGGGCAGCATGAATGAAACACAAATGTCATGGTGGTGTCCCACACCACCTGTCCAGATGGACGGTTTGGATGTAACACATGCCTTATGGTGGGGCCCACCATCCCAAACAGCGGGTAGTGTAGGTAAAACACATATATCATGTGGTGCCCACGTGTGGACAACACATGCCAGGTGGCTTTCCACCGTCCATCTCATACATGTAGGTGGATCCATGTGCGTAGCCCACCAGCTGGAGGACGGTATGGAATACAATGCATATATCATGTGGGCTCCACCAGCTGGAGATGAATGGCATAAATAAAACACAAATTTCAAGGTGGGCCCTACATGCCCTGGACAGATGGACGGAATGGATGTAGAATAAATACATCATTGTGGTCCCCATGATCTGACAAAATGAATGGACGGTGTGGATATGCAATACACGCATAATAGGTGGGTCCCACCGTCCAGTCGTCTGGATGGTGCGGATCCCACATGTGTGGCCTATTTGCACCTTCCAGGACATTATGGACATAGTACATACATTAATGTGGGGTCCACGGAATGGCTGACATCATAGATTAGGTATATAGCTGGTGTGAGTTCCATCAGCCAATCTACTTCATAACAGGTGGGTCCAACGTGGGGCCCACCACATGATATATATGATATATTATATAATATATTAACACCATTGAAGGTCAGAAGTATATGTATGTATATATATTTTTATTATATAATATTAACTTAATTAGCAGCCTGCCCACGTCCAGCGACCACCGTCCAAATCACTGGACAGTGTGGATGAAATAATACATCAGGGCGGGTGCCCACATGGCGGCCCACTAGAGATTTGAGTCTGCCTCAGCTAGTCTCATGTCTTTAAACAAGCTTGCCAATGGTTAGACGGTCCAAATAGAACACAGCCACATGTGGGACCCACAAAACCTGTTATGGTTAATAGGCAGTGGATCCCACCATCTGAGCGGCTTGGATGTGTAAATACATCACATGGGGCCCATGGGACTTGCTGACGCTAAGAAGGCAGCGTCCTGCTGCGATCATCCAACACATGGACGCCCCAATCAGAACAAGATGGACGGCATCTGCATGTACGTTGGTTGGGCATGGCTGCTGATCAGCACACGCCAGCCCTTAAATTCTAAGGGGTGGGTCCCACATGGGGGCCCCACACGTACAGGTAAGCCCTATTAAGGGTACATACATGCAATATATATTATATTATATAATATAATATTATATCATATTATAATATTATAATATATTTACATACCATGTACATATATAAATATATTTATATTATATACAACCTCTTTCCAGCATCCAGCTGATATTCGTCGTTCCCTTTCATCCTTGTTGGATGATGCACCTTCATCATGGTGGTCCCACGTAGTGGGCCATGGGATTTTGATCAAGCTGATATTCATCTTTCCTTTTCGTCTGGGCCTATGTGATCGTCTGGTCATGTAGGGCCTACTCGGAATCAAGGTGGCCCACTTGTCAGACGCCGTGGATAAAATACACACATCATAGGTGGGCTATTAATCATAGAGAAAGAAAGAGAGGGAGAGAAAGATGAAAGGAGAGAGAGATCGGCAATGACGGAGGGGCCCCGCCACTATGGTCTCCTCTTGAATACAAGCATACATCAAGATGGGTCCCACCAATGTGGGCCCTTAAATCATAAAAAAAGTTAATACAAGATCACCCACCTCAAGATCTCTTATTCATTCTTCCATCAACACATTCTATAGCTCTAAAGAATGTGATCCAACTGTTGAGATGAGGCTTGGAGGGTGGGATTGGGAGATAGGAAGGTGGGCCACACTAGCTTCTCCATGAAAGCTTGAGAAGCTTGGACTTGGTCCTTGTATTGCTTGGGAGAGTGAGAGAGAGAATGAGAGAGAGAGAGAGAGATGATGGGAGAGAAGTGATGGGAGAGAGGGATGGGGAGTGATGGAAGAGTGTACTTTATTGTAAGAGAAGTTAACTTTGGAGTACTTGTGTAAGAGAAAGGATGGTTGCTTGTACTTAAGATGTGAAGTGATGGATGTGTACTTGATTGAGGTGATTGATGGGACATTCTCTTGGAATTGCAATCGCACAGTGTTTTCCTCAAACTGAACGTGGGCCTACATCTCCTAGCCCGGGTATCGCCTCGACACGTGAGACACGGCATTGGAACCGTGGTGAAGTCATGGTCGCAATGATATAAGTATCGGGCCGAGCCAACTTAGATCAACAGAATGCAACTCAAGGCTGCATGTAACTATCGATAATAAATTGCGGGTCGCCGAAATTCGACCAGGAGGAGCGTGGAGGCCTACAGAATAGTACGGGATAGGATACAGGTCTTACACCTGTGGAGGCCATAGCTCTGATGTCGCTAGGACACACGATGGTTATATCACAAAATACGAGATGCATGAGTCATACCATCCAGTCATGCAGCAATCCTGCACATACTGTGTACTCATGTGGGCAACTCCTTCTCTCAGGGAGTCCCATAAACAACCTGCCCTGCGCCATATGCAATAGTCATCTACATCTCATAACAAACATGCAAATGATATGTATGGGCATGTATCATGATGTTATGCTATCACATGCTCATAATCGGTATCGATAACCGGCATCGATAATCAACATCAACAATCGGCCTCAATAATCGGCCTATCAAAGGGCCTAAGGGAAGGTCACGATGTGGACATTTAACTAGCATTACCCATCAATGTGGATATTTAACCAGCATTGCTCCCAAGGATTGGCCCACATAGAGCCAAACATATAGTGGGCCCATGGCCTCACACAAGGGCCTAATACACATCTCTATGGGCCTCACTCATGGGCCACATACACATCGTAATGGGCCTTATCAAATGGGCCGCATATACATCACATTGGGGCCTGATATTTGGTTCTCAAATACATCACAATGGGCCTCAAATACATCTCAATGGACCTCGGCACATGGGCCATAAATACATCACATCGGGCCTCACTCATGGGCCCCATATATATCACAATGGGCCTCGGCACATGGGCCATAAATACATCACATTGAGCCTCATCTCAGGACCACAAATACATCACATCGGGCCACATCTCAGGGCACAAATACATCACATCGGGCCACATCTTAGGGCCACAAATACATCACATTGAGCCTCATGGATGGGATGCAAATACATCAAGTGGGCAGCATCAATGGGCCTCATATACATCCAGTGGGCCACATCACATGGGCTGCACCAATGGGCCTTATATACATCAAGTGGGCCGCATCAATGGACCGCATATACATCAAGTCGGGCCCACCGTTCTAGGTGAATAATTTACACCATACATCTATTTTTAGAGATCATTTTAGAACATTACCCAAAAATGAATCATATCGGAAGATCATTTGGACCATACCATAAATAGCAGTGGAGATAATGATTCTCACCTTTTTAAAATTTCCAAGGGCCCACCATCACGTTTATTTTCCATCCAGTCTGTTTATAAGGTCACAAAGACATGGTTGAGAGGAAAAACAAATATCATTTTGATCCAAAGCTGCTGTGGTCCTAAAAGGATTTTAATGGTAGGCATTTATCTCTCCACTGCAGTGTCATCCACTTGATAGATTTGCCTCATTTTTAATCTCAGGCCTGAGACGAGCTTGCCAATTGGATGGACAATTTGGATGTAACACATACATCATGCATGGACCCACAGAACTTGCTGACATCATCACAGTAGCTACATGCTGCTAAGGCCCACAGAACTTGGTGGCGTCAATGCAGCAGCTAAAGCTGCTGGCTGTAATGGGCCCACCGTCCAAAGTCTGACGGTGTGGATTAGAACACATGATATCAAGGTGGGCCCCACACACTGCCATGGTGGGGTCCACATTCAATGAGTGGATGGTAAGGATATAACATATACCTCATGTCCATACCCACCGTCCAGAGGTCTGGACGGTGTGGATCTGGAGTACATCATGGTGGGGTACCATCAGATGGATGGTTAGATAAAACACGTCCCAAAGGTGGGTCCCACGTAAGGCCTACCTTATAATATTATATGTTAATATATATTATATATTATCATTTTTATTATATTATTATTTATTTTAAAAGATGTAGTGTCCAAGCCCGCCAAATCAAACCGGGGCCTACCATATAAATGATCTTGGAAAAATGGATGGACTGTGTAGATGTAAGGTACATGCATCATAGGTGGGTCCACACTTGTGGCCCACCAGTCCAGCAACATGGACGGGCGGTGTGAATAAAACAAATGCATTAAGGTGGATCCCACCATCCTTGCAGTTGGACGGTGGGGATCAAATACATAAATCCGGGTGGGGTCTACGGACGGCATGGATGAAGCTAATACCCAAGGTGGGTCCCACCATCCTGAACTAGATAGTGGACGGCATGGATGCAATGCATACCTCTGGTGGGTCCCACCGTCCTGAGTTGGATGGTGCAGCTACACAACACATTCATTAAGGTAGGCCCCACATCCTTGCTGGATGTGGGGGTACACCACGTGCATCAGGGTGGGGTCCACACGTGTGGTCCACCAACCTTAGACAAAGCTGATATTTGTGATTTCCTTTGTCTAGGCCGCCCTAAAAATGGGCAGTGGGGTGGACCAGCTGGATGAGGCAGCGAGGTGGGCCCCGGTTTGGGCAGCAAGGTGCTCACTAGGTGGACGGCATGGATAAATACATACTTCATGGTGAGGTCCATCTGGGTGGGCCACAGGCCCCATCATCATCATAACAAAAAGAGAGGGAGAGAGAGAGAGAGAAGGAAAGAAACGAGAAGCGGGGAGGAGCTCCACCACTATGAGCTCCACCCTTAATCATACAACACACATCAATGGGCCCCACTTGTCCCATACATCAAAGATCAAGATCTACTCTAGAACACCCACCATTAGATCTTGGATTCCTCTTTCCACCAATGCATTCTAAAGCTCCAAGGAATGAATTTCAATGGTTGAGATGATCTTTGGAGGGTGGGACTGGGTGGTAGGAAGGTGGACCACACCTAACTCTTTCTCATAGAGAGCTTGGACGTTCTCTCTCATGGTGGGGTTACTTGGGAGTGAAGAGAGAGATGAGAGAGAGAGAGAGAAGGGATATAAGGGATGGGTGATGGATGGAGTGATGGGCGAGTGATGGGTGGAGAGAGAGAAGAGAGAGTTGAATTTAGGGTACTTATGTAAGAGAGAGGCAAGGGTAGGGCATGGGTTGCTTGTACTTGACTTGAGGTGTGATGTGTACTTGATTGATGGGATTGATTTGAAAGGTTCTCTTGGATTTTACAAATGCACGGCATTTTCCTTGAAATGAATGCGGGCTGACATCTCTTATCCTGGGTATCGTATCGGTGTGTGAGACGCGGCGTCGGAACTGTGGCGACGGCACGGTCACAAGGATATAAGTCTCGGGTTGAGTCAACTCTGGAATACAGGATACGACTCAGGGTTACGCGTAAATGCCGATTACAGATTATGGATTGCCAGAATTCAACCGGGAAGATCGCGGAAGCCTACGGAATGGTATGGTCTATGATCCGGGCCTTACAGGTTGGATGTGGTAGAGGAGTTCACTTTCTTGTGACTACTCCTTGTTTGTTTGCTAATTTGACATGAGCCACATATTTTATCCACTTTCTTTAGTATGGGTAGACCTCTAATAAGATCGATTTTGCTTAGTCTATAGAGATTTCAATAGTTAACATGTCCAAAGCATTTATGCCATAATTCAGTTTCATCAATTTAGACCATGTAACATGAGAATGTAGACGAGTAAGACTCATTAATGATATAGCAATTTTCAGACGTTCTACGACCATTTAATATCACACAACTTTTCTCATTTGAAATCTCGCATCCTTGATTAGTAAATTTAACACTGTGTTTGTTATCGCAGATTTGAGATATACTTAAAAGATTGTACTTAAGACCTTCAACGTATAAGATGTTTTCAAAAGGAAGGTTAGAAATTTGTACCGTACCTTGGCCAATAATCTTACAGTTGCTTCCATCACTAAAAGTAACTGAGCCATCAGTCATTTCTTTGTAGCTGGTGAACAAATCTTTGTCACCTATCATGTGTCTTGAACAACCACTATCTAGGTACCACTTTGAATGGCTAGAAGCCTTAAAGGCGGTGTGGTCAACAAGATAAGTAACTTTAGGAACCCATTTCATTGTTGTTCTAGGTTTTGAAGTACCATTGGTTTTACTTGGCTTGATAGAATTGAAATTTCTCTGTCTATCAACTCTGATATTACAGTTAGATTTGAGAAGCTCTTTGAGCAAGTCCACTATTTTTTTAGCTAAAGGGTTATAACTTTGTTTTTTAAAGCTGATATTATTTGGATTGACTTTAGAAGCTTGAAAATATTTTGAAAAGTTGTTTTGATTATTATTTTTCAAGCTCTTTCCATTTGAGTTTGAGGATTCTCCTTTAACAAATATAGGATATACATTCTTATTTTTCAAAGATGTGTCTTTGATATAGCCCAAACAAGATTTATTGCCACATTTTCTAGATACGGTTTATAATTTTTCAAGCTTAGGGTCTCCATGGGCGTATCTCCAAGTATCTTTAGAACTCAATAGAGAAGAAACTTCAAGATTTAGTTTCTCATTTTCTGTTATAAGTTTTTCAAGTTCAGAAGTTTTGAAACTTAAATCACATTTAGATTTTTCATAACAATTAGAAAGATGAGATTTTTCCAAAATAAAATTTTCAAGTTCTTCTTTTAATATAAGAAAATTTTCTATTTGAAGCTTTAATTTGACAGTAATCTTGCAACTTTCTCTGTATAGAGCATTATAGGCATCCTGAAGATCACCTTCATTTTCATTTTCAGGGTCACTCATAAGATTCTCATAATTAGATGAATTGCAACTATCTGAGGAGGTGACTCTGGTTATAGTCATTAGAGCATTTACTTCATTTGATGTTTCTTGTTCTGATTCATCCGACTCAGAAGAAACTTCAGAGCTGGATGATTCATCCCAAGTTGCTAACTTGCCTTTTCATTTTGGCTTGTCCTTTTATGGACACTTATTTGTCAAATGCCCATATTCATGGTAGGTGAAACACTGACTGTCTTTTAGAGATTTCCAATTTTTAGATTTTCCCTTTCTCTTCTCAGAAGGTTTTTGAAAATCTACTCTTTTCTTACTTTTGAAAATCCTGTAAAACTTTTTGGCAAGTTAAGCCATATCATCCTCTGAGTTTTTAAAATTAGAATTAACATCGCTATCTTTTGAAATAGATTTGGATGATTTAAGAGCTATGGACTTACCTTTGGGAGCTTTAAAATTTAACTCATAGGTTTGAAGTGAACCAACTAACTCCTCAACCTTCATTTGATCTGTGTCTCTTAGTTCCTGAATGGCAGTAACTTTAAAATTAAACCTCTCTCAGAAAGAGATCGCAGTATTTTACCACATACTTTTCTTTCTAAGGAGCCATCTCCTAAACCCCACATAGAATTGACTATGTCATTTAGTTTCGTATAGAAGTCCATGAAAGACTCATTTTCTTCCATATGAATTTCCTCAAACCTAGTAGTGAAGATTTGAACTTTAGACTTCTTGACAATAGTCGTTCCTTCATGTGTCATTTCAAGAATGTCCCAGGCTTGTTTAACTATATCACATGAAATGATTATTTTGAATTCATCAGGTGATAGAGCACATGTAATTGCCTTTAAAGCGTTAGCATTAGCACTACTCTCATTTTTTTGAGGTATAGTCCATAAACAAAAAAGGCGTTTCTTTAATGGACTTGGTTCCATCACTGCCTAGAACCTTTGACATTGGTGGTTTCCATTTGGTTACCGGGCTTGTCACACGCTTTCATCAATGGATTTTAAGAAAATCTTCATTCTAGCTTTCCAATAAGCATAATGTGAGCCATCAAAGGGTAGTGGCCTAGTAATAGACAAACTATCAAAATTTGACATAATCAAAGTTCTAGATTGATAAGCTCAAGGAAATTAATCCAAGAAAATGAGCAACTTAGCTCTGATACCACTTTAAAAGGGTAAGCTCTCAGTCCTAGATGGGGGAGGGGGGGTGGGGGGGTTGGGGGGTGGGGTGAATAGGACTATGCTAAATAAAAAAAAACTAAATAGAAATATTAAATAAAACTGAATCAAACAGAGATCTCAATTGTAATAGTATTGAGAAATTGATTCAAACCTTTTTCAAAGAACAACCTTACACCAAAAATAAATGTTTATGGTTAGATAACTTGATTTCTTGAACGCAATAAGGATCAAGATCGCAAACTAAAACAAGAGGCAAATAAAGGAAGATATCTATTACAAGCATTCACCACATGTACATGAATAAAAAAATTATAAACATTTAACACACATTCATCACATACATCATCATCCACCACAAACACCAGGAGTTATAGTAGTTCGGTATGTACACCAACTATTCTCAAATAGCCACACCTACTCCACTCCCAATAATCACAACCCACGTGATATTAGCGTTCACTATGAAACAAGGTTTTCTCAGGTTCACCTTAAAACCTATACAGTTGTGTTTTCAAATGGGTTATCACAATCAAAACCCCGCGCTGAGATTTTCTGGCTGATCTCAGAAAAAACCAATACAGAGATTTCCTAGCTAATCTCAAAAACCAAAAACTAAATAAATAAATAGTACTTATCTTCTTCTTGAAGACACTATTTGATGTAGCCCGTAGAACTACTTCGCTTGATGTGTAGATGTTCAATGTCCAACAAACATAATCAAGGGTTCCAAGTTCTAAACAGATTTTAAATTATCTCAAACCTTGGGATACTTGTTTGAATTCCTTAGATCTCAAAGGTAGAGTGAAAACTCCCTTAAAAAAATCAGATCATAATGCAGAGATCAAGGAATTACAAAAATAAATAAGCTATTAAAGGATCTAAAAATACCGGACTATAGCTTGATAATGATGGGGACTTTTCTCTCAAAATGAAGGCTTTTTGTAGCTTTTCTAAATGATTTAGTATGAGAAAAGACCTCTATTTACATGCTAAAAAATGGTTCCTTCGACTGGTCTTAGATTCAAAAATTTTTTAAATTTCTAGCGCAATCGGATAAAACCGACCTTCAACTAGTCGAGTGGCTTACTCGACTGGTCGAGTGGCCTACTCGACTGGTTGAGTATAGCCCTCGACTAGTCGTAAGAGCCTCAAATATGTTGCTGGATATCAAGTCGAGCTCCCCACGATTGGTCGAGCAGATCTCCACGACTGGTCAAGGATTTACCAAAAAAAATATCGAATTTGAGTTTGAAACTTGGACTGGTTGAACCAGAGCTAGGACTAGTCGAACTTAGGCTAGGACTAGTCGAATTTAAGCCTATTCAAAGTAAAAAAAACCCATGGATAATATGCATAAGAAAGCACTTAAACCTAGGGTCTTTCTAAGGTTACTTATACCTGAAACATTGGACATTGAACTCAAATCTTCATTAGCTTCAGTAGATCTTCTACTTGAAGTAGACTTGTCTTAGTAGCTAGATCTTGAAGTAAACTTGCATTAGTAGCTTGATCTTGAAGTAGACTTGCATTAGTAGTTTGATCTTGAAGTAGATCTCAACCTTGTAGAACTATCTTCATGTCTTGCACTTTCAATGATGATGATCTTAAAGGTGAACTTTCCATCATGTGAATAAGTCACACTCTAAATTAGTTTGTCTCATCAAAATTTGACAATAAAGGGTGCTTTATACATCATAGCACTTACAGTATTATTGTTATATATATATATATATATATATATATATATATATATATATATTGAACGTGATGGAAAAATTTCCCAGGTTAGTTCCTTTCTTGCTAAATAATCACCCAGTTAACAATTCAATGTTGACTGAAGCTTTAATGTGAAAGCTAGATGTGACATATGACATCATGACTCGATCAATGTTTAAAACTCCTAATCATGGATTAGTAATTCGAACTCACTTAAAATCTCCAAATAACCGAATTCAAGAAACATAAATCATCAACATTAAGCATCTTAAACTTCAAATTTTTTTTTCAATTTCCTGCAATTTTTTTTAAAAGACTAAGAAAATAACTGATTAGTTTTCCTAATCTCTCATCCCCAACCTAAAATCTACATTGTCTTGAATGAACAAGAAAGAAGCATGTAATGCAAAAGAGGCAATGAAAAGACAAGGGAAGTGATAGGATGATAGTACTTGAAGAAGGAATTTTGAGGCTTTTTCAATGATCTCAGTGTGAAAAATGGGTTAGCAGAAAAGACTCAAACAGGCGATAAGCAAATTATCCTAAAATAGTGGAAAGCAAAATATCCTAAAACAGCAAAAAGAAATAAACCTAACTACACCTCCGTCAGACTAGGAGGTCAATCCTGGTAAAAAGGATCATTCAGAGGTAGGGACATGTCCTCTAAATCAAATTTTTCAACAAATGGCTTTAAACGATGTCCATTTACTTTGAAATCATTGCCATTGTTTGGATTCTAAATCTCGACGGCCCCATAAGGATTGACATTAGTAATAGTGAAAGGGTCAGTCCAACGAGATTGGAGTTTTCCCAGAAAGAGATGTAAATGAGAATTGTACAAAATGACCTTTTGACCTGGTGTAAATGATTTTCTGAGAATGTGTTGGTCATGAAACACCTTCATTATGTCCTTGTAAATTCTTGAATTCTCGTATGCGTCATTCCAGATCTCTTCAAGTTCATTTAACTAAAGTTTACGCAGCAAGCCAGCGTTGTCTGAATTGAAATTCAGATTTTTAATAGCCCAATAGGCTCTACGTTCCAACTCCACAGGTAAGTGGCAAGCTTTTCCATAGACGAGTCTAAAGGGAGACATTTCAATGGGAGTCTTAAATGTAATACAGTAAGCCCATAAGGCATTGGTCAATCAGATTAACCAATCCTTACATTCAGGGTTAACCGTTTTCTCCGGAATATGTTTAATTTTTCTATTAAAAATCTCAGCTTGTCCACTTGTCTGTGGTTGGTATTGAGTGCTTACCTTATGAGAGATGCCATATTTCTTCATTAAGTTTGCAAATGGCCTATTACAGAAATGTGAGCCTCCATCATTAATGATGGCTAGAGGCATTCTGAACCGGGAAAGGATATTCTCTTTTAAAAATTTATGACTATCTGATGGTCATTATTCCAGCATGAGATCACTTCTACCCATTTAGTGACATAATCTATAGCTAGAAAAATGTATAAATTACCAAAAGATTGGAGGAATGGTCCCATGAAATCGATGCCCTAGCAATCAAATGCTTCAATGATTAGAATGAGGTTCAAGAGCATCATGTTTCGATGGGATAATGCTCCCAATTTCTAACAATGCTCATAAGCTTTACAAAACTCATGAGTATCCTTGAACATAGTGGGCTAGTAAAATCCACACTGCAGAATTTTAACTGTGGTATTTTTGGCAGAAAAGTGACCACCACAGGCCTGTGAATGACAGAAGGAGATGACACTTTGGTGTTCATTGTTTGGCACACATCTCCTTAAGATTTGGTCTGAGCAATATTTAAATAAATATGGATCGTCCTAGAAGAATTTGCGTACCTCAGTGAAGAATTTTTTCTTATCTTGCGCAGTCCTATGTGTTGGCGTGAAACTTGTAGCAAGATAATTAGTAAGATCTGCAAACCAAGGTGAATGGGAGACTTTAAACAGTTGTCGTTAGGGAACATGTCATTTATATGTGTCGTCTCAAGGGAATTAGAGGGATCAAGGTGGGAAAGATGGTCAGCCATTACGTTCTCTACTCCCTTTTTATCTTTTATTTCTAAATCAAATTCCTGGAGTAGAAGGATCCATCTTATCAAGCAGGGCTTAACATCATTCTTAGAAAAAAGATACTTGAGTGCCACATGATCAGTTTAGATAATGATATTGGATCCAATCAATTAGGACCTAAATTTGTCTAAATCGAATACTACTGCTAAGAGTTCCTTCTCCATAGTGGAATAATTCACTTGAGCAGGATTTAAGGTTTTACTTGCGTAATGTATAACATAAGATTTCTTTTCTTTTCTTTGTCCTAACACCACCCCAAGAGCATAGTCAGATGCATCACACATAATTTCAAAAGGAATGCTCCAATCAGGAGGCTACATGATAGGTGCGGTGGTTAACATGCCCTTTAGCTTAGTGAAAGCTTCCCGGCATTTCTCAGTCCACTCATATGGTACATCCTTTTGAGTAGATTGCATAAAGGACGAGAGAGGTGACTAAAGTCCTTTATGAATCGTCTATAAAATCTGGCATATCTTAGGAAGGATCGCACGTCTTGTATGTTCTTGGGTGGAGGTAAGTTAGAGATAAGATCAATCTTAGCCTTATCTACCTCAATTCCTTTGGACGAGATAATATGTCCAAGGACAATTTCCTTATGAACCATGAAGTGGCACTTCTCCCAATTTAGTACCAAATTCTTTTTCTTACATCGCTTCAGCACATATTTAAGATTTTCCAAGAAATCGCTGAAGGATGGACCAAAGACAGAGAAGTCATCCATGAAGACCTCTAGCTATTGCCCCACCATGTCAGAGAAAGTACTCAACATGCATCGCTAAAAAGTGGCGGGGGCATTATACAGTCCGAATGGCATCCTTCAATAAGAAAAGGTGTCAAAGGGACATGTGAATGTAATCTTTTCCTGATCTTAAAGGGCTATCTCTATCTGATTGTAGCTTGAATACCCGTCAAGGAAACAGTAATAGGAATGACCAGCTAGCCTTTCCAAGATTTGATCAATGAAGGTAAAGAAAAGTAGTCCTTCCTCGTGATGGTATTCAACTTCCTGTAGTTAATGCACATTCTCCAACCAATAGTGACTCTAGTTGGCACAAGTTCATTATTGGCATTGGCTACGATGGTGATTCTGGACTTCTTAGAAACTATGGGATCCCGGTCTTTTACAACATCGCTCGCGTGCACGTGTCCCAACTTGCACCAATGATAGATCATACACTGCACTCTAATGCACCTAGAAAACTCACCCAAGTGATTTGTTCTAAATGATCTTGAGGCCTCTATTATGTGGACCGCGTCGTCGTTGCGATCGCAATGGTGAAAACCGCACATCAATCCCATGCTCCGATAGTGAGATATAACCCATCGAATGTAAGGCCCAAATTATGTATCTGGTAACACGAGCAACCTTTATTATGCTAGACCCATTGGACTTGAGCCCATGTGGACCTAAAGCCCACTTTTAGAATATGAAAATAACTAATAAATAGAACAATTTCTACATGACAAAATAAGAAGCTAGCACATATAAGATAAGCACTATAAGACAAAATTGGATTCTATCCCAAAACTCATCATTATCTCTCTCTCCATGCCTTAGAAACTAATCATGGCTCATGTCCACTCATCCTATACATGCATCCAATGCATGTCTTGATTTGTACCATATCACTTCAAACAACCAATTACAACACTCCACTTCATCATCCACCATGCATCACCTACAACCCACAACCCTTATCCATTCATTATCATCTTGCCACCTCAACCCCCAATTCCCTATATACGAGTATTCTTTTCCTATACATAGAAAAATTCTGACATTTTAAGAGAGAGTGAGAGAGAGTGGAGCTAAGGCATGGCCCACCATCAATCCTAGAGGGAATGGACCACACATCATCATCTAACCATCCATCCATTGAAGTGAGTCTACACCCCTCCTTCGATCTTCCTCATCCTCCTCTTTCTTCATCTTTTTATTTATTGATATGTGTGGATCCCACTAGTGTGAAGTTCTTGCGTGCATGTATTTGTATTTATGGTGGTCAGCAAAGTGGTCCGTGTCAGTACGATTCACCATGATAAGCATCATATCTACACCCTTCACATGTAATCCTATTTTTGTATCTGGACAGCAAGTTCTAAAAATAATATAAAATCTACTATGCTAAGATTAGAGTTGAAATTTGAAAATAATATGAACCACAATATGAACTAACTCTGGACCATATTTTGTAGCCATCCAATGGTCCAATCATCCGTAACATCAAGTTTACTTAGTTGTTGTCCAGCAGCACATGTAGGATTCCGATTTGCTTAAAACGGACCCATTTTTAACTCCTTTAATGAATGTATTAAAAATGTATATTTCATTGAATTCATAGAAAATTGAACTAGCTTTCCAACGGTATATAATAAGCCTCAATCGGAGTTCGGACAGCTGAGATCTTGGCCTCATGCGAAAGATGTATTTGGGAGCTTAATATGACCATTCTTGTTTGGGCCATATCCATGATTCCAACGGTCAGATGTATTTGATATTTGCTCTTAACTTACTTGAGATAGTTAATAATCATATGTATGGTCCCTATGGTCAGATTCTTTCATGATAAAATTTAGAAAATTTTGAACCGACGGATATTTTTTTATGGATAAACCTTAAATTGTTTTGTATGGTCCAGATGGATCCAAAGCTCTGTATAGTTGGAAATCTATATACAGCCTAAATGATGTATTACTAAACCATCCATTGGATCGGATTTTCCAACAAAGAATCTGATCATAGATATTTGATCAATATATTTCATGTGCTACTAGATGTGTATATTGAATATATGTTGTACATAACATTCATCCTCTTCTTGACCCACTTGGGTGTGGGATCACTTGTGATTTATGCATTTTATTAGTTCATTCAATCTGAAAACCTAAGTATATTTTTGTGTGTCTCTTATCTATGGTTTGCTAGCATGTGGACCCCACTTGCCATTGGATCTATTTCATTCCCTTTATACTTTCTGTTTGCTGAAAATTTTACTCTTTAACACCTTGTAGTGGACCCTACACTCTGTAATTAAGGGTCTCACTTTGGGGATGTTTAATTATTATATAAGTGAGATGGGATGTCCTACCTTTTTGTCAGGAATGATCCCCAAGTGTTTGGAAATTGGGCCCTAAGTTGTGACAGACCCCATTACTGAAAATTGTCTATTATTTGTTTTCTACTAACTTTGGGCCTCTGTAGTGGACCACACGCTGGAGATATGAGTAGGCCACCACTTGGAACCTTTAACATATACTAATGAATAGATAAATAATATTTTACTCGGGCTAAATCAGACCCCGCATGATCAAAGAGTGGATCCCAAAACGTGATCAGGCATGGTTGTGCAGAAAATTATGTTCAGAAAATCAAAGTACCTATGTTTGGCCCTATACCAAATATTACGTGTACACAACCAGTTGGTCCCAGCTTATAGTTTTTGAAGTACATATATAGTACAACCAAATGCACCTAATGGGACACTGAAAGGTGGTCCCCTGTGATCATGGGACGTACTCAAGATCAGGTCAAAACTAATTCTGCATGGTGTTTCCTGCACATTTCCTCCAAGTACCCATATTTGGGACATCGCCGTAAATTGTATACACTAAACCAACGAGGATCGCCTTATACCTTTTAAAGCCCATATGTAAAGCTACCAGATGGATCCTTCTTTTCACCAGATGTGGGTCCCACATGATCATAATCTGAATTGAAGATGGCCAGAAACCAACATTTGTGCAAAAATTGTTTGACGTAAAATTTATGTAGGGCCATGTCTGTGGGGTCCACCACCTTCCCAAAGCATTTAATGTAGCATCTAAACTCTTAAAAATAACTCTTAGATATTGTTGGGCTTAAAAACCTTAAGTGGGCTATCTAGTATGGGCTATCTTGTATAGGCCTTGCCTTTCATGTAATGAGGTCCACTCGGCATGTTTTGTAAATAGGTGTTGTATAACTTATAAAATACTTAGCGGATGGATCTTGCTGTCCAAATGTTCTCTTAAGACATAGGTGGCCTTGGGCCCATCTAAATGATGCAACCCTAAGGCCCAAGCGGGCCCAACACTAAGAGAAGTTGTTGGGGAATGAGAACCCACAATGGTAACCTTCCTTGAGCCTGTTGGGCAAGCCCATTACCTATTAGGGCAGTATACCTTTCATACTACCTCTAGTCAAGTGAACCACGCTTAAAGAAACCTATTTTACAATGTATAAACTAGATAAATGGGCTTTTCTTGGTTTGTTATGTATGTGGCTAGTGGGCCCAATATGATATATGACATGAAAGATGTTATCATGTTATCCTTTATGTTTGAGATCGTGCATTGTTTCTAGTTGGTGGAATGTGTGGGGCCCA
Organism: Magnolia sinica; assembly: GCF_029962835.1. NCBI lineage: Eukaryota > Viridiplantae > Streptophyta > Magnoliopsida > Magnoliales > Magnoliaceae > Magnolia > Magnolia sinica. The sequence continues at coordinate 43,307,257 of NC_080581.1, forward strand.
CTTAGTTGTGGAACTAGATCCACACCATTGAAAGAGTTGTGGTTGGACATTTATGCCCTTGGGCTAGCCTATTGGTTCACCAAGTAGGACTCACACTTGACCTATGTGACCCCATGCCTTATATGTAGTTCAAGTCTTGTGTGGAAGTCACACTAGGTAGGACGCACTTAATGATGGGTGAGATGATGATACATGTATAGTAACATGATAATGATGATTGTGAGTTGTTGGTTGAAATGATAGATATGATTTAATGGATGATGAATTAGAGCATATGCATTGATAATGGATAAGTAATTATTTATAACACTTATGACATTGTTTATATTAATCATGAAGTGAAAATGATCCTCATGGTAATGATGATGATATTATATACTAGTTGACCACCATGCTTGATATCCAAGTGATAATAATGCTCGTATTGATTGTTGTGATGATAATGTGGATAAGAAAACCATATTTTACTTGATGCGTGGATAATGATAAATAAATGATGTTGGTGGACGTAAGGATAACCTTATGCATGATAGACAACTAATGCTTAGGGCATGTATAATGATAGTATTAGACAATGGCCATGATATTGATGATGCACGTGAATCCCTATATGCTATGTACTTAATGCACATGATTGCATGATACATGTTATGAGGATAAATTTGATGTTGAATGATGTCTATGATAATAATGATATATGTTAGAACTTTTGTACCACCATAACCTATGCACCTTATGTATGTGCGTGTTATAGGGAGCCCTAGTTTGTTAAGAAATCATAAGAGGTATAGGGCCTCAGTGTGCTATTGAAGATACTTAAATATATGGACCCTTGCATCACATTGGCTATTCTTGTGTTTAGGCCAATTATTGTTTATATCAGATAATCATGCTAGTGTACTTAGTCTAGTAGGACACATTGAGAACATGCTTAGTGTAACATCACAGTACATGCCCACACGCATCATTTGTATATATGTTGTGAGGAATGATTGATCATAGCATATGCCATTGGGCTAGATGTTTATGGGACTCCTTGTGAGACGGAGTTACCCTCACATGATCGCATGATACACACAGGTTTGATGTATGACTGGATGGTATGACTCATGCATCTCGCATTTTGTGTGACATGATCGACACACTGAGTATATGCTAACATAACATCATGATATATGCCCATGTACATCATTGCATGCTTATTTAAGTGATTGATCATAGCATGTGCCATTGGGCTGATTGTTTATGGGACTTCTTAATAAATAGAGTTGCCCCATATGAGCACGTGGTACGCGCAGGATTGATGCATGACTGGATAGTATGACTCATGAATCTTGCATTATGTGATATGATCTTTATATACCCTAGTGACATCAAGGTTGTGGCTCGTGGATGACAGGATTGGACACCGAAAATGTTTTGGCTCGAGACATGAAGCACCATAAATGTCCCTAGGTGAAAGTCCCTAAACCCTTATGGTACCAAGAGGATGCTCCAATGTCGAGACCAAGTGGATACATGAGAGCATGAGAGCCATATACTAGTAGACCGCATCTCTCACTATGTCGTGGTCGGTTGAAAGGGGGTTTGGCCTTATCCACCCGAGTGATGGGGCTTTAAACTAGGCTGAGTCTAACCAACTTGAGGAATGGGTCCGCGATCGATGAGTCGGGCTGATATTGGCTGGCGGATAGTGAGGTCTCTTCCACTTACTCAGTTGTGTGCTTAGATGGGGCGGCAAGCTGGTGTAGAGTGTACTAGACCCCGGTGATTATCCAGAGAGGAACTTTACTAATATGTGGACTTACTGAGCAGGAGTTGTGTACTCAACATTTGACTCATTCATTCACTATCCACTCGGGCTAGTGGTGCGTAACCAAATCATTATGTGTACCTTCGCAATGGCTAGGATTTCGGTTGGGCATGCGACCAACCTGAGATCAGGAGTTTACCACATTAAGTCTAGCTATTCAAATTTAGGTATGGGATTGGTTTGGATATAAGTCCCTTGAGATGAACCCCACATCTTACGATACCACATACTATCATCTCGACTACACACTCCAGCTTTGTCATTTCTTTTGTATTACATACTGCATTACATCCTCTACATATGACATATTATGACGCCTTATCACTTTTGTCACATGTGGGTGGGCACACATGAGCGGACTCTGATGTGGGCGGGGCCTAGTGGGCCTGGGCGAGCTACCACTAGTTGGCAGGCTACTGTGCTGGCAGACTACTGTACACACAATGAAAGCAGAACCTTGTCCCACATATTCATGGATTCGTTAGGATTTGCATATTGCATTGCATCCTCATCATATGACATTTGGTTTATTATGTCCTTGTACTCGAACAATTACACGTCAGCCTTGCCATTGCCTTTCCATCGTATGTCATATAGTAGAAAATAAAATTTAATGATCTTGTTCATAATGATTGGCTATTCTAATGGTTCATGGTCGCTTGTTGAGTGACATGTCTATTATTGATGTCATGTTCATGATAACCTGTATAGTTATAGTACATGCTTGATTGATAACTTACTCACCATGATGATATGATTGGTTGATAACATACCTATGGTTGTTTTGGATGTCTTTATGGGAATGCCCTAATAAGACGTGTTTTACTCCCGGCACATAGTAGACTCATGAGCTGTGGTTTTCTCATACGTATGACTTACACTTTTTTAAGATGCATACAAGTGTTGTTGGAGTTTGCTATTATTTCCTTTATTACTATTAAACTGGTGCACCATATTATGTGTGACATGTCGAATAGGTTCATCTCTTCGATATGCATTGATACCATGTATAAAATGTGTAACTGCCTAAACAGATTAACCGTTCAGAAAAAATTCACACTGAAAATCTTCCTTATAGGACCCCAGGATCGGAACCAGCACATGGGTGTCGAGAGCCGAGATGGGATACTACGGAGGTTGTCAGTGCCGGATTCGGCGATCAAAAATTTTGTGAGCCCGATTTTCGAGTTTGGGGCGTGACAGGAACCACTTGAGTTGGACTCACCCATTGACTATCTGATATAGGGTATATGATACCCACATCTAATAGCTTAAGAAACTGAGCTTTAAACACTTCCTTCATGTTTAGATTTAATCTACATTGTGGTTGTCGGGAGATCATCACATTATCCTCTAGATAAATGTGGTGAGTACATATCGAAGGGTGAATTCCCTTGAGGTACGCAATCGACCATCCACAGGATCCCTTATGCTCAATGATAGTAGAGATGAGCATACACTCCTGTTCTTGCTCAAGGTTAGAAGAAATCACCACTAGGTATGTCTCATCTTGACCTAAATAGACATATTTCAAATCAAATGGCAAATGTTTTAGGTCAAGCTTCGGTGCCTTGAGGTTAGAGGGTAAAGGCATTACATCAATTTGGGAGAATTCTTCAAATTGTGGCCTCCACCGGTTAACTTCAAGTACCAGCATGGTATCCAGCATGGTCCCCATCTCCCTAATCATATCATCATCAAAATCATGGGAGTGGGCCAGGCACATCTCTAGACGTTCAGAGGATAAGGTCAAAAGTGTTCTCCAACAAGGATTGTATGTGTTAGAGTGGGTTCATTGAAAGGTCTTTGGTAGTTGTTCACAACATTAGATTGCTCGTTTAGTATCTCTTGCAAAGCAGGTATTGTTGGGCAATTTTCAGTTGTGTGTATGTTGCAAACACAGATAACACAAACAACTTCCTTAACCTTATCCTTCTTAAGTTTCATGGTCTCAACCTTCCTTGCGAGACTGGACAATTTAGCATTTATATCATCATCCTCTTTTAGTAAGTATATCCCACCCCTCTCCCTTGCTTGAGTAGGCTTAGATGTGGTGTTAGGTTTTGGGGAGATGTCCTATGATTGTGCAGGTTTAGCGAGTTTGTCAAAGTAATCCCGCACCTCATCAACAATTTTTGTTCATAAACTCCCCATTGCACATCGTCTCGACAAATTGAGGCATGGAAGATGTCGGTCCATCGTGGAAGAAAGTTGTTATGCACCACAATTCAAAACTGTGTTATGGGCATGAACTGACGAGATCCTTGAACCGCTCCCAATATTGAAAGAATGTTTCATCTTCCTTTTAGGTGAAGTACATGATGGACTTCCTGATGGTGTTCGTCTTGTGGTATGGAAAAAAAATTATGAACTCCTTCATTATGTCATTCCATGTGCTAATAGATCACAAACGTAGTGAGTGCAACCACGTCTTAGCTTTTTCTTTCATGGAAAAAGAAAAGAGTTTCAGCCTGTCCGTGTCCTCAGACACATTAGGAAAGTATAAAGTGGTTATAACCTCGTTAAACTCTTGCAAGTTCAGGTATGGACTTTCATATTCAAGTTCAATGAACTTTGGAAGTATTTGGATCACTCCAGGTTTGATATCCATGTTTCCTGTATTTTATGGAAAAACCATATAGGAAGGGGTGCTCACCCCTGCCAGTTGTAAGTAATCTCGTAAAGTACAAGGCGGGGGTGCATGTTGCACCTCATTCTTATTCTAGACTTCCGCAATCCAAGGTTGTTGTTGATTCACCGGTTAATTTACATGTTGATTTACAACCATAACCTCAATTAACTCTGAGGATCTCAAGTGGTGTCTAACCCTGTAATGGATAAATAACCCCTCAACCAATCCTCCTTCACTCAAGAGATATCGAGTATTGTCACGGACCCACTTGGGCATAAAACACTCAACCCTCAATTATAGAATCTAACCTAAACCTAAAAGAAAGAAGGGAAATAGAAATCTAGAAATAGAAAGAGAGAGAGAGAGAGAGAGAGAGAGAGAGAGAGAGAGAACTAGAAAGAATTTACCAAATTAGAAGTTTTTATATTAGGATCCTGTAAAAGAAAAAACGAAAGCAATTAGTTTCTAAAAAGGAAATAAGGAAAGCAACTTAGTTTTTAAAAAAATGAAAAAGGAAAGTTTCTAAAAACAGAAAATAGAAAGTTTCTAAAACAAATTAGGAAAGTTTCTATCCTAGAATTAGAAAGTAGTTTCTAAAAACAGAAAAGGGAAGTTTCTAAACCTAGAATTAGAAAGCAAAGTTAGTTTCTAAAATAACTCAGAAAAAACCCTAACCTAAAAATAGAAAATAGAAAAATCATAATTTTAACCTAATTCAAAAACTAGTCAATCTCAGAAAAATGCAACCGTTAGTCCTCAGCAACAGCACCAAAAATTTGTTCACAACCCCAAGTGTAGGGTGGCGATGTAGTAATAATCTCGGTGAGACCGAGGTCGAATCCACATTGAGTGACTTGTACGTATACTACCAAAAAATGAGCAAAGGCTACGGTCCATGCTAGCTTTAAGCTATGGATATAAACCGTAGCTAGATTACTACAGCTTAAAATCGTAGCTAAAAGCTATTTTCACCACTCGTAGCTCCACCATGTGGTAGCCCCATAAGAGACTCTACAAGGCCCATTAAAATGTGTGTGCTCCATCTAATATGTCCATCCATTTTTAAAGATCATTTTAGGTAAAAGCCTAAAAAGGGAAGTGGATTGAAGGCTCAAGTGGACCACACAGTAGGAAACAATGGAGATTAAATTCGTACCATTGATCGATGGTGTGCTGTATTTGGACCTTAGATTTGCCTATTTCTTGGGGTCATTCTCTATAAAACAATTACAAAATTAATTGACGAAGTGTATATAGCAAATACATCACGATGGACCCCACGAAGCAGTTGACAGGACCGTCCATCCCTTACTTGGTAGAAGCGTGCGAACGCTGGGGTGAAGTGAGGAATGGCACAAAGGCTATGGTCCAAAGGCTTTTAGCTATGGTCGAAAGTCGTAGAAGCTAAAAATGCAAAAATACTTAGCCCATGTGTCCATTTCTCTCATTCCCCCTCTCACAAACTGAAATTTTCATCTCCCTCCCACTCATGAGATAAAAAAAACCTAAACCATCCCCTCTCTCTTGATCTCCCATGCGTGCCTTTATCTCTCTCGATCTCTCAAACCCTCTCTCACAAATACTCCCCTCTCACGAACCCATCTTCTCTCCCGAGCCACCCCCTCTCTCTCAATCTCATGAAGACTCCCCTCTCACGACATAATCCGCGCCCATTTTAGGTATGCAAGACCGATTATCCTCTTTTTTCTCTTTTGAATATTCAGATTTCTCTTTTTTTTTTTTATGGAATTAGATTAGGGGTTTGAGGAGGTATTGATTAAATTGATTGGGGGTTTAAGGGGGTTCAGAGATTCGGGTATCCTTGGACTTATGTTTTTGATTTTTGTTCTTTATAGTTTGGATTGGAAAAATAATGACCAGTTTTTCAATCCTTGTATCTAACTATTAGTTTTTGTCTGTTTGTGCATTCATCCCTTAGGAAAACAAATCTTAAGTATATATAATGAAAAGGGTTTTTAATCACATGGTCGAGAGTGGGTTTGAACCAGATCAGTATTTGAGGAACAAAATGTTGTTGATGCATGTGAAGTGTGGGATGATGATTGATGCCCACCGACTGTTCAATAAAATGCCTAAAAGGAACTTGGTGTCTCAGATGATTTTGTTTTTAAATTTTTAGTAGATTCATCAATTCGTAGGTATGATATCTCTGAACTGATAATCAGCAGTTCTTGAGGTCTGCTAGCTTCAGTGATTTTTCTACTCGAAATTTTTAATGAATAGTTTTAGTAATTTCACAACCTTGAATACCGAATGGTTGAGCTGTCTATCAGGTGGGCCTCACTATGGGAACTCCTTTGTCTGAAAATTAGGTTTTTCCATCTATTAGGTGATGAAAGTAAACTGAAGAAACAGACTAAAGTAGTCTTGAACAAGTTTCTTTTTCGCGGTTGATTTGTTCCATTTGATCTGGCCCTCTAGATGATCAGGCCAGATTATCTTTTTGCCAAAGCATCCACACGGTGGAGTCTAGCTGATGGATATCTTGTATGTTTTACCATCTTACCACATTTCACATTTGACAGTGTGGATCGTGTTCATGCTATTCATTGTGTAGAATTGACAAATCACTTCAATGTGATTTAGAGTAATTTGAGTTGATTCTGATGGTGTAGAAGTTGTAATTTGTTGATAGTTGCATAAAAGGATTTATAGAAGTTGTAATTTGTTGATTCAAGCATCCTCTCTTAACATATTAACTGAACTGATTTGATGCCGGTACAAGTGCTAGCATATTCACTTGTTACCTGTAGCCGCATGTAGGCATAGAAAACAAAGATTTCCAGGTGGGCATCAACTCTATCACTTTTGTAAGGTGTTCAGGTTATTTGTTCCAATGCAAACTAGTAAATATGTAGAATTCTACTTGTCATTTTGTTTTTTGGCAAATGCCAAACTACTTTATGAATTGTCAATTACATTATTTACTAATCACTAGAATGCATGATTTTCATTTATTTTGGTAATGGTTAAGTGAGATGGAATTCCAATTCCTAATCACACTCTTGGATAAATTCTAGTATGAAAATCATAATATAAACATGATTTTCTCTTTTCATTCCATGTTATTTCCTCTCTCTCTCTCTCACTTTGTTTTTTTTTTTTTTTTTTTTTGTTTTTTTTAAACAATGTCATTTACCTCTTCGCAGCATGTTATGTTAGAACCCTTTGAGCCATCACCTTTCATGCCTCCTGTTACCAAGGGGTTCAATAATGACTTTGATGCAACGACTAGCAGGCAACAAAGAAGCCAAGCTGCTGCCTTAGTTAGATCATCAACTAGTGAAAAAGAGGTCGGTTTGAAGGAGAGCAACCTGGTGAAGATTAGATAAAAGTTGTGGTATGTTGCTTCCATTCTTTACTACCAGCCACTCACCATCTGAGACGTTTGTCCGCTAAGCATGGTAAATTTTTTGATCCAGAAAACTTGGTGGTGCTCATATGCTACCTACTTGCTAAATTTTTATTGGGATCCATTGTATTGACACTTAACATCATGGTTTCATATAAGAAAGTAGTCTTGATTTTGAATTAAATCTTGAAATCATGGATTTTTTCTTTCTGCATCATAGCTTTTATCTGCACAACATCCATCACAAACTATAATGCCAACTCATTGGTGGTTTTTTTATGTTTTGAATGTTGAGAGTGCATGCCAAATTTATTGAAATTGTCATTTGTGAGCAAAAACTGATCTATTGTGCATGCAACTGTTCCGCTGATGCAAGCTGAAGTTGTTGCTGCTCTTGCTTATTCAGAATCCCAATGATTTCTACATGTTGTTCCAATTTGCATGCCAGGTTCAAAAAAGGCCTTTGAATAAGGAGTTGTCACGAAAAGAAGAGGATATTATAACCGTCTATGATAATGCATACTTAACTGTTCATGAGCCAAAGCTAAATGTTTGATTGTTTGTCTGCTGCTTCATAATGTTGTGTCGAATTATTTATGTCTCTCCTTTTTACAGTCTCTGATAAATCCTGTTTGTACTTGCAGTGTTCTACTTAGCATGTTGTATATATAAAGATGTACACACTTTTTTTCTTATGTTTGGAAGTGTAATCAATGCTCACTCTCAGACAGTATTCATGACATATTGCATAGATTTGATACGCTTAAATCTATATATTTACATGTTGACAATAATATTGTTTTTTGGCTTCATTTGTAAAGGCTTTAATTATCTATAGAAATATTCCATGCTATGTCTTTTCTTCTCCTGTTTCTAGATATCTTCCTAAGCAACCTAACAAACCCAAGTTCAATCCCCGCTGCTTTATGTGATGTGGTCTATTTAAGCACTTGATGTGCCTCAATTTTCTAGAATCTATAGGTGTGAATGATCTCCTACAACCAGTTGTAGTTTAGCTAATGAAATCCGTCTCTCGTGCCAATGTGGTGTTTGATAAAGGCACTCAATATTTATGATTTCATCAATCGATGAAGAACAATTTTGATGATGATAAAGAGAATTTTTTTCATCCATGCATGAAATAAATTTGATGTATAAATTATAGGTTTTTGTTTTTTTTTTTATGTTTGATTTTTTATTGCATGGAAATTAAGCTGAAAATCGAGAAAGGGTTTGGTTTTTGGGTTGCGCCTATGATATAAATCATTTTTTAATATTATATTATAAGGTTTTAATTTGAATTTAATGCTGAAATCTTGGGTTTGTTCTTTCTTTTGTTTAATTTTGTTTGCCATGAATTGAAGTTTTAAACCAAGAAAAGGTTTGATTTTTAGATTGAATGTGTCAGATCTTGTCGTTTATTTATTTATTTTTCTTTCTAAGGTTTGGGTTTGATATTGGAATCAATGTTTTTTTTTTTTCTAGATGTTTTATTAAAAATGAGATCGATAAACTATTGATGGAGTTCGGATCTTTAAGTGCTGGTGGAATTGCAAATGCATCCAATTCTGTGACTAGCAAATCTAAATAGGATGGAGGCCATGTTCTGATAATCTGTTACAAAGCCAGGACGGTGCTGACTACCATATGTACATTTTCAGAGATGAATATGGTGATAATGTCTAGATTATAATTGGAGATGACTTGATACATGCGGATGCACACTGTTGTGTTAGAAGGTCGAAGTGGCTTGCCTATGCTATCTTCGGCTTTGTGAGTTGAAAAGATCTATTGTTTCGAGCAGCAAGGTAGAAATTTTGAGATGCAGATCGCAGTCTGGTATAATCCTCTGTTTTTATGCTGGGGCCCTGATAAATATGCCTGCTGTATAAGTGATATATGAGATGGAGATTGGTGGCCTTCCAAATAAATTATTAGGCCAGTGCTATTGATTAGCAGGGATTGACAAGCAATCAATTTATCATGAAACTTACTCTGTTTCTTGTTTACAATTTTTGCACTACTAATTACTTACCTTTCTTGATATAATTCCAAATGATAACTATTACAAGTTAGCATAGAGTAGTACAATTTTTTCTCTTTTAAATGAACAGCAAAAAAAAAAAAAAGGTTCACTTGTTTGGTAACTATCCAACATGGAATGGTGATATTTTTGGAGAAGTGAAGGAAAAAAAAAAAAAAGAGGAAAGAAAAAATAGTATCTCTCTTTCCTTTTAGCATATCATCATAGGATTACCAATAACATAAATGGCCACTCTACTTATTTTGGAATTTGGGCAGAGTTTTCATAGGATGAAGTTTATTATCAGGCAAGAGTATTTATGATAGTCCACCTCATACTAGGGAAAATTTTCTGAGTTAACCACCAATGTTGTGTACATGAGAATTTTTTACTGCACCAGTTTTTTTTTTTTTTTAAACATTTTAATCTGATATGCTTAATTTTGATTGTTTCAAGTTTCCTTTTTGTTTGCATTACTCCTGTCCTTGTTGCATGTATATATTCAGAGATTCTAGAGTATAATAGATCTTCATCTCCTCCCAAAGTGTAAGTTGTTTAATTGAAATGAAGACTTCATGACTTTTTCAGCTATACTTCAAGTGATTTGACATTTACCGAATGAGTTGAGGTATAACTGAAGTGTCATTCCTTCTGTAATGATATGAACCCGTTATACATTATGCTTCTGTAAGTTATTGGGAGGTATTGAGTCTTTACTTACTAGTAAGAACTAGTGTTGGTGTATCTAAGCATAATATGACTGTCGTGAAGAGCAAACCATCTCATGACTTGAGATTGTAGCTGAAAAACTAGAGACGGGGAGCTCTTTTGTTATCTGCTCTCTGAAAAATGATGGCTTTAAATGAATGATGGGGTGGATTGACTTCAGGTAAAGTAGCTCTAAAATTCAAATGTAGTAACATCCATAGGCATCCAAATCAGAGACATCCCACCTTCCACCACGAATTTGAAGATAATTAGAAGGCCAAGCCTTCCTTTTGGATTTTTGTTTTTAGTTGATGATACATCTTAAGATGTAGTGGTATAATTAGTGATTTAGGGCAGGTTTGTGTCTGTCAAAGATGTTGGAGCATTTTTCCATGTTCCAAGTTTTTTTCATCAATGCATGTGTGTGTAACTGATAAAATAAACATGTGTGTGTATGTGAAGGTGTTGTTTCTTACTATCTTGTGGTGGATGATAATGTCCATGGCCGATAGAAGATCATGAGCTCAAGGTGAAGGACTCCAAGACGCTTCTCTTTGGTGGGAAACCAATTACTATCTTTAGTGTTAGGTATTTGAACTTCACATCTCGTGTGTTTCGGGGCATAGATTTTTCATATGACTACATTGTTTGTATGATAAAATTGATTTTCGCCATATGCAATAAGCTTTAGGATCAAAGGGAAGCTAAGAATAGGGTGTTAGTTGATGGCAAATTGATAACCAGTAGAGGCACATCCATGGAGTTCTCGCTTGTGATTGTCGAGAAGCGATTTGGCTACGAGAAGGCATTGTATCTTGCTGTCAATGAGAACTTTAAATAGACATATAACTATTATATTGGTATTGTACTTCTGTAAATGGATTAAAATGAATAATGAATGATTTAGCCATGAACTATTTATCTGTATTAGCTTATATGAGTTAATCTATCAGGGCATGTACTACAATGGTAAGAGATACCATTATTATATATATATATATATATTAAAAAGGCAATAGCTATGACTATTAACCGTAGCCCTTTATCTAGAAACCATAGTTGTTGCTAATTTCAGCATATTGCTACAGTTCTCGTTGTACTTATATCTACAGATATAATCTGCAGCTGTATGTCCTTTAGAGCTACGGAAAGTATGGCTATGGATTTAATTCGTAGCTATTACCTCTATGGCTACGGATTTAATCCGTAGCCATAGCTTTAAGACCTATGGCTACAGTACCAATGGCTACGGTCGTGCTACGGACTTTAACTGTAGCCATATGTCTTTAGCTACGACTTTTATCCATAGCCTTTGCCCAGTTTTCTGGTAGTGGTGTCTTCTGAAAGTAACTTGAACTAGAGCTAGATGAAGAACTAAAACTAAATCTGAATTATTGAAGAGGGTAATTGTGATTTAAGTAATTAGAAATTGTAAATTTAAAGGTGGGAACTAGGGTGCCAAGGATCCACTTGTAGCAATTGAGATGCTACCTTGCTTAATTCAAGAGATCCAACTAGAATCAGAGTCCTATCCTCTCTAGTTAGAAGAAGAGATGGTCAAATCTCTAAACTTCTCATTGATCTAGCCTCAATGAAGGAGAATTGTGGTGAATTGGAAGGGATTCCACTACCCAACCATGCCCAGGAGACAATGGAAAACAACGGGATTTACCAAATCCACAATCTCAAATAGAAAAGAAGATATTTAAAGCTATTGCGGGCTTATTATAATTTGAGTCACAACAAACCATTAAAAATTGAAAATATTCCTTAGAATTAACTAGAATTCAATGAAGTTCAAACATAAACATGAACCAAAGCAAAGTAAACATCCCAATCATGTTACAAGCTTCACCTCTTAGCCCTAGCTAAGATGTTTAGCCAACCATAGACATGATTGAACTAAAGTCTCTTAAGAAAAGTATAAAAACAACTAAGGAAAAGGAAGAAAGACTCTTGGCGGCAGCTCTTCACACTTTTGCTCCACTCCTCAAACCCTAGATGATGCCTAGGAACGTCCTAGGGACAGCTATTTATAGTTGTGAATCCCCCTCTTATGCACCGACTTGGAATTTTCGTAAACTGCTTGCGAAAGGCCTGAAATTACGTAATCCGCGTTGGCCCTGCATTACAACTCTACACAATTTTAGTGGCACCGAAGCTGGCTTCGGTGGCACCGAAATTGGCTTCTAAAATTTATCACTTCTGAAATTGTATGGGCAAAATGGTAGTAGGTGGCACCGAAGTGGCAATAAGTGGCACCGAAATTGGTTTCGATGGCACCAAATTAAGCTTAGGTGACACTGAATTAAGCTGTTTTCTTGCTGGACTATTTTGTGCACTTTTGGTGGCACCCAAATTGGCTTAAGTGGCACTAAAGTTAGTTGTTTTTCTACTATTTAACTTGTGCTTTTTCCAATCTTTTCTCCATCCTTTGCACTTGGTTTCCTTGGATCTTTGGCATGAAAATTCTCCATTTTAGTCTCCTAAAATTCCACCTTTGCCTTGGTGATTCTTGAGCACTAAATCCATACTTTTAACATCCTTTTCAATCCACGCTCTTAAATTCACCTTGCAACAAAAATATGATTAAAATGGAACATTAAGCATTATCATGTCTATAAAACTAAGTAATAAATGAGGGATAATATGCAATATTTGACCATCAACATGCATATGTTTAAACATGCTTATAAATGCTGGAATGTTTAAATTGTTTATGCATGATCAGATGAATGCTTAAGATTGATAGGAAGAACATTCCACACATAAGCTCACAACATTAGGCTAGTTGTTTTATTTTACATCTTGAGTAGCCTTTGTGATTGGACCCTCTATTGGCTTGGAAGCCTTTATAGTTATATTACCTTACTTGTTTTTAAACTGAATGATTGTTTAAGTTAGGCAATTAGGATTTTTAAACAGGAAAAATATTTAAAAAGTCCTATTCACCCCCTCTAGGACCTTGTCTCATATTAATTCTTCAGTAATAGCAGTATAAACCACAATTTCAGTCTCAAGTGGTGTCTAATCCTATGATGGATAGGCAACCCTTTAACTAATCCTCCTTCACTTAAGAGACGTTGAGTGTTGTCACAAACCCAATTGGGCATGAAACATGCACAGCCCTCAAGCACCAAACAACTAAAGCTTAGAAGAAAGAAAACTAAAGTAAATAAGAAATCTAGAAAAGAAAGAGAGAATTGGAAAGAGGTTACCGGATTGGAGTTGTTATGTTCAGATCTTACAAAACAGAAAACAATGTTAGTTTCTAAAAGTAATTTCAGAAAAAATTCTAACCTAAAAAAAAGAGAGTAAAAAGTATAAAGTAACCCTAATCTTAACCTAATTCTAATACCCATTAATCTCATAAAAACGTAGCTATAGTCCCCTGCAACGGCGCCAAAAACTTGTTCATAACCCCAAGTGTAGGGTCGCGATGTAGTAATGACTCGGTAAGACTGAGGTCGAATCCACAGGGACTAAACTTGTACGTATTCTAAAAATAACTAGAACTAGAACTACAAAAAGATCTAAATTGAAATCTAAATAATTGAGAGTAATGGTGAATAATGTTGATTAAAACTTATGAATTTAAAGGTCGTAACTAGAGTGTCATGGATCCACTTATAGCTATCAAGATGCTACCTTACTTGATTCAAGGAACACAATTAGAATTGGAGTTATATCCTATCCAATTGGAAGATAAAGTAATTTAAATCAAATATGAACTTTTCATTGACCTAATTCTCAATGAAGGAGAATTGTGATGATTGGAAGGGATTCCATCACCCTAACATGCCCAGGAGATGATGGTGAACAACGGGATTTACCAATCTCACTATATCAAAACAAGAAAAGAAGATATCTAAATTTATCACAACATCTATTATAATTTGAGTCACAATAAATCATAGAAAATTGAAAATATTCTCTTAATATCAAATTAGAAATCAATGAAGTTTAATAAGAACAAGAATCAAAACAAAATAAATATTCAAACACACTACAGGCTTCACCTCTTAGTCCTAGCTAAGAGGTTTAGCCAACCATAGACATGATTGAAACCAAATCTCTTAAACAAATCATGAAAAATAACTAGGGAAGAAGAAAAACTCTTTGGTGGCTACTTCACCCTTGTGTATGCTCCTTGAAACCTTTTTTAAACCCTGGAAGATACTTTGGAGCATCTTAGGGAGTCCTATTTATAATTGCGGAACTCCAACTTTCACACTGAGTTCGAAAAATCTTGAAATCGCCTCAAATTTACACACTGCCCAGTTTTTCAAAATAGGTTGGAGTTTAAACCACCTCAATTTTACGCACTCTACATATTTTTCCAAAATAGACTCAGAATTTCAGAATATGCTTTTTTAGGACATTTTCAGGAATATGTTTGTTTTCAGGACAATTTTATGATTCCTTTTCTTCACTTCAAAACTTTAATTCTCTTTATTCCTCACTTCATTTTCTTGGATCTTTGGCATGTGAATTCTTCATTAATGACTTCCAAATCTCAAAATCTTCATTTAGTAATCTTTTGAGCATAAATCTTCCTTTTGGCATCAATTTTGCCTGAAGCTCTCGAAATTATCTTGTACTTGAAAACATGCATAATTAAATCAATTAAGCACTATCATGTTTATAAAACTAAGGTATAAATAAAGGAAAATATGCAATATTTTACACTTAACAACAGGAATACATGTCTTACAAATGAGGAAGTCGCTCATTTTGCACCTCCTCAAAGACTATCATCAGTTTCTGAAACCACTATGGAGCTTTTTCGAGAGATTTCAAAATTCCTTGATATTCGAAAAATACCACATCTCCGGCTTGCACACTTCACTAGGAACTTGTGATATGTTCTTTAATTCTTTTAGTTATATTCGGGACACATATGTATATGTGTGCGTGTGTGTGTGTACGCGCGCGGGCGCACGCGCTCTTTCTAACATTCTCATCTTCTTCACGGTTTTTCAAGTAGTCACTCTCAAGATTTGAAGACTCTTAGGCATAAGATAAGGTCTGGCAAATTACAGTGCCTACACTGAACTAGCTACCTTTTGGACTTTTTTGGCTTAGTTTAATAGCACTGCCAAGTTCCAAGTGGGCGGACGTTATTCGACCAACTCTGTTCGTAGCCGTAAGAGTCATGGCAGAAGGCCGGAAGTACTCATTAGCTCCCCCAGTTCTCTATTCGCTTTACAAGGCATTTGGTGATACAACAACACATTATTCAAGCCCGACGATGGAAGCTTCTTCAGCCTATGTAGCTTGACATTATTTTTATAGATGGTTGGGCTTCTACTTTCCCTGGACATACAATGAGCCTGAAAAGGCATACATTAACCTAAATCATCTCCCTTTGTGGCACTATCTGTAATATCTCAAATTTTCATGGCCAGAGTTTATACTCGTGCCTGAGAAAACCAAGTGTTAATAATATATAAATTGGATGCTTTAAAAATCACACCTTTTTTTAATTTTATTTTCATTTGGATCATATCCAGATACATTCATGAAGGTAACATTTATGAAAATAAAATCGACTGTATTGATTATTTCATCAGAGTAAAGAATTTAGTAAAAAATCAAATGCCCTCTCAATGGGAGCTTATTACATTTATTGAGTTCATAGCAGAAGTATAAAACTAAATCACAAATCTATATTCTCATTCTTTTAGTATAATCTTCCATAGGGAGATGACCTTCTATGACTTCAATCTGTACATCACTTGCATCATCTATATGGTTGGAGAGGGTTAACGCTCTACTCATAGTGATGGTTATCATTTAAGATTAACAAAAACTCAAGAGATTCATAAAAGTAATGTAAAGGTTCTGATACGTCTCATACTCCACTAAATCGAGGGTATCAGCATGCGCAAACAACCTACATGCGATGCATGCCTAGCAAAGCGTGTGCAGCTCATCATACATAGTGATCAGTACAATGTGGAATACAATTTATAGAAAGCCCAGATCGCCCCATAATCTCACACTACAGAGATTCACCGGCATGTCCGATGCTACTATGGATTTATGTGAACACCTCAAGGCACACAACACATGAGTCAGATGAATTATGTGGCACGATTTGTTCATGGAGTGACTATTTATGACATTCAATCCCAGAAGTGATGTGACGCTGCATTCTTGAATTACACATATCAATTTGTTCACCACTACCCAAAACCCATGGAATTACGTGACAACCAAGAAAGTCTCTACCCAGAGCACATTACGTCCATAATAAATATATTCAAATCACTAGTTGTGATACATCTTAATACATCACTTGCACTTATAAAGAATGTAAAATGAATCATGGGAGCTTTGGAATAACAAGTCACATACCAAAGCCCTTTAAAGGTAGATAGCACAAGGCCAATAACATAAAGAGGAGTGGCAATGGCCAACATAATATAGACAAGAGTAGCAATGGCTAACTCAACAAAAAGGGGAGTGGCAATGGCCAACTCAATAAAGAGAAGAGTGGTAATGTAACGCCCCGACTTTTCAAGACTCGAGTATATGACTCGTTTCCCAAAAACCTGAGTGTTAACCTTAAAGGATAGTTAAATTCGAGTATATATATATATATATATATATATATATATATATATATATATATTTCAGAGTAAGCAGATGAGCATAAATGGACAAGTACGCATAAAGGGAAATTTCAAATTTCAATTAGAATATACAAGTGGTTGCCCATAATGATACAAACCAATGTCTCCAAAATTTACAATTACAAGAATTACATGATCCAATACATAAGAAATAGTAGAATGCAAGTAAATTTGAGGTGCAAGACCCCCCAGCTTCACAAGGTAGATACAGTCATGCAACCTAGGCACTTGAACCCAACTCCTGATCAGCCCGAACCTGAAAATTACTTAAGCCACTTGTATTACCTGTACATATTTATTTGATGGATGAGTGGCCAACTCAGTGTGAATTCCCCTCAAGATTACACACCACCGCATTACGTAAGCATAGCTATAAATCAAAGCATACAAAACAATATATGATGCAAGTCTTATTAGATACATGGATGCATGAAGTATGCAATCATCGCCCCAGGGATGCTCATCTGTGTGGACAATGGGCTCGTCAACCATACAATCATCGAACCTGGAAAAAATCAACCAGTCGGAACAATACGTACATCACGTACAATAGCAATAGATGCTGGTCTATGCCATGTATGCATGATTAGTGAAACTATTATTAATCCATTTACAACTAGCAGGTTTAATAAGCTCAAAGGTCACTACGGGGAGCTCAGAGTCTAGCGTAGGACGATAGCTTGAGCATAGTGTCCCATGATCACCATCCTCGGCTAATGAGACCACCACCTTAGGATGTTTAATGGAAACCCATCGACTAGTGGCCAATCATATTACAGTATATGGGGCTTACCATCGCATGGTTGCACAATATAAAACATCGAACCCATATAAGAAAAATAATAGGACAAAGCCACATAGGGTGATATCAAAACAAGCCACATAGGGCAATTATCAAAATAGGCCACATAGGGCAAGTGTCAAAACCATGTGATAAAAGACAATCCTTGAAAACCATTAGACACAACAACCCTGGATGGTAGGCCCACATCAATGGTCAATTTAGAACACCATTCAATAACCATTAAGCCGAAGGTCCATTACGATCACGACCAGTCAGGTTACATCCCAAGTAAGGGTGTATATTTATAAATGGGGGTTTCCCACTGATGTACCAGTATAAGTTTCATAAGCAATCCACAACTAATCCACAAACATGAATAAATATGCAGGATAAACATTTAGCATGTAATGTAGCAATTCAATTCCAACAATTAACACATATAACTATGAAATGGAGATATCAATTATAAATTGAAATAAAAACTATAACTTAAGCTAATGGGAAAATGGAAAGCTCAAGGGGAAGAATCATCACCTAATGAATCAAATCACCCTCTAGTGCTGCTAAGTGTTTGCACTCTTAAAATCAAATCCTACCACAATCATGAACTTGTATAATCATATCCAAGTTCTATATGCTACCTAGGGTTTAAGATCATAGCCTAGGGTTATCTTTTATGATTTTAGTGTAGAATTAGGGTTTTAAATGTAGAGTTAGGATTTCATCCTTAGAGTTTATATCTAGGTTTAGATTTTTATATTCAATTTCTAATGGATGTAATAACAATATTAATAATGTTACTAATTAAAGTAGTAATCTGATCATGGCTAATGGTGTATAATCGATCGTAATGCTAATAATACTAAAAATTTCAAAACGATCATTAATGTTAACAATATACTTTATATTAGCTAACAAGGCACCAATAGTTACCGTAATGAAATAAATAGTGTGCTCTAATCACCGATGATAATATTTAAGGTTAACAATATAAAAATCTAATATTTAATAATGATAATTTGTATGTAATAACTAATATAAACATGGATAATTTACAGATAGTTAATCATATATAAATCTAATAATCCTTATAATAATGGTAACAAACGGTGTAATCTATTATCAATGATAGTATTTAAGAATGATAAATAAATACCAATGTATAATATCTAATGGTTGTGGTTTTGTTTATAGTAACTAACAAAATTTACCTGTTAAACATGATTAACAATTGTAATATCTATAGTGACACCAATTATAGTAATAAACCAAACGATTTACTTTGGGAGGAAAACTGACTTACATCTTAGTTGAGAATAGGAAATCTATTAACCACCCAACTACAACTAGAATCTCAATGAGAGGTAGAGATAAAAACGCATCTAGTCGATTCGACTCAAATTAACCTAGTTCGGTATCTGAGTTGACTCGTCTCCACTTAACTGCCAACACCTCTCCATCTCTCTTTCCCTCACTTGTTTTCTCCCTCTCACCTTTCATTCTCTCTCACTTTCTTCTTCACTCCATCCCATATGCCAGCAAGGTTACTGGACTAATCCAGAACTAGCCTGACACACATAACTCGACTTAGTGAGTCAGTCAAGTTGAGCCAACTCGAGATGGGGATCCCATTCTCCCATTTGTCTTCCTCTCTCTCTCTCTCTCTCTCTCTCTCTCTCTCTCTCTCTTGTTCTCCTCTTACTATCTCCATCCCTTATTTTCTTCAAATGTTGGGACGTCCAGCAATGGACACCCAGACCAACATGACTCGGGCCGGACCGGGGTGACTCAGCAGCGAGCCAGGTCCGAATCCACCCCCCTCTATATTATCTTCTCCTTCCTCTTACTCCCTCCTTCCTCTCTCCCTAAATGTCCAGGAAACCCAGCTGCTCGCTCGGACCCCACCTGGCCTGACGTAGTGAAGGCTGCCAGCCAAGTTGGCTCAGCAGGGGGGGTGCGGCTAGACGTTGCAGTGCCATTCCCTCTCTCTGATTTTCTCTTCTTTCTTCCTTCCTCCATTTTCTTCCTTTTCCTTTTAGACTTGTCCCACGAGGACCGGACGAGGCCGGACAAAAGCCAAAACCACCAACAACTGCCTGTTCCTCAGTGGAGAAGAAGACAGCCATTAATGGCGTCTTACAAATGGGAGCTTCTTCCTTCGATCTGCTTCTTTTAGATGGTCCATATGGACCCTATGAAGCTTGTAGATGAGCTTTTTTGAAGCTTCGAGGAGATGGGGTTGGTGGGTTCAAATGGATAGGAAAAATAACTAATTTTTCTTGGATAGGTGCAAGCATGGAGGGCGAGCTCCTGATGCTCGATCCATCCCATTTTATTTACTAACCCTAACATATCAGAGCCATCGGATTGATGACAAACGGTCCGGATTTGTTCTGGTTGAAACTGCCTTTAAATACCATGGGTAGGAAAAACTGGTCGTGGTTTTGTTTGCAAGCCCTAAATCACTAGCATCGGACGGCTGAGAGCCTCCTAAATGGATGGCCGGGATCTATTAAAGACCCCTCACAAGGATGTGACAATTGGCCTGTGAGAGTGATTTCCATTTTCAGAAAGCTTGGTCGCACATGGTTCTACTTCGCTAACATTTGTGTGCACACATGGTTACATAAATACATATGGAAGGCGTGGTTTTGGTCAGAGCCATGTTCCGCACAAGATGGACAGATCATACTGGTCTTCCGATCATAGGTGGTGGGCCACCGATCAAAACAGATGGAGCCTGTCTGTCCGCTGTCTTAAACCGAAGATAGAGAAAATATCTCCTTTTTGGAGGGATTTTGGGTCAAGCCCGATTTGACTGGAGATGTAGTCCAGTGCACCTCGAGTGCACTCCCTCTGGTGCACGCACACAATAGTTGTGGGGCCCACGAAGATGTTTTTAAGAAATTCACACCATCCATTAGGTTCTAGGGGCCTATATGGGTCCCCATGCTAGAGATCAGGCATATCTAAGATTTAGGTGGGCCATACTAACAAAACTATGCTCCTTTAGTGTCAATTGCATTGGTCCAATGGTTGAATTGATTCCAATCCAAGTATCAATGGTCAAAAGGTCCTATTGGGTCGTTTACATCTTCAAGACTTGTTACTACCCATATAATAATGATAATTTTATTTTATTTCATTTATTTTGTTATGTGTATATATTTATTTATATTATTTTGTATTATTATTATTATATGCATATATATATATATGTATATATATATATATATATATCTAATTCATCTAGCGGGCCACCCTTTAGGTCATTAGGAACATCATCTCATGGTTTAAACGATCCAACGATTGGATTGCCTAGTATTTAATTATTGATAACTCTAGGGGTCCTAATGACTGTTTAGGTGTGATTTGGGAGTTGGATAAGATGGATATTCCTACGGGATGTGGTAGACCAATGAATGGTGGATCTTTGTGATTTTGATCCCTAAATTTATTTTATATTATTCAATTGTACTAAATAGGCATATGATGAGATGTCATCATGCTCAAGATTCTAAAAATAAAATTTTCATTTATTTAATTACGGAGTCAACTTGTGACAGTCAAATGGACAGATTGATCTCAAATCTTATGATGGTGTTGTGAGTTGTCATAGTCTAAAATCTTTAAGGGTTAAGAAGGATAGATTGGGAGTCATTGGATGGTGACGTGTAAGGTAGATTATGTAGGTCACTGCACACACGTAAGCTAATTTAGATCTACGTGGTGACACCCGAGTACTGAAAGTAAAGGGCGTTACAATCTACCCCCCTTAAAGAGAATTTCGTCCCCAAAATTCAGCACCCTGACTATGAAGGTGGACATCAATCTATCTTATGGTGTCTGAACGCATTCGCTAGTTTTCTACACTAAGTTTATTTATATATGCAGGTGCTCATGACTTACTACTAGGACAAGGGTCATTACAATCTACCCCCCTTAAAGAAGGTTTTATCTTCGGGATTTGTTAACGCTCATCCTAGTTATTTCTGTTACGAGTAGGAGGTTTATCCTAGTGGAGTACACTGTTTCATTTACGTCTAAGTGTGAAATCGCAAGGGGCTATAACTAAAATTGCCACAATCCTCTATGGTCTAGCAGATCAAGTGGTGCGTATAGATCCTACTGAAGGTTAAAGACTATCCTAGTACCAACCAACTTAGGGAATTATCCAAATGCTTATTAACATCAGAATTTATGTTAAGATTTACTAAAATTTTAGGCTCGTTTAGGTGGCTAATAATGTCATTTTATCTTTATTTTTATTTCCCTTTACTTTTGATGATAGTTCTTTGCTATCTAAAGTACAATACGATTTTCTGGTTTTCAGTGTTCAAGTAGCCACGAATAGATGGTTGTAGTAGGTTTGAGCCCGAGACGTCAATCATCTGCCTGCAGAGCAGAGGGTTTTGGTATCAATTCGTAATCCTATTAAATTTTGATCCTTTGCTTGATCAGGGCAATGAGATCATTGAGATTTGCTAGGACTTAGTGTTAGTCAAACTGTGTAACTTCGCTTAAATATGTTCCATCAATCCGTGATCCGAATTATTCTGGACTCCTGGGAAATATCATGTAATCTTATATCCTCATAAAGGACAAGTCTATGCAGCCCATTATGCTTCCACTATGTGCTCTGATCACCTAATGCACTACTTTTCACCTAATGCACTACTTGGAAGTTTCAAGACCAGGATTTCTATATGGAACCCGAGTTTGAAATTTTGGTAATTTATCTGGGATTTCGAATCTAGTTCTAATATGCTTAGTCTCAGGTTGAAAATTTACTCAGAATTCTATAACGTCGTCATTAATTAATCCTAAGTGTTGAGATTCATGAAAACTCTTGTCTCTAATTAACGAGGTGTATTAGGGAATTTAAACTATAACCCCTATTATGATTCTTCAAGTTTGGGGAAACATTCATGACTGACCTAATGTATGATGTGGTGAGTAATGGGATTTCGTTACAATGCCTAAGGTTGTTTCATTCCCTGGAGATGGCAACAACATGATTTCTAACTACAAAATCTTTAAAGAAGTTCAAATTTCTAGATTTATAAAATTTGTTCACCAAGGGTCAAGTCCAAGGAATGTTCTTGTTGGATCTCAAATACGTCATGGTGGGTATTTGTTCTTCCACAGTACCTAAGTTTAGTTTCTAAATTCAAGCAACAATTCTGGAATTTTTCAAGGGAATTGTAGTTATACTTCTAAATTCTAAGGTTATTCAACCAATATGTTAGGGACCCTAAGATTCTTTCTAAGCCTCACAGCTATCCAACTACTTTTCCCAAGGAGCCTATGCTATCCAAATTTCTAAAGGGAACTTTTCGTAAGTTCATATGACTAAATGTTTCAAAGGGGACTGATTCTGTTTCTAAGTTCTACAATCATCCAAACAGTTATTTAGGGGGCTAAAATTTTGAGTTCCTATATTCTCAATTCCTCCTAACTACAGGGGACGTTCACATAAATTCAAATGGCCATTCTAATAATTTTTAAGGAATTTCTACATAAGTTTAAAGTCCAATGGTCTAACTTGAAATTTTCAAGGGAATCTAGGTTTTGAAATTTCTATGTTTCATATTTTGTCTTTAGTTAAAATGGAATTCCATATAAGTTTGGATAGCCATCCAAATCACTTCTAAGGGAACCTAAATTTGGGTCTCTACATTCTCAATGATTCTCCTAAGTCTAAGGGAATTTCACCTAGTTCAAATTTCTAATTTCAAACATCCTAACTTGAGACATTTAAGGCTTGTATAAGATCATTACCCAAGGCCAAGTTTGTCCAAACTATGCTCTGAAACCAACTGTAATGCCCCAACTTTTCAGGACCCAAGTATATGACTCGTTTCCCAAAAACCTGAGTGTTAACCTTAAAGGATGGTCAAATTTGAGTATATATTTTTTTTCTTTTTTCAGAGTAAGCAGATGAGCGTGGAATGGACAAGTAAGCATAAAGGAAAATTTTAAATTTCATTTAGAATATACAAGTGGTTGACCATAATGACTTATACAAAGCAATGTCTCCAAAATTTATAATTACAAGAATT
Source organism: Magnolia sinica (assembly GCF_029962835.1). Lineage (NCBI taxonomy): Eukaryota > Viridiplantae > Streptophyta > Magnoliopsida > Magnoliales > Magnoliaceae > Magnolia > Magnolia sinica. The sequence continues at coordinate 43,331,290 of NC_080581.1, forward strand.
ACATGATCTAATACAAGAAATATAGCAGAATGCAAGTAAATTTGAGCCGCAAGACCCCTTAGCTTCGCAAGGTAGATACAGTCATGTAACCCTGGCACTTGAACCCAGCTCCTCATTAGCCTGAACCTGAAAATCACTTAAGCCACCTGTGTTACCTGTACAGTTATATTTATTTGATGGATGAGTGACCAACTCAATGTGAATTTCCCTCAAGATTACACACCGCCGCATTAGGTAAGCATAGTTATAAATCAAAGCATACAAAATAATACATGATGCAAGTCTTATTAGATGCATGTATACATGAAATATGCAATCATCGCCCTGGAGATGCTCATCCGTGTGGACAGCGGGCTCGTCACCCATGCAATCATCGAACCTGAGAAAAATCATCCAGTCGAAACAATACGCATATCACGTACGATAGCAATAGATGCTGGTTTGTGCCATATATGCTGATTAGCCAAACCATTATTAATCCATTTACAACTAGCAGGTTTAATAAGCTCAAAGGTAACTATGGGGAGCTTAGAGCCCAACGTAGGCCGACAGCTCGGGCATAGTATCCCATGACCACCATCCCTAGCTCATGAGACTACTACCTTAGGATGTTTAATGGAAACCCGTCGACTAGTGGCCAATCATATTATAGTATATGGGGCTTACCATCACATGGTTGCACAGTATAAAACATCGAACCCATATAGGAAAAATACCAAGACAAAGCCATATAGGGTGATATCAAAACAAGACACATAAGGCAATTATCAAAATAGGCCACATAGGGCGAGTGTCAAAACCATGTGATAAAAGACCATCCTTAAAAACCATTGGACACAACAACCCTGGATGGTAAGCCCACACAATAGTCAATTTTAAACACCATTTAATAACCACTAAGCCGAAGGTCCATTATGATCATGACCAGTCGGGTTACATCCCAAGTATGGGTGTACATTTATAAGTGGGGGTTTTCCACTGATATACCAGTTTAAGTTTCATAAGCAATCCACAACTAATTCACAAACATGAATAAATATGCAGGATAAACATTTAGCATGTAATGTAGCAATTCAATTCCAACAATTAACACATATGACTATGAAATGGAGATATCAATTATAAATTGAAATAAAAACTATAACTTAAGCTAATGGGAAAATGGAAAGCTCAAGGGGAAGAATCATCACCTGATGAACTGAATCACCCTTTGGTGTTGCTAAGTGTTTACGCTCTTAGAATCGAATCCTACCACAATCATGAACTTGTATAATCATATCCAAGTTCTATACACTACCTAGGGTTTAAGATCATAGCCTTGGGTTATCTTTTAGGGTTTTAGTGTAGAATTAGGGTTTTAAATGTAGAGTTAGGATTTCGTCCTTAGAGTTTATATCTAGGTTTAGATTTTTATATTCAATTTCTAATGGATGTAATAACAATATTAATAATGTTACTAATTAAAGTAGTAATATGATAATGGCTAATGGCGTATAATCGATCGTAATGCTAATAATACTAAAAATTTCAAAACGATCAGTAACGTTAACAATATACTTAATATTAGCTAACGAGGCACTAATAGTTATCGTAATGAAATAAATAGTGTGCTGTAATCACCAATGATAATATTTAAGGTTAACAATATAAAACTCTAATATTTAATTATGATAATTCGTATGTAATAACCAATATTAACATGGATAATTTACAGATAGTTAATCATATATAAATCTAATAATCTTGATAATTATTGTAACAAACAGTGTAATCTATTATCATTGATAGTATTTAAGAATGGTAAATAAATACCAATGTCTAATATCTAATGGTTGTGGTTTTGTTTATAGTAACTAACAAAATTTACCTGTTAAACATGATTAACAATTGCAATATCTATAGTGACACCAATTATAGTAATAAATCAAACGAGTTACTTTGGGAAGAAAACTGACTTACATCTTAGTTGAGATTAGGAAATCTATTAACCAACCAACTACAACTAGAATCTCAATGACAGGTAGAGATAAAAACACACCTAGTCAATTCGACTCAAATTAACCCAGTTCGGTATCCAAGTTGACTCAGCTCCACGTAACTGCCAACACCTCCCCATCTCTCTTTCCCTCACTTGTTTTATCCCTCTCACCTTTCATTCTCCCTCACTTTCTTCTTCACTCCATCCCATATGCCAACAGGGTCGCTGGACTAATCTAGAACTGGCCTAACTCGCATAACTCGACTCAGTGAGTCAATCGAGTTGAGCCAACTCGAGATGGGGATCCCATTCTCCCATTTGCCTTCTTCTTCCCTCTCTCTCTCTCTCTCTTATTCTCCTCTTCCTATCTCCATCCCTTCTTTTCTTCAAATGCTGGGACGTCCAGCAATGGACACCCAGACCAACATGACTGGGGCCGGACCGGGGTGACTTGGCAGTGAGCTGGGTCCGAATCCACCCCCCTCTATCTTATCTTCTCCTTCCTCTTACTCCCTCCTTTCTCTCCCCCTAAACGTCCTGGAAACCCAGCTGCTCGCTTGGACCCCACCTGGCCTGACATGGTGAAGACCGCTAGCTGAGTTGGCTCAGCAAGGGAGGTGTGGCTAGATGTTGCAGCACCATTCCCTCTCTCTAATGCTCTCTTCTTTCTTCCTACCTCCATTTTTCTTCCTTTTCCTTTTAGACTTGTCCCATGAGGCACGGATGATGCCAGACGAAAGCCAAAACCACCAGCAACCGACTGTTCCTCTGTGGAGAAGAAGACAACCATTAATGACGTCTTGCAAATGGGAGCTTCTTCCTTAGATTTGCTTCTTTCAGATGGTCCATATGGATGCTATGAAGCTTGTAGATGAGCTTTTTCGAAGCTTCGAGGAGATGGGTTGGTGGGTTCAAATGGATCGGAAAAATGGCCTATTTTTCTTAGATAGCTGCATGCATGGAGGGCGAGCTCCTGTTGCTCGATCCATCCCATTTTATTCACTAACCCTAACATACCAGAGCCATCAGATTGATGACAAATGGTTCGAATTTGTTCTGATTGAAATTGTCTTTAAATATCATGGGTAGGAAAAACCGGTCGTGGTTTGTTTGCAAGCCATAAATCACTAGCATCGAACGGCTGAGAGCCTCCTAAATGAACTGTCAGAATCTATTAAAGACCCCTCACATGGATCGTGATAGCTAGCCTATGAGAGTGACTTCCATTTTCGAAAAGCTTGGTCGTACACAGCTCTACTTCGCTAACGTTTGTATGCATGCATGGTTACATAGATATATATGGAAGGCGTGGTTTTGGTCAAAGCCACGTTTCGCACAAGATGGATGGATCAGATCAGTCTTTTGATCACAGGTGGTGGGCCACCAATCAAAACAGAGGGAGCCTGTCTGTCCGCTATCTCCAACCGAAGAGAGAGAAAATCTCTCCTTTTTGGAAAGATTTCGAGTCAAGCCCGATTTAACTGGAGATGTAGTCCAGTGCACCTCAAGTGCACTCCCTCTGGTGCACGCACGCAATAGTTATGGGGCCCATGAAGATGTTTTCAAGAAATCCACACCATCCATTAGGTTCTAGGGGCTTATATGGGTCCCCATGCTAGAGATTAGGCATATCTAAGATTTAGGTGGGCCATACTAATAAAACTATGGTCCTTTAGTGTCAATTGCATTGATCCAATGGTTGAATTAATTCCAATCCAAGTATCAACGGTCAAAAGGTCCTACTGGGTTGTTTACATCTTCCAGACTTGTTACTACCCATATAATAATGATAATTTTATTTTATTTCATTTATTTTGTTATGTGTATATATATATTTATATTATTTTATATTATTATTATTATTATTATATGCACACACACACATACATACATACATACATACATATATATATAATTCATGTAGTGGGCCACCCTGTAGGTCATTAGGACCATTATCTCATGGTTTAAACGATCCAATGATTGGATTGCCTAGTATTTAATTATTGATAACTCTAGGGGTCCTAATTACTGTTTAGGTTTGATTTGGGAGTTGGATAGGATGGATCTTCGTACGGGATGTGGTAGACCAATGAATGGTGGATCTTTGTGATTTTGATCCCTAAATTTATTTTATATGATTCAATTGTACTAAATAGGTGTATGATGAGATGTCATCATGCTCAAGATTCTAAAAATAAAATTTTCATTTATTTGATTACGGAGTCGACTTGTGACAGTCAAATGGATAGATTAATCTCAAATCTTATGATGGTGTTGTGAGTTGTCATAGTCTAAAATCTTTAAGGGTTAAGATGGATAGATTGGGAGTCGTTGGATGGTGATGTGTAAGGTAGATTATGTGGGTCACTGCATACACGTAAGCTAATTTAAATCCACATGGTGACACCCGAGTACTGAAAGTACGGGGTGTTACAGGTATGACTAGCTCAATAAATGGAAGACTAGCAAAGGCCAACTTAGTAAATAAATGAGTAGTAAGGCTAAATCAAAAAAATTGGTAAGGGCAAGGGCAAGGCCTATATCCATCGTTCCACATAAATTCATAAGGATCACTTGTAATTGACATCATATCATAATTCCCAAAAGGGTAGATATGATAAATTAAATAATTACAGGAAGGAAATCATAGTAACATGAAAACATAGTATGTAACAGGTAGGCCAATGCATATCAACTTAAATTAAAGTAAGCTTAAAGGATAAAACCCTCACCTTATCAACCTTGATCTCTCCCTGACATTGTTATGTGTGTGTCCTTATGCTTCAAATCTAGTAGCATCAATACTATTCATCTAGTTAAGTTATTGTATAGTCTAGGATGATAGGGTATAATTGTGTTTTAGGCTAGGATTGGAGTGAATATCGGGATAAGTATGGATATATTTTAATTCGCCATTATTCACAATCCTGTAATTCTTTCGTTAAGTCAATTCGAAACTGTGTTAGGAAAAATTTGTGAATCAATACCTTTGATCTCTTAGTTGTGAATTAGGATGATCCTACCCAAATTCGTCAGACTTGAAGCCTTGAAGCCGTGTATAATCTTTCACAAGGCAACTGGTCTCTCTCTCTCTCTCTCTTCCTTTCCATCTTTCTTTCTCTTTCTTTCTTTTTCTTTCTTTCTTTCTTTCTCCTTCTCTCTGTCACAAACTATTTTCTTTCCTCCTACCATCATTGGTCCCTTTTTATTGCTTTTGCTAAGAGTCTCTAGACTCTTCTACGGAAGCTTTTTATGGAGCCTCGTGTGCAACAAGAAAAACGAAGGGGTTCTTTATACACACACACACACACGTAGGGTGTTACACAACAGTCTTGTGTGAGGCCTAGATTGGTGAGGATATAGTGTTGAACAATCCCATCTGATCCTTTGGTTGAGGTCCCTTCAAAGGGAGGCTGTGTAGGAGACGTTTTCTGGTCAGTTTTCGATTTGTGCATGACTTCTTGCTGCGAAAGGAGTTTCTGAAACCTTGCGGATGTGGAAACGTGGGTTTGCGTAATGACGAATAAGGGTGTGGTTTTGTTTGCATGCGCACACATGTACGTTTGCGTTTGGGGCCAGCGTTCCTTCGGTTAGTTTTGGCTGGCCAACGAGGTGAACTGTTTGAATCTTGCAGTCAACCAATTGTGGTGGGCCACAACGTCTCCAAACAGACAACGTCCGTTTACATTCCAGTTTCCATTCTTTGCTAAAGTCTGTGAGGCCCACTTATGGTGATCTTTCAATGGATCAGAGTCGCTCATTGGCTCCGTAAGGTCTAGTTAGGCCATAAGTCAATATTTGAATTGGATCCGAGTTTTGAGTGGGGCACACCACTAGTTGATGTTAGTATTGTATTCCTTGTCACTATGAGCTCGCGCATGTGCATGGAAACATGGGAACAACACGGTCTTGGTCAAAATCCTCCCCCGGGCATGTTGAACAGCTCGGATCAATCTAGAGTGAAAGTATTGTTCAAAGCGTCTGCCTCAGCAGGATGTGTGCCCGAACTTGTCAAAGGTAAACCTTAGCCTCACATCCCATGTCCCAAAATACTAGGTATATAAAACCCTTAAAAATGGATAGAACATCTTGGGGTTTAAGGTGAGAAAAATGTTTTATAAAATTAGGAAAATCTCTAAGTTTTCTGCCTTTGTCGATTTATCGATACGTGGTTTGATGAAATCGAACCCTTATATCGATGTCCTTGAAACTCACTCGATATTATCGAATTGAGGACTTCAGATGTCCAGCAACTACAAAGAATTCTGGACTGAATTATCGATGAATCGATGGAATGATCGATATCATCGAATTTTGAATCTCGAGTTCATCAAGATGACTCGATTAAATCGACATCTGATCAGATGTGTCAAATATGTTGTTAAGGCAAATCATGTGATTTTTGATATATCGAAGGGAGCCTCGATATCCTCAAAATTTAAACCTCAATGATATTGACAGACCTTTGATGATATCGGATTGGGACACAAATCTATCCAACAATCTTTCAGGTAAAAACTTGCACGTATCGAGGATCACTCGATAAAATCGATATTCATATATCGATCATATCGAGACCAGGTCGATGTCATCGAAATAGGACACAAACTATCCAACAAGCTTATAGGAAAATTCCTTGAAATTATCGATGAATCGACACCATCATCGATATCATCGACATTCAAACTCCGATGATATCGAGGGATGCTCGATCATATCAAATACCTGTTAAGATTTAAAGGCAACTACTCTCACATTTTTCAAATATCGAGGAATCGAACCCTATTTCGATGAAATCGGAGTTCGAAATCTGATGACATCGAAGAGTGTTCAATTTCCTCGCCCATTTGGCAAAAAGGTTCAAAAGCGTTTGACAAATTAAGTTCATGTCATCAAGCGGCCATTCGATGCTATTGAGAGTATACGCTTGATGATATCGAACCTTGCTCGATGATATTGAACTTTGTAAAAAATATGATTATTTTATATCCGTTGGAACTTTTTACCTATTTAATGAGAGCTTGCCTTTGGTTGTTATGTAATGACCCGGGAAATTTCGTGCCTTGACCCGAGTACTACCTCTATTTTTTCCTTAGTAGCTTATTGGGGTAATTAGGGCTAAACTCGATTGCTTGTGAAATTTGCATCAATCACTTTAAATTTGATCTGCATGACTCAAAACCTGTAGAATAGTTAGCGCTATGTTACTCTGAAATCTGGGATTCATCGCTAAATCCAGTTGCTCTTAGGAATTTTTGGAAGCTTTGGATCGGACCTGGACCGCGCGTCGAAAGTCTGATAGCGATGATCTTAGGCTGTGTTGGTCACCAGCTTGGACTTGGCCATCACCTCAAAAATCAAGTCCATGTGATGTTCTAAGTCGATTTGATTGAGTCCGGAGTGAAGAGTGTGAGAATGATGAGATATTAAATGAGATTTTATGAAATCTGAGTCGTGTCGCTTACGCGACGATTTTAAGCAATCTGACCGTTAGATTCTGACCCAATTTCACCCTCTGATCAGGGAAGATGGCCCAGGCATATTCTAGTGCTTGTGGACCTGATCGAGTTTCGGTGACCGTTGAATTGAGTGTGGTCCGCCACGGCTGATCTGAAGATCCGGTCGATACGAAAACTCTGCCTGACCTAGATCCATGGTCGGTGAGCTTAAGTCCAACCTTTCGTGGTAATAGGCCCACCGGAAGTGCTTCGTTGGATCGAGAGAGGCTTGATTTGGTTATAACCTAAGTATACCTTGGCCCTGGGGTTATTTTCATCAATGTTAGGCCTATATATAGACCTTAAAACCCTAGCTCTCTTTTCCATACGAATTTCCTAACCCTAGCTAAGAAAGAGAGAGGAAAAGAGAGAGAAAGTGAGAGAGAAGTTGGTGAATCATCTTAGATTCTTTCTTGTTCTCCTTCATCCTTTAACCTTCTCTTTAGAATCGTTATTCCAACGATTCTGAGTTCATCCTTGGGTAAGTTAACCTAACCCTAATCTGTTTTAGAGCTTAGATGAGTCCTTATGTTGTTGTAGCTCATTTCTTTTCTTGCCTTAGGTTATCCTGTCGCCGTTGACGAAGACATATCGTCTGAAATCAGTTCGGTGTTCTTTTCTGGCTTAAGGTGCGGACTTTAAGTGTATAGGTTATGGTTTTCAAGGCTTTCAATGCCAGTTAATGGTTTATTCTTGTTATGGATGAGATTGCACATGTCGAATGTTATGTTTATGTTGCGTTCCTAATATGCACGTGATATATTGAGATTTGTGTATTCTATGTATATGTAGGAAGTACCGTATACGTATAAAATATGCACATGTGTTTGCCATGAATATTTGTGGTGTATGTATGCCAGATGTATGTGTGGCAACTCCTTGGCAAAAGGAATTGTCCAAATGCGTGTATTTCAACATACGTCATGTATGTTGAACTATGTACTCGTGTTTGTAGAAATGTCTGAATGATCTGGAGTGTAATATATCAACCTAGTATGAGCGTTGAGAAGCGATTCTCAACTCTCCTATTAGTGTGTATGATTTCCTTCATGCAAGTTACATTCTTTGTTGTTTAACTTCCAGCGTTACTTGTGTGTAAATCCATGTTAGGTTGATATTCTTCAAGTGCTTACATACCACATGATTTGAGTTGTTATTCCATTACTATTCTAAATTGTCGATATGAACATCTGTTGTAGTGGAATGCGTTTGGGGCTATGAGTTAGTCTAGGAAATCGGTAATCGGCCTTGAGATCGTGGCTGAGGTTGCTTTCGCCATAAAGGACGTGATTAGATGAACCCGAGTCGTATTAGAGTTGTCGGCAGTGGTTTGGCCACACAGAGTGTTTGCGCACTCTATGTCGTTCAACCCAACGTGCTCTCGTGCTAGTCGAGTTCGTCAAGTAACCCGATTGTCCGATGTATGTTCACCATGTATGGACGCTATTGTTTGAATCTAGGGTACCGAACTTACCAATGAAATCCTATTAACCTTGGTACCTTGATCCGCTAAGACTCATGAGCCAGACATGGTGGTATGGGACACCGTGGTTGAGCTATCGGCTTACGCTGGGGTGATGAGCCTCCCCGTAGTGACCAATGAGCAACCAAACTCGTGAGCCGATTATGGTGGTATGGGACACTATATTCGTGCTGTCGGCCTACATTGATTGGTGACGAGCCCTTTGTAGTGACCTCGAGCATGCCTGGATACCGCATTGAGGTGACAAGCCTTAGTGTAGTAACGAAGGTATGATAGGCGTGCATTGATTGGTGACGAGCCCTTTGCAACGACCTGAAAACATATGATCGTATGAGATTGTCTAGGACTGACGACCCTAGATTGGATCACTATTTGGATGGTGGTATGAGGAAGGTACCTTAGCTTCCCAATCCTGCTGTATGAAAAGGACTAATAATAACTTGGTAATCATGTTCATGCACCGCATTTGCATGTGCTTTGTAGATGTGGCGCACTTTGAGGCGATGTCATGCGTAACGTAAGATGAAGACGCTGAGGGTGTACGCATAAGGGCACGCATCATTTTGCATACATCCTTGCATTAACAAGAGTACTTAGGACATGTTTGATTGTTCTGCTTTATCATTACTGTTTGATTGAATTGATAACATGTTAACCTGTGCTTTATTGTTCCACTGAGTTGATCACTCACTCCCATGTTCTGGGGCGGTGTTTAAACACCCACCAGACTCTGTCTTAGTTGCTGATGTTGCAGATGTTGATGCGGCTCCTGAGGCGGAGCAGGAGTTTGATGATGATGAGGCTGCTTTCTCTTTTATGCAGTTTTTAGACGGTTTCTAATGAGCCTAGTTCTGATGCGCGAGATGCTGGGATTTCTTTTGAGAATTAAATGATGTAATTTGATACTTGTAAATTTGATAGTAACACTTGTAACACGACCTGGTATGTATATGTTTTTCAGGGATTTGCACATGTACACATATGATTATATAAGTCTTTCGCTTGCGTTTCTCACTTATCCCTGAATTATATTTGCTATTTGGCTTAATCTATTCCATGTTTTATGTGCTAATACAGACAACATACATCCATCATTGAATATGTTGCATAAGTGATGTTTTGGAACTCGGGAGTTGAGTTATGCTCGACCCCCGAATTTCAGGGCATTACAAGTTGATATCAGAGCATGAATTGGATTAAACCGGACCTGGGTTATGGTCACACACCACACGTTGTCACCACTTTAGTGTATTTGGGTGCGAGTTTATCGTAGATTGTATGTTTGTGTTCCGTTGCTTGTATCGGCGAAAGTTTATTGAAAACGATCGCCGAGATCGAGTCTGTGCTCTCTCCTGATCACACACAGCGACCCAAAACCTCTCCTAGACCATCTATTAATAAGTTTAGATGGTTTATCATCCCATCTTAACCCTTCAATCTTTAAGAAATCTTGTTTGTATCAGATTTCTGTCCGAATGGCCCGATAGCCGTCAAACCAAGCAAAGGGGCCGATCGGGGCTTTTCCAGGGGGACCTAGGGGGGACCCACGTCTTTTTGAGCATAGGGGATCAGGAGGACCTCGCCCAAACGGCGAGCCATCGCCGGTCAGTCCAGAGACCGGCGATGTCATCGCCGGTTCGACGAGGGCTTGTCGATCAGCGGGCCGGCTCGGGCCGACGTTTGTATGGCCTAATGTGGCCCACCCTTCCATGGTTTGCTGGTTTAAACATCTCCTATACCCTACTTCCTTCACAATCCTCCCTCCCAAGCTCTCTTTTCCTTCAAGTTCTTCTTCAAACTCCTCCAAATCCTCCCCAAATCTTCTTCTTCTTCCATTTTCGTGCAAACCCTACCAACTCATCTCAAAACCCTCACCCTCATTGCTGATTTCACTCCATTTCCTTCTCATTTGAGCTCTCACATCCTCCTTTGGATCTCAAGTGTGTGGAAGCTTCACCATCCTTCCCATTTCTCCTATTTCTCTCATTTCCTATGGCCCTCTTTGAGTTCATCACGACCATATTTTCCATCTCTACCCTTCTTTCTTTGATGGGGAAGAAGAGAGCGCCTGTGGATGAAGCCGGGCCTAGCCGCCCATCTTGTGCACGGAGGCCGAGAGGTGCCGCCGTGAGCACGACCGCCACCCGTGAATTTCAGACCAAGCGAGACCTTGATCCTCGAGCTCCCATTGGTAGGACCTTATTGGCAGAGTTGTCGCATGGAGTCTATGAAGGCCGTGGGGTCCTTTTTGAGGCTCATGTTGATCCACGGCTGTATGGCGAGTTTCTGTTGTTGGACCGCCTAGAAGGGGCTGGTTGGTGTCTCTTGTTTGAAGGCGAGTATCGCGCGAATGCAAGTACTGTTTGAGCTTTTTATGCCAATATTCGTGATCCATCGCTGGAGCCTCTGCAGTTCAAGATTCCTTGTGGTAGCGGTCGGGAGGCTATAGTCAATGTCGCTTTGATATCCCGACTCCTGAATGTGCCACTTGGTGAAGTGCATGCCAGTAAGAAGAATTTGAACAGTATGCGCGAGAGGGATCGTTGCACTCGATCCTTGTGTGGTCGTCTGGTCGAATGGCAGCCGAATAGAAGTCTTCTAGCCGACCGGAGTATACGTGGGGGTGCTATGTGTTGACCCTTGCTCTATAGAGAGCATAAACTTAGGTCCTTGACCTGTGTGGTCCAAAACCTGAGTGTTGTGTGTTGACCCTTGCTCATGGGAGCATAAATTGTCAGGTTCCTTGTGTGGATCCTTGGCCTTTGTGGCCTAAAATTTGTGTGATGTGTGTTGACCCTTGCTCCTATGTGGGGCATAAACTTATGTCGTGGAGACACATTAGAGTCAGCCTAGTGTAGGTTGTACTGGTTTGAGGTGAACCTGATTTGAAACCTCCGTTAGTGAGATCCAGTAAACTCAAGGGTTAAGTGCGTCCATCGGAAGTGGAGTAGACACGTAGTCAAACCACTATAAAAACAATCGTGTTTGAGATTGCCATTTACTTCTACTGCTTGTGTGATTTCTCTAAATGTTCTCATATTGCATGTGTACATGATTATCTAAAACTAAGTAGAATCACACCTCACACACAGTCACATCTATCATGAACTATGTTTCTTATCTTATCTATGTTTTGAATAAGTTTGTGATTGGATCCTCTATTTGGCTTGGAAGCCATTAGAGTTACTTTGAAGAAATCCTGATACTTGCATATTTATTTAGAATAGGGTTGATAGGTTTTTAAATGATCATAAAATATTAAAAAGTCTTATTCACCCCCCTTTGGGACATCTTGGCATATTCCTACTTCAACTAAAGCGGTCATTACCGCAATTTCACTAAGGACAGTGATGGTGTCCCAGTAAGGTCATAGCGGATGATCGTCTGCTAAGAGGGAAGCGGTTTCGTTTCCTTTTACAAGAATCGTCGGGTCAAACCGTGTTTGACCCGACTTCTCGTTTGGTGCACGGTCAGTGCACTTGTGTGTGTACTTGCGACCTCCAATGGGGCCCACGGTAAGGGGTTGAGCCCAAAATTAAAGCATATCCAAAGATCAGATGAGCCATACAACATGAAACGATGGTACTAGGATTTCACCGTTGAAACATTTCTAGGCCCTATAGTGATGTTTATTCATCATCCAACCTGTTCATAAGATCATACAGACATAGATGAAGAGAAACATCCTACTACAGCTGCCCATGACCTTTCTTCACTTGATGGGCACCAAAATCAATGATTAAGGGGGATGATCTGTCAATTGGGTCACTTTTACAATGATCTAAGGGCTAAAATTCAACGTACAGTTAATTAAGGATTCATAGGCATGGTATAAAATTTCATATTAAATAGATAGTGGGAACTATGTAATCTAGAATTCAGGGGTCTAGGTTAATGGTATTTTCGTAATTATCACTGATCTAAGAGTTTTGTGAAATATAATGGTTCTACCTGGTTTTATAAACTTTTCTGAACAATTTTTACAAATGAACTTTCATCTAAATTATTACGAATAATTGGTTATTCACTAATTCACTTAAGAGAAGTACATATGTCAAGTCTCATGAAGGATGGTCTAGTCTTTAAAATCAACAGTCAATTGGCTTGATCTATGAATGGAGATCATTCTCAATGGTTAGGCTTGTGTCAGGACAAGGATGTAAGGCTAGGATAGTTGGATTGCTATTGTACACATGTATATATTATGTTGAATATTATGGTAATGCTTGAGAACTTTTGATGCTCAAGTATTGAAAAGTTTGGGGTGTTACACTATCAGTAGCACAAGATGATAAAGAGGATGTATGAACGGGTGGTTGATAAGGTTGAAAGTAACAAGTCCATCGATTTCTTTTATTTTCCCTTATCTCATCAGGTTAAAGACAGAGATGTAATAGAAGATGATTCTCTAGAGCCAATTAAGTGAACATTCTTCATTTGTATCAGATCAAGCAGCCTTCCCTTTAGAGAAGGGAATGAATTCTGATGTGAACCCTACTATCCTAATAGGTTCGCTTGGCAATTTGGTTATTACAATCAGACTATTTTGGAAGATGGGGAAGATGTGACTCGAATTATGTAGAGTTATAGAGTGGGTCCATACAATTGGGCACTCAAATAGAAGTAGCTCTTAGTCATCTGTATCGATTCCCACTTCGTCCTTCCTGGTTACAATCATCAGGTCCAGGCTTCTTACTACTGGATGCGGTGGTGGGTGTATCAATTTTATCTTATGCATCACTGTTATTTAGTAGACTATCCTGTCTGGCTACCTCCTCCTAGATTATGACATTATAGACCCAAACAAGGTATTGGTTTTATAATAGAGAAAGATCATGCGGCTACTCCTGGTCAAATCTGTTGAAAAAAATCATTAGAAGAACCCATTTGTCAGATAAAACCAGCCAATACTCTAGAATGATGGATCACCTACGGGACTCCCATGGACCTTTTGAAGTGATCAGGAAGACAACATATCGAGACTACAGCTCCAAGTCCGCCATAGGCCCCTGAAGATCCACCTACCGATCTTTATACTCTAACTTAAATAGTAACGGAAGATATAAGAGAAAAGGCTAATACGAGCATATCCCATCCATTGAGATCTCAGACAGGATCCTATTCTCTCCAAGTGCAAACCCAAAAAAAAACATTCCTCCATCTCCAATGAATGTCCCAACACCATCCGCTAAAGTGGGTCCCTCAACTAAGGGTGGCTCCAGAAGAGAGCTCATCAAGTTCATCTGGGGAGACTAAAACTGACAAATCATCATCTGGTAGTAGCTCGGCTGAAGAAAATGATTCATTAGAGGATGAGGTGCAGAGAGGAGATGAAGAGATAAACGTTAATGAAGAGGCGAAATTAGGGATGCTCCTGTCATAGAAGCTCTGGAAGAACCTCAAAATGTCCCCCTCCAAATGTTTGTGCGAGCACACCTGTTAAAGAGGAGTACCTTAATTATGGGGAATTCAGTTATTCTCCTAGCACAAATAACTTTATTTCATTCAGCACTAACTATTCGCCTCTGCCTCGCAATCTTTCGCATGTTCCTCCAATTACTATTCTGTAACCTGATCCTCAAATCCTCCACGGCATTATAGAGGTTTCATCATCAGGGGAAGTATGAATTTCAGTGCTAAGGATGCAGACATTAACGGAGGTACTAATTTCACCTCATAGTGTGGAGGTGGATTAGGATATGTCGAACCCCCCACCAGTTGCTGAGGGAAAAAGGAATGCAGCAGAACACACTTATCCTGGAGAGACCACCCTCAGCCAGTAGCTCGTGGGCTTCAATTTCCATCAAAACCCAGCAGTATAACGACTCCCACGACTCTAGATTCGAGTACTGGAGCTAAAGAATTATCTTTTAATATCATGGATGCTGCTATAAATGTTCCTGGCCCTTCACATAGACCTTCTGAGGCAGGAGTACCATCAACATCAGTCTTTCCACGTTCAGCTCCTACAACCGGTATATTCCTTTCCAACATATTTACTCACTTTATACTTTTAGCAAATGATATTCTCTATTCCTTTCATTTTTTTTCCTTTGTAGTCATTCCGTCTTCTAGTGGTTTGGCGACTTCCAATTCAATAGCCACAGTGTCAGATATTCTCTTATTGGAGAAGATCCCTCCCTACAAGCTTATCCTTATTAAAGGCACCTTATTAGTTACTATCTACGTATTCAAAGATCCGAAGCAATGGCCCTTTTCAGGTAATACTTTAGTAGTTTTAGACAATGCTGTGAAGATGGCTAACATCAACATCTTGCCTTTACACAAATCTTTGGTTCACTTCTATGCTTCTCTATGACAATTAGAACCAGCCCACAATATAGTTATTGCTCTTGAAATTTTGTCTCATCGGAAGGAGTTGTTGTTACTTAAAGATAAGATTTCTAGGGTTACGACCATGATTTCCAGTTATAATAACAAGTATATTTCCCTTCAAAAACAATTAAAAGCTTCTGAGTAGAATGTGATGACCATTGATGAACAAATATCCAATCTTAGGGAGCAAATAACTCACCTTGAAGTTCAATGGAAAGAGGAAGAGTTAAGGATAAGCAAGATTAAGGTGGATATTGAAGATAATGTTCATATTGTTGAGCTCGAGAGGTCATAAATTTTAAGAGATGAAGCGATAGTTGATTCTCTAAAACAGGAATTGGATGGTGCACCTGGCCAAGCTAAACGCACCATCGAGGCCGAGTTAAACACTGTCACTGCCCAAGTGCAATTTAAACCAGGTTCACAGAAGTATATGGTTGCCTTAGGCATTTATAAGGAAATATGATGTTTTCATAACTATCATGTATTAACATTTTCAGATATATGAAATTTCAGTATCATTTTCGAAGTGATTTCTACGTATGGCTATTGTAAAATAGCTGACATTTACATTTCAACTGCAAACCCTGGTAATTGAAAAGCATAATGAAAGTGCCTTGTTTGTCAATATACGTGAATGAGTCTGTCAATCAAGTGAGCCCCATATTGAAGATATCAAGTTTAAGACTCATCAAAATGAAGACAAATGAACATGCTTAAAAGTTAAACTAAGCCTCATCTACCCATACAAACCCTAACGGGTCTATGCCCCTAAAAGAACCTAACTTACCAACAAACTACTTTTAAAATATCTTTTAGTAAGATTGGTTTCTTGCACCTTGAGTATTGGAGGAAGTATGAATTATACATGTAAAACCAATGTCCTGATGATTGCATCGATATGCAATCAAGGAAAACTTCGATGGAATCGAACATGGTTCGATTGCATCGAAAACAAGCCCATATAGTCCAACAACAAACTGAACAAATGTTGGGTATTGTCGATTGCATCGAACCCGTATTGATTAAATCAACCTTGGGATTATTTCCTTCATATCTAAAAAAATTCTAAGTGCTTCTCGATGTAAGCAAACCTTCTTTGATAGCATCGAGAGTAAGTTATCGATGGCATCGATATAAGGACCAGTTTGTCCAGCAAGCTTTCAATGAAAATCTAATATTTTTTATCACATCGAAGACCTTTCGATGTCATCGAAATTGAAATTTCAATAACATCGAAGGTCTGATCGATGACATTGAAAAAGGGACAAAAATGTCCAGCAACCAGAGTAAATTTTACAATGAAAATCCCAATGGCATTGAGCCACCTCTTGATGACATCGAAGGCATCTTCGATGGCATCGAATAGAGCCTGCCCAGCACCTATTTAAACACCTTGGTACAGGCTGTCGATGGCATCGACAAGAGCAGATTTCTGCCCATTTTTTTACTATTGGGATTCAATTTTATATAACTTCATGGGTTACTTCTTGGTAAAATGAGCAAGAATATAGGAGAGCTTGAGAGAGTTATTGTAATAGTTAATACCCTCATCCTCAAGCCCTCTTTCTCATTTCATCATTTAATCTATAACACAAGCATTTATTGTCATCTTCATTACTTGGATTGAGTCATGAACTCTGGCATTCATTGAGTTTCCAGTAGCACCTCATAATGGTAAATCATTGTGTTGGAATCCTTTAATGTTTAGCTTATAGGAATCTTCTCTAAACTCTAAAGACAAATCATTTATTGGAGAAGGTCAGACCAAACCCTAAACCAACTGTAAGGCCCATATCATAGACCGTACCATTCCGTAGGCTTTCGTGATCCTCCTGGTTGAATTCTAGCAACCCACGACCTATAATCGGCATTTGTGCGCAACCCTGAGTCGTATCCCATATTCTAGAGTTGGCTCAACTCAAGACTTATATCCTTGCGACCGCGCCATCACCGCTATTCCGACGTCGCGTCTCGCATGCTGATACGATACACAGGCCAGGAGATGTGGATCCGCATTCATTTCGAGGAAAACGTCACGTATTTGTAAAATCCAAGAGAACCTTTCAAATCAATCCCATCAATTAAGTACACATCACACCTCAAGTCAAGTACAAGTAACCCATACCCTACCCTTACCTCTCTCTTACACAAGTACCCTAAAGTCAACTCTCTCTCGCTCTCTCTCTCCATCCATCACCCATCCCTTACATCACATCTCTCTTCACTCCCAAGCAACCCCACCATGAGAGAGAACGTCCAAGCTCTCCATGAGAGAGAGCTAGGTCATGTGGCCCACTTCCTACCCCTCTCATCTCTCATCCTAGCCATTCAATCTCCATCATCTTCCATTAAAGAGGAAACCAAGGAGCTAAGGAAGCCATGGGACCGAGAAGGGGCGAAATCGGTGGGTGACTACCGTTGATTTTTAATTTGATGGCCCACTTATAATGGGACCCAATTTGATGTATTTGTTGAAATCATATGAGGGGCCCATACTGGCGGGGTCCCTCCATTACACCGTCTCTCTCTCTCTCTCTTTGTTCTTGATGATGATGATGATTGTATGACTCACTTGATCCCACCGTCCATGAGATGGACCCCAACTTGAAAGCTGATTGGCTGGTGCGTCTGACACTAGCTATATAGCTACTGTATTGCAGCCATCAAAGTTCCATGGACCCCACGTGATTTATGTGCCTTATCCCTACCGTCCAAATAAGCTGGACGGTGGGTCCATTGTGATG
Organism: Magnolia sinica; assembly: GCF_029962835.1. Lineage (NCBI taxonomy): Eukaryota > Viridiplantae > Streptophyta > Magnoliopsida > Magnoliales > Magnoliaceae > Magnolia > Magnolia sinica. The sequence goes on from NC_080581.1 coordinate 43,349,332, forward strand.
TAGGCGTGGCACCCACCTACCACGTGTGGGGCCAGCCATGATATATATGTTATCCACATTGTCCATTATCAGGAAGGTGAAGACCACCTTGATGTATATGGTTCGTCCACCTAGTGGGACCTGCCCTGCATGCTTTGCAAGTATGGGGTGTGGGGCCTACCACGATGGATGTGTTGAATCCACACCGTCCAATCCCGTATGGTGAAAAATGAGTTGGCTGGGTACCTCACACCAGTCATATAGCTAGTGTATTGACGCCACCAAGCTCTATGGGTCCCACTGCTGTGACTCAGCATGGTCTGTGGGACCCAACTGAGATATGTGTTTCATATCCATCCCATCCGTCCACTTTTCTAGGACATGGGACCCACCCCACACATGTGGCACGTGTGAGGGTGGGGCCCACCTGATATATGTATTGTATATCTATACCGTCCATCCGTTTTGGGTCCCACACAGCAATTGTTGTTGCCATTGACGTCAGTAAATTTTATGGGACCCACCTTCAATGCATGTGTTTCATCAGCACCGTCCATCTGGACGGTGCCATGTTCGGCCCCACCATGATGTATGTTTTGTATTTCAGGTCATCTGTGCCTAGATGGTCCTGTAGGACCCACGCATGTGGTACGTATTAAATCCACACCGTCAGCCATTGCACACGTTTTTTTTTTGGTGTTTCAAAGAGAATGAGTTAGATCTAAATCTCATGTGGGACCAACTCTGCACGTGTGGAGGGTAAGGTCCACCTTGATGTATGTATTTTACATCACCTGTTGAGTGGCTGGACATGTGCACCACCATGATGCAGTGTTATATCCGCACCATTCGTGCAGTGGCCCTCCTTGATGCAGTGCTTCATCTACACCATTTATCTGTGGACCTCACTAGATGTATGGGTTGTATCTGCACACCGTCCATCCCATTTGATGAGTTCATCCTAAGGCTTGAGACAACATGAGGCAGGTCCGTTTATCAGGTGAACCATGCTGTAAAAAATAGTGAGGGTATTGAACGGCTACCCTTGAAACCCTTTTGGTTACATAGAAGCTTTGGATCAATTAAATATTTGTCTTTCCACTTAATTCAGGTCTTTGTGACCATATGCACAGATTGGATGGAAGTAAATGTTATGATGGGCCCCGACCCTGTGAACTGTTTAACGGTGGAGATCATTGTCACCACTGCTATTTGTGGTATGGTCCAGATGATCTTTGATCCTTATAACCGCTGCTATTGTTGGTACGGCTCATGTATTGCGACCCATCTTGATGCATATGTGGCCCATTGATGTGACTCACTTGATGTATATCTGGCCCATTGGTGTGGCCCGTTAATGCAACCCACTTGATGTTTATAAGGCCCATTGGTGCAGCCCGTTGATGCGGCCCACTTGATGTATATGAGGCCCATATGATGAGGCTCGATGTGTTGTATATGAAGCCCACGTGATACGGCCTATTGTGATATGTGAGGCCCATATGGTAAGGCCCATTATGATTGTACGAGGCCCATTGAGATTGTATGTGACCCATTATGTTGTGTATTATGCCCTTTGTGTGAGGCCCATTATGTTGTGTATGAGGCCCTTGAGTGAGGTCATGGGCCCACTATATGATTGGCCCTATAAGGGCCACTCCTTAGGAGCAATGTTGGTTAAATGTCCACATTGTTACCTTCCCTTAGGCCCTTTGTTAGGCCGATTATCGGTGCCGGTTCTCAATGCCAATTATTGGTGCTGGTTATCAATACCAATTATGAGTATGTGACCGCATAGCATCATGATACATGCCTATACACGTCATCTGCATGATTGTTATGAGGTGTGGTTTACCATTGCATATGTCAAGGGGCAAGTTGTTTATGAGACTCCCTGATAGGCGGAGTCGTCCCACATGAGCGACGGTATGCGCAAGATTGATCCATGATTGGACTGTGTGACTCATGCATCTCGTATTTTGTGATATGACCACCGTACACCCTAGTGACATCAAGGTCGTGTCCTCCACAAGCATGTCATGGATGGCCAGATGAGACACTAAAAATGTCCAGTTCTAGCATACGGGCACCATAGATGTCCCTGGGTGGAAATTCCTAAACCTCCGTGGCCAGGAGACTCCCCAATGTTTAGACCGAGTGGATATATATGAGCTCATATGGGCCATATACCAGTAGGCCACATCTCCTACTGTGTCGTGGTTGGTTAGGAGGAGGTGTGACCTTACCTGCTTGAGTGAGGGGGCAATATCTAGGTTGAGTTTGACCAGCTTGAGGAATGGGTTCGCTATTGATGAGTTGGGCCCGATATTGGCAGGCGGATAGTAAGGTCTCTTCCACTTACCAAGTTGTGCACTCGGATAGGGGCAGCAAGCTGGCATAGAGTGTAATATACCCCAGTGATGATCCTAGAGATTTACGGTACTGATATATGGACTTATTGAGCAGGAGTTGCATACTCAGCATTTTTCTCATTCATTCATTCATTCATTATCCACTCGAACTGGTGGTGCGTAACTAATTGTTGTGTACTTCACAAGGACTAGGATTTCGATTGGGGTACACGACCAACCTGAGATCAGGAGTCTACCACATTGAGTCTAACTATCCAAATTTAGGTATGGGACTGGTTTGGATAAAAGTCCCTTGTGATGGACCCCATAGCCTGTGATACTACGTACTATCATCCTGACTTCACACTCCAGCTTGGTCATTACATTCGCACCGCATACTACATCCACGGCATACAACATTTTGGTTTGCTATGTTTCTACATTTATATGGCCTAAATGATCCTGACGGTATTCGTGGACTTATCAGGATTTGCATATTGCATTGAATCTTCAGTATACGATGTTTGGCTTATTATGTCTCCGTATTGTATAGTTAATCTACATTGCTTCCTCAGCATGTGATATTAGCCTATTATGTTTTTGCATCGCATAGCCTGGATAAGGCTGATGATATTTATGGACTTACTAGCATGTTTCCGCATTACTCTGATATTATACGATTTATGGATTACCAGTTTTCCACTTACTCTGATATTTATATGCTTGGCATGTTCATCGAACACACTTTCACCACCCTCTAAGCTTTCTATAAGCTTATACATGATAAATGCGTGCAGGTGGCGTTAGGTCACAGCAATGTTGAGCTTGGAGCGTGCGGCGGTCTTTTGGAGCTTTGATTTTCAATATATGTATTTCCCTTTCAGCACTGTATTCAAATGTTTATATTAGTGGATATGTGATGATGATGTTGCCTTTGTGATTTGGGTAAACTTGTGGTTATGTATTACGAGTTAAATATATGTTGGAAAATCCTCCTTGTACGACCCCAGGATCGGAATCTGGGATATGGGCACTGAGAGCCGAGAATGGGGTACTATGGAGGCTATCGGCACTGAATTCGGCGATCAGGAATTTTGTGAGCCCGGTTTCCGAGTTTGAGGCGTGACACCAACAACCTCAGAGCATTAATTAGAGCATCGAACGAATGGTTGTTGTTTAAGGGAGCTAAAGACTTTTCATCAACAGGAAGATCTTCATCAACATATGCTGACAAGGGGCTCACTCACTTATAAGTATAAGAGTCCAAAGAGTCTAAAGCCTCTTTTTTGTGTAGGATTTGGTTTTAGATTTTGTTCTCAAATTCGCTAAGAACTTTTGAAGGCCTCCGACGGGAGAATACGTATAGTGACCTTGTGTAGGACTTGTTGCCTTGTGTTAGCATTGTATGTTTGCCTTGTGTAGGCATAGTGAGTTACCATGTGTAGGCTCCTAAGGTTTTCTTATGTAGACTCCTTAGCTAACCTTATGTAGGTTATAAAGATTTATGGTTAACCTAATTTAAAACCATTGGATAGTGAAATTTGGCACACTCTAGGGTGGAGTGCATCAGCCGGGAGTGGAGTAGGCAAGTAGCCAAACACTATTATTGATGTGTTTGTGATGATTGATCTTGCATATATGTATTGACTATTTTAATGTTTACATTATGCACAATACATGTTTAATATAATGTAGCACTTAGATTTCCACTATCTTAGAAGTTGAATATGAATGACTTCTTGATAATCCTACTTAACTCATTTTAAAACTGGTAGAATTTATAGTTAAGAAGTATTAAAGTTTTAAAAGTCCAATTCACCCCCCTCTAGGACACTTGGACATATATCCGTTCTTCAATAGTAGCGTTCCTACTGCAATTTCAATTGAAATTTGAGCAGGTTCCTCTTGAAGGGTTTAATAACCTAGAGGGAGATCTTAATTGAAGGTGGAATTATGACCAAGGGAGAGGGACCATCGGTCTCTTGACCACCTATCTTTGATGGTTCAAAATATGCTTATTGGAAAGCTAGGATGAACATCTTTCTACACTCCATAGACCATGATGTGTGGGAAATTGTTGAGAATGGATATGTGCCACCAACTGAAAAAGTGGCACTTGGTAATGGCACAACCATCTTTAAACCAAAACCAAAAACTATGTGGACTGACTTTAATAACCAAAAGAAAACATGTGAAGCTAAAGCAATGAATGTTATATACTGTGTAGTCTCACAAGAAGAATTCAAACAAATCTGTATGTGTGGAACTTCTAAAGAATCTTTGGATTTATTATAAACCACCTATGAAGGAACAAGCACAATAAAGAGATCAAAGTTGCAGCTCTTGACAACTCAATTTGTACATATAAAAATGGATGGACATGAAACATTTATGGAGTTTTATACAAAGTTAAATGACATACGTAATTCCATGTGGGGACTTGGAGAAAAAGTACCGGTACCTAAAGTATTTAGGAAAATCTTGAGATCCCTACCAGAATGCTTCAACTCCAGAGTCACCACCATTGAAGAATGTAGAAACCTTGATGAAATGAAGGTAGAAGAGCTTGTGGGTTCTTTACAAACCTTTGAACTACACTTCAAAACTCCTACAAAATCCAAAAATAATGTTCTCAAGGCCTCTAAAACCATAACATCAATAGAGGAAGGAGAAAGTCAGAACGATGATGAGGAGGAGGAGGTTTCTCTTTTGACTAAATAGTTCAAAAATTCTTCAACAAGAACCGTGGCAAAACACACAACAACAAGGGAAAACAATGGGACAACAAGCGCCAGATAGAAAAATCTTTCAGAAAGTCCAAAGAACCCTAATGTTATAATTGGTGGAAGTATGATCATCTATCCACTGAATGTCACACAAAGAAATCAAAAGGAAAGGCCATGGCAACCACATGGGATGACACCGAATACTCAAATTCAGAAACTAGAGAGTCTGAAAGTGATGGAGACCAAAAGTCATTGAAAATACTCATGGCCTCCATCACCACCGTCATTCCTAATCTAAGGGACAATGAGGAGATAGGTGAGCAACAAATCAAAAATGCATCCTCCTTAGATGATGAATAAGAAGAAGAGGAAAGGGAAAGCATACATGATGCATATGATCAACTTTACACTCATAGCATAAATATTCTCAAAAAGCTTGGCATTGCTGATAATAAGTATAAACAACTACATAAAGATCTGTATAAAACTTTAGCTATAAATATTCATTTGATCAATGATCTTCAGCAATACCATGCTGACAATGACAAGCTTGAAAGGACAACAACATCCCATATCTTTGAAATAAAAAAAGCTGAACAAACAGATTAAGCACTCATAATCTAAAAATGACAACCTGAAATCTAAAAATAAACATCTAATCTCTAAAAATCATAAACTGAAAATAGATGTAGAAAAATCACAACATTCAGCTGAACTTAGTCATAGGTTTTCCCAAAGCAATGAAAAACTTCTAGGAATGGGAAGAAATCTTAAGGATAAGAGAAGCTTAGGTTATGAACTTTGCAAATCAAGCCCCTCTCTTACACCTCCTGTGACTAAGAAAATAGTTGCTTCTGGAAGCAACACGAGAAACACTCCTATCTACCATGCATGTGGAGATTTGGGACATTATAAATTTGAATGTCTTACGTTTGGACAATCCCACTCCACTTCCGGGTCAAACTTTACAAGTAAATTCAAACCAACCACAAAAATAGTTCAAAATTCAAAGAATCCTTCAAAGGACATACCAAAGAAGGAATGAAATATCCCACTCCACCTAAGATGACTAAAAGGATAGAGTTGCTGAATCATGTAGCTCAATTGAATCAGAAGACCAAAGAAATGATGAAACAAGGGAATCTAAATCAGTTGCCAAAAAGTCCAAAGCACCCATGAACAACCAACTTTAAGGAGAAAATAAAAAGAAAACATCATCTCCAAAAAAGATGGTCACTAAATGGGTGATCAAAATTGAGAACAAATGCCTTGCAATTCATATCGTACTTAAAGTAAACAATAGTTCTAAATGGTATCTTTATAGAAGTTTCTCGAAACATATGACAGGTGACCGAACCCACTTTTATTATTACTCAGAATTTAATGGTGGGTCAGTTACATTTGGAGATGGGAGCTCTGTTAAGATAGTAGGACGAGGGATAATAGTTGGGCCTAGTTTGCCCAAGATTGAAGATGTTCTTTGCCTAGAGAGACTAAAGCACAATTTTATAAGCATTTCCCAGTTTTGCGACAAAGAACATTTAGTCACATTCTCCAAAGATATGTGCAAGATCTCAGACCTTGTAGGTAACTTGATTATGAAAGGTCCTCGCACAAGTGACAATTGCTATGTAATTGAAAGTAGAGGAGAAAGTGTCCCATCCACAAGATGCAACATGGCTGTAGATAATGAGTCTAAACTATGGCACCAAAGACTCGAGCATGTGCATTACCAGAACTTGGCTAAACTCAGCTCAAAATATTTGGTGAGAGGACTCCCTAAGATTGGGAAGGAAGAGAAGATTGTTTGTGGTGATTGCCTCAAAAGAAAACACATAAAAATTTGACATAAAAAGACAACCACTGTAGCAACTACCAAACAACTTGACTTATTGCATATGAATCTAGTGGGACCCACCAAAGTTAAGAGCCATGGTAAAAAGAGATACTTTCTGATAGTGGTATATGATTACTCCAGATTCACTTGGGTCATTTTTCTCCAGGAAAAATCTGATGCATTTGATGAATTCTAGAAAATGGCAAAACGACTCCAAACTGAAAAGAGATATTACATAAAACGTATATAGAGTGATCGTGGTGGGGAATTTGATAATGATTGATTCCAAAAATACCGTGATGAAAATGGAATTTGGCATGAATTCTAAGCCCCAAAAACACCACAACAGAATTGAGTGGTTAAAAGAAAAAACAGGGTGTTACAAGAAATGGGCTCGGTTATGCTTAACAGTAAAAATGTGGCTAAAAGTTTTTGGGCCGAAGCTGTCAACACCGCCTGCTACATAATCAATAAAGTATATCTTAGGGCAGGATTGAACAAAACTCTGTATGAACTGTGGTGTGAAAAATATCCTAGTGTTAAATACTTTCATGTCTTTGGTAGTAAATGTTATATTATTAGAGACAGGGATCACCTAGGCAAAGTTGACTCTAAAAGTGACGATGGTATTTTTCTAAGATATTTTATGAACAGTCGTGCTTACAGAGTTTAGAATTTAAGGACCCTAACAATTCAAGAAACTGTCAATATGGTTGTTGATGACCAACCTCATGAAAAAAATGGTCCTCCAATTGATGAGGAGGATGATGTGGATCCATATATAATAGGTAAATCTGATGGAAAATCCACCTCTCCTCTTGAGTCTCAACCTTTGAGTAACACACCAATCATCAAGGATCATTCCATCAATCAAATCATTGGAGATCTGGGTACCGGTGTGAAGACTCACAGCTTGAGATCATTAATAGCCATCTTTTTTTCACCTCAAAAATTGAACCCAAAAATGTTATAGAAGCACTCAAAGATGAACACTAGATTGTAGTAATGCAGGATGAGCTGCAACAATTTGAAAGAAATAAAGTGTGGTAACTAGTTCCCAAGCCATAAGGAACAAATATCATCAAAATAAATTGGATCTTTAAGAATAAGTTTAATAAATCTGGGAATGTAATGAGGAACATGGCTAGACTTGTAGCACAAGGCTACTCACAAATTGAGGGCCTTGATTTTGATGAAACTTTTTCCCCCACAGCATGCCTCGAGTCTATAAGGATTCTCATGTCCACTGCATGTGCATTGCAGTTTAAATTATTTCAAATGGACGTGAAAAGTGCCTTTCTCAATGATGTACTTGAGGAAGAAGTATACGTAGAACAGCTAAAAGGATTCCTTGATCCTACACATCCTCAACATGTATACAGATTGAGTAAAGCACTTTACGGTCTTAAGCAAGGACCCCGTGCATGGTATGAGCGTATGACTCAATTTCTTTTAGACCACCACTTTTGTAGGGGAAGCATTGATAAAACAATGTTTACACAAAAGATCGGGAATGCCCTACTAATTGGCCAGTTTTATGTGGATGACATAGTCTTCGGATCCACTTATGAAAATGCTACTCACAAATTTGCTGAATTAATGAAGTTAGAATTTGAGATGAGCATGGTTGGTGAGATCAATTTCTTTCTAGGGTTACAAGTGAAACAAATGCAAAATGGGATATTTATATGCTAGTCCAAGTATGTAAAGGAATTGGTAAAAAGATTCGAACTTGAATCTAGTCGTACCCATCATACCACCATAAGCATCACACTCAAACTTTCAAAGATACAAATGGAAAGAGTGTGGACCAACACTTGTACCACAGCATGATAAGGAGCTTACCCTACCTAACCGCGAGTCGACTTGATATTGCTTTTAGCGTAGGAGCATGCACTAGATTTCAGGTTGATCCTAAAGAATCACATTTATCCACGGTTAAAAGAATTATTAAGTATGTGGCTGGGACTACCGACTTCAGCTTATGATACCCATTTAACACATCTACCATCATTGTCAGGTACTCAGATGTTGATTGGGCTGGGAATATTGATGACTGCAAATAAACCAATGGTGGTAGTTTTTATATTGGCAACTGTCTTGTATCTTGGCATAGTAAGAAACAAAACTCGATATCTTTGTCTACTACTGAGGCCGAATACATTGCAGCTGGTAGTTGCTGCACACAACTTCTTTAGATGAAGTAAATGTTGTTGTATTATGGTATTGAACAATCCATAATGACACTATTTTGTGATAATACCATTTCAATTAATATTTCAAAAAATCCAGTCCAACATTCAAGAACAAAGCACATTGACATCCGACACCACTTTATACGTGAACTTGTAGAAGAAGACATTATTGTGTTGGAGTATGTGCCTACCAAGTAGCAACTTGCCGATATATTAACAAAACCATTGGATGCCAATAGATTTGGAGATGTCTAAAAATCTATTGGAGTGTGCGTGGTTTAAACCTATCTAAGAGGCCTACTTGGTTTAATTGTCATATTTGAGGATCTGAAGCCTCACTATTCTTTTTTAATATATGTATATTCAATTTTATCTTTTTTATTGTGTGCATTCCTTTTTGGATGTACCAAATACAAATTTATTGGTAAATATATGTGTACATCTCTAAGAATAGGTTAGTGCATGCTGAACTGGTAAAAATTATTTTTTAGACTACTTCGATGAAATCAAAGGTCATTCGATGGCATCGAATAACTCTTCGATTACATTGAAAAACTCTTGAATCTCACTGACCTAACTGGACAATTTTGATTACATCAAAAGTGTTTCGATGGAATTGAAGTTCTTTCTTCGATGGCATCAAAGTAGTGAGATTTATATATACTGCGTGGGTGGGACTTTTCATTCTCCATCAGCTTCCTGCGTCTGTTCATCTCCGAACTCATCTTGGAGCTCCGATTACCACTTTATACTTCGTGTCTCTTCACCGTTTTTGCTCTCTAAATTCGTAAGAACTTCCATTTGTGATCATCCACTCTCATTCCATCGGATAGTCTTATCAAGGCTTGCTGAAATCAATTTGGGGTTTTTATTATTTAGGGTCTCTTCATCCCATTTTGTCTAGCATTTCCTTCTATATTGTCCATTTCTCATGAGCATCTTACAATGCCGAAGGAGAAAGTAAAAGTAATAGCGGTAGGGGAGACCTCTAGACCAAAAAGGACCAAATAATGTGCATGCCCAAAATCCATAAGGCCAACACATCTGGAGCCCTCGCCGCTTGTTTCCCTACCCCCGAGGTAGGAAACATCATGTCAGGAAGCTCCCAGACCTAACATTCAAATTCCACTCATCCCACCTCCTCCAGAGAACTTATATGAAAATTTTAGGGAGAGGAAGATGTTGAGGGTCAAATATTACATATTAAACCCCATTTATTACTTGGTTTTATGAGCATGATAATGCTTAATGTTCTATTTTAATCATGTTTGTGTTGCAAGGTGAATTTAAGAGCTTGAATTGAAAAGGATGCTAAAAGCATAGATTTAACGCTCAAGAATTACCAGGCCAAAGATTGGATCGTAGAAGACCAACAATGAAGAATTCACATGCAAAAGATCCAAGAAAACCAAGTCAAGAGTGACGAGAATCGAAGTTTTGAAGTGAATTTCTATGATCCTCGACTAGTCCTACCTCTTGCTCGACTAGTCCTGGCCCTACTCGACCAGTCGAGGATTCCTTGACTCGAACACTAGCAGTAAATTCCTCTAAAATCAGGTCATCCTTGACCAGTCGAAGGAAACCCTTGACCAGTCGAAGGTTGTTCTCGACCAGTCTAAGGTTATGCAGACAGCACACAAATTGCAGAAATTTAAGGCAGTTTCTAGATTTTTCCAACTCGATACGAAAGTTTGAGTTAGGAGTCCCTAGGATGTTCTTAGGCATCTTCTAGGGTTTAAGGAGTGGAGCAAAAGCATGGAGAAGCCATCGCCAAGAGTTTTTCTTCCCTTTCTTTAGTTGTTTTTATGCTTTTCTTAAGAGATTTTAGTTCAATCATGTCTATGGTTGGCTAAACCTCTCAGCTAGGGCTAAGAGGTGAAGCTTGTAACGTGATGGGATGTTTTCTATTATTTTGATTCATGTTTAAGTTAAACTATCTTTTATTATAGTTTTATATTTAAGAAATACTTTCAATTTTTAATGGTTTGTTGTGACTCAAATTACAATAGATCTACGATAGCTTTAAGTATGTTCTCTTCATGTATCGAGATTGTGAAATTAGGCAATCCTGTTGTTCACCATCGTCCCATGGGCATGGTTGGGTGATGGAATCCTACCTAATCTTCCCAGTTCTCTTATGATTGGTTGTGGGATTGGTAAATCCTGTTGTTTGCCTTGTCTCATGAGCATGGTTTTGTGATGGAATCACTTCTAGTTCTCACACCTCTCATCCATTGAGAATTAGGTCAAAGGAAGTTCAGATTTGGTTTTACTAAGATATCTTCTAACTGGATAAGATGGGACTCTGATTCTAGTTGTGTCCTTGAATCGAGCATAGATCTCCCTGATCTTTACAAGTGGATCCTTAGAAACCCTAGTTACCACCTTTGAATTTGCTAGTTTTAATCACTTTAATCACAATTACTCTCTCAAATATTTCCAGATTTAGATTTTCATCTTCTTCTAATTCGACTTCTAGTTGCCTTAAGAATACACTCGAGTTTAGTCCCTGTGGATTCGACCTCGGTCTCACTGAGATTATTACTACATCACAACCCCACACTTGGGGATGTGAACAAGTTTTTGACACTATTGCCGGGGACTAACGGTTGCATTTTTCTGAGATTAGCTAGTTTTGGAAATAGTTTAAGATTAGGATTTTTCTAATTTCTATTTTTAGGATTAGGGTCTTTTGAATTATTTTAGAAACTAACTTAGCTTTTTATTTATAGGTTTAGAAACTTTCCTTTTCTCTTTTTTAAAGTTTTCTATTTTCTGGTTTTAGAAACTTTCATTTTTAGAAACTAGTTTACTTTCCTAATTTGTTTTTAGAAACTAACTCCTCTTTCTATTTTTATTTTTAAAAACTTTCTAATTTTAGATTTTCTGTTTTTAGAAACTGACTTGCTTTGTTTTATTTTGTTTTGCAGGATCTTAATTTAGGAACTTCTAATTTGGTAACTTCTTTCTAATTCTCTCTCTCTTTGTATTTCTAGATTTCTATTTCCCTTCTTACTTTTAGGTTTAAGTTAGAATATGAAATTGAGGGCTGAGAGTGTTTCATGCCCAAGTGGGTCTGTGACAACGCTCAACATCTTTTGAGTGAAGGAGGATTAGTTGAGGGGTTATCTATCCATCACAGGGTTAGACACCACTCAAGATCCTCTGAATTAATTGAGATTATGGCTGCTAATCAACCGGTCAATCAACCAGGAAGACAACCTCAACCTAAGGTTGAGCAAGTCTAGGATGAGAATGAGGTGCATCAAGCAACCCCGCCTCATACTTTATGAGATTATCTACAACCGACGGGGGTGAGCATGCCCTGATGCATGGTTTTTCTAGGAAACATAGGAAACATGGATATCAAGCCTGGAGTGATCCAACTCCTTTCAAAGTTCCTTGGACTTGAATTTGAAAGTCCATAACTGCACTTGCAAGAGTTTGACGAGGTTATAGCCACTTTATTTATACTTCCCTAACGTGTCTGAGGACACGGTCATACTGAAACTCTTTCCTTTCTCCTTTAAAGAGAAAGCTAAGACGTGGTTGCACTTACTACATCCGCGATCTATTGGCACATGGAATGACATGATGGAGTTCATAAAAAAATTCTTTCCATACCATAAGATGAATACCATTAGGAAGTCGATCAAGAACTTCGCCTAAAAGGAAGATGAAACATTCTTCCAATGTTGGGAGCAGTCCAAGGATCTCGTCAGTTCATGCCCACAACACGGTTTTGAAACGTGGCGCATAACAACTTTCTTCCACGATGGACTGACATCTTCCATTTGCCAATTCTTTGAGACAATGTGCAATGGGGAATTCATGAACAAAAATGTCAGTGAGGTGTAAGATTACTTTGACAAACTCGCTGAAACCGCACAATCATGGGACATCACCCCAAAACCTAGCACCACATCTAAGCCTACTCAAGTAAGGGAGAGAGGTAGGATATACTTGCTGAAAGAGGATGATGATATAAATGCTAAAGTGGCCAATCTCGTAAGGAAGGTCGAGGCCATGGAACTTAAGAAAGATAAGGGTAAGGAAACTGTTTGTGGTATTTGTGCTTATAACATTCACACAACTGAAAATTGCCCAAAAATATCTACTTTTCAAGAGGTACTAAATGAACAATCTAATGCCGTAAATAATTACCAAAGACCTTTTAGTGGACCCATCTCTAACACATACAATCCTAGTTAGGGAAATCATCCGAACTTTAGTTGGAGGAATGGACAAACTGCTAATCCTCAAGGAATCCCTAACCAATTCTTGAATCAAGGGAAACCTCAAGAGGATCCAGTTTGGAAACATATTTAAAACCAAGAGCTTATCACTCAGAGTATATACAAACCCTTCAAGACCTTTCAAAGGCCATACAAGGGCATGGGACAAGAAATTCAATTGGGGAAAAAGGGATTCTTCCAACCCAACCTTTTCTAATCCTAAACCGCAATACGAATAAGTGATCCAAGCTCTTCAAATCAAATGGAGCAACTTAAGTCTATCACCACTCTTAGGAGTGGGAAGATAATTGACAAAACTATTCGGTTAGGGCTGAAAATCTTAAAGACCCGAAAGAGGACAACGATAATAGACCTAGCATTGCTCCACAAGAATTTGAACTGGAACTTCAAGGCAAGCCGATTGCCCCATTTCCCCAACGGTTGATAGCACCAAAATCTCTCTCTAACTTCAGGACATTCTAAATGTGTTGAAATAAATGAAGGTCAATATTCATCTACTTAATGTCGTAAAACAAATACCTTTATATGCCAAATTTTTGAAAGACTTGTGTATGACTAAAAGACGACAAAATGTTCAAAAGAAGATCTTTTTAACTGAAAAAGTGAGTGCAATCATGAAACAAGATATGCCAGAAAAATACAAAGATCCTGGTATCCCAACCATACCTTATGAAATTGGAAACTACCGAATTGGGCACGCACTTCTTAACTTAGGAGCGAGCCTAAATTTGATTCCTTACTTGGTCTACGAACAACTAGGTTTGGGTGAATTGAAACCTACCCGAACTACATTACAACTTGTTGATCGCTCAGTTCGTGTACTAAGAGGGATAATTGAGTATGTGCTGGTCTAGGTTGACAGATTCTACTACCCAATAGATTTTATTATCCTTGATACTCAACCCATTGTGGACATAAGCACTCAAATTCCAGTCATTCTTGGTCGCCATTCCTTGCCACATCAAATGTAATTATTAATTGCAAGAATAAAGTTATGAGTTTGTCTTTTGGAAATATGACATTAGACTTGAATAGCTTTTTCAATACCGAAAAAAAATTAGATGATGATGATGATTTCCAAGACATTAACATGATTGACTCTTTCGTAGAAGATAGAACACTTTTGACCTTATCATCTGACCCTCTAAAGAAGTGCCTAGCCCACTCCCATGATTTTGATGATGATATGATTAGGAAGATGGGTGTCATGCTTGATACTGTGTCGGAACTTGAAGTTAACTGGTGGAGGCCACAATTTGAAGAATTACCCCAAACTGATGTGGTTCCTCTACTGTCTAACCTCAAGGCACTGAAGCTTGACCTAAAACCTCTACCCTCTAATTTGAAATATGCCTATTTGGTCAAGATGAGACATATCTGATGGTGATTTCTTCCCACCTTGAGCAAGCATAAGAGAGTATGCTCATTTCTACTCTCACTGATCATAAGGGAGACCTTAGATGGTCGATTGCGAACCTCAAGAGAATTGATCCTTTGATTTTTACTCACCATATTTATCTAGAGGATAATACGAAGACCTCCCAGCAATCACAATGTAGATTAAATCCAAACATGAAGTGGTTAAGGCTGAGGTTCATAAGCTATTGGATGTGGGTATCATATACCCTATATTCGATAGTCAATGGGTGAGTCCAACTCAGGTGGTTCCTAAGAAGTCCGGAATCACCATTGTAGCCAATGTAAATAATGAACTCGTGTCGACTAGAGTTACTACTGGTTGGAGAATGTGCATTGACTAAAGAAAATTGAATACCGTCACAAGGAAAAACCACTTTCCTTTACCCTTCATCGATCAAATTTTGGAAAGGCTAGCTAGTCATTCCTATTACTATTTCCTTGATGGATATTCGAGGTATAATCAGATCGAGATAGCCCTTGAAGACCAAGGAAAGACCACGGTCACATGCCCTTTTGGCACCTTTGCTTACCAAAGGATGTCATTTGGACTATGTAATGCCCCCGCCACTTTCTATGATGCATGATGAGTATTTTTTTTGATATGGTGGGCCAATATTTATAGGTCTTCATGGATGACTTCTTGGTCTTTGGTCCATCCTTCGGCGAATGTTTGAAAATTTTGAAAAATGTGTTAAAGCGATGCGAGGAAAAGAACTTGGTACTGAATTAAGAAAAGTGTCACTTCATGGTTCATAAGGGAATTGTCCTTGGACACATCATCTTGTCTAAGGGAATTGAGGTAGATAAGGCTAAAATTGATCTTATCTCTAACCTACCTCCACCCAAGAACATACGAGACGTGCGATCCTTCCTAGGACACGCTGAGTTTTACAGAAGATTCATAAAGGACTTTAGTCACCTCTCTCGTCCTTTACGTAATCTACTTCAAAAAGATGCACCATACGAGTGGACAAAGCAATGTCAGGAAGCTTTTACTAAGCTCAAGGGCATGTTAACCACTGCACCTATCATTTAGCCACCTGACTAGAGCCTTCCTTTTAAACTTATGTGTGATGCATCTAACTATGCTCTTGGGGTGGTTTTAGGCCAGAGAAAAGAAAAGAAGCCCTACGTTATTCATTACGTAAGTAGAACTCTAAATTCTGCCCAAGTGAACTACTATACCACAGAAAAGGAACTCTTATCTGTAATGTTCACTTTAGAAAATTTTAGGTCCTACTTGATCGGATCCAAGATCGTCAATTACACGGACTATGTGGCACTCAAGTATCTTCTTTATAAGAATGATGTTAAGCCTCGCCAGATTAGATGGATCCTCCTACTCTAAGAATTTGATTTGGAAATAAAAGATAAAAAGGGAGTAGAGAACGTAGTGGCTAACCATCTTTCCCACCTTGATCTCTCTGATTCCCTTGAGACGACACATATAAATGACATGTTCCTTGACGAACAATTGTTCAAAGTCTCTCATTCACCTTGATTTGCTGATATTGCTAATTATCTTGTCACAGGTTTCACGCTGACACATTGGACCGCGCAAGATAAGAAAAAATTCTTCACCAAAGTTTGTAAGTTCTTCTAGGATGATCCATATTTGTTTAAATATTGCCCAAACCAAATCTTAAGGAGATCTGTGCCAGACAATGAACACCAAAGTGTCATCTCCTTCTGTCACTCTCAAGCTTGTGGTGATCACTTTTCTACCACTTTTCTACCAAAAAGACCACAGCTAAAATTCTACAGTGCAGCTTTTACTGGCCCACTATGTTCAAGGACACTCATGAGTTTTGCAAAGCTTGTGAGCGTTGTCGGAAATTGGGAGCATTGTCCCATCGGAATATGATTCTTTTGAACCCCATTCTTATCATTAAAGCATTTGATTGTTGGGGCATTGATTTCATGGGATCATTCCCTCAATCCTTTAGGAATTCATACATTTTACTAGCAATAGACTATTTCACTAAATGGGTCGAAGCGATTCCAAGCCAGAACAATGACCATTAAACGGTCATTAAATTCTTAAAAGAGAACATTATTACCTAGTTCAGAACGCCTCGAGCCATCATTAGTGATGGAGGCTCACATTTTTATAATAGGCCATTTGCAAACCTAATGGAAAAATATGGCATCCCTCACAAGGTGTAACACCCTGAATTTTGAGGGTCGAGCAGAGCTCCAATCCCGAGATTCCAAACATCACTTATTTCCTGTGGAAGATAATGTTCTGATCTCTTCTATGTTGCATAGAATTATACTAAACAGCGCATCATACTCTAGAGTTAATTTAATTAAGTAAATGCGTAAATCCAAAACATCATTGTATATGCTTCACAAAGTTTCATCCAAAGTATGGGTCCGCGACTAGGTTCAATATATACATGTATAAGTTCAAAATGAACAAAATGTGGTAATGTAAGTGTATTCAACTAAGCCTAGATGCCCAGCGTCTCCTGCATGATGGGATGCGGTCTACATCGGCTCGCCCGAGAGCTGGAAAGAGGAGAATTCCCCCTCCTCATCTAAGAAGTTCTACTCCAATGTATAGACATTGTCTGTACCTGCATCTACATTAGCGTCTGGTTGGTGTTTTAAAACACCGTCCCAGAGTGGGAGTGAGTGATTAACTCAGTGGTTCTATAAGGCAAAAGTTACACATGTTATCAAGTCAATCAAAGCAGTAATGATAAGGCAATCATAAGCAATCACTTCCTAGCTATTCTTTTTAATGCAAGAATGGAATGTAGGTAAATGATGCATTCCCTCACCCATCAACTCTCCCTCAACACGCAACTCCGACTGCCTGTTTTGCATATGACAATGCTTCCTCAAATGTGTAACTTCAACACCTTTTAGCCACATTCTAAAAAATGAGGTATGATGCATGGTCATGTTAGCTAAGTGATTAATTATGCTCATTCATCCAGTAAGTTTGGGAAGCTAGGTGTAACATCCTGGATTTTCACTGTTTTGGATTTTTAAAAAATCCTTAAAATTTTTTTCTATTAGTTAACTCACAATATCACTTAATGACCATTAGCACTCAATGTTAGTTTATACAAGGGTGCTACCAATAAAGAACCGCACAAGTTCGATTAATCAACCGTAGGAAGCCAACGAATCCGAACGATCACTTGAACATCAGGTGTAGCCCCATGATTTACTCACATAGGACCCAAATCTAACCGACCCATCGCTAACCAATCAAGACAATCATGACCAAATTAAAGATCTAACCGAAGTCGAGTCAGATAAGGCCCGGATCTTGGCTAATAGACCAAATCAACCCCATTACTCTTTTAGCCAAAAACTGACTGTTTAGAGTAATCATGACCAAATCTCCACTTTCACTAGTTATAAATAGTCCACACTATGAACATAGTTAATCCAAACCCTAATCATTGCCACGAGAAATCTCAATACCTAATTCATTCCAGAAATGCCCCAATTTTCTGAACGAGCTTTAGACCACTCGTCGACGGGCCACTAGTTACAAAATTATAAAGTAATGTCCATCTTACTGGGCTTGACGTCCATCGCGGGAGTCAGACCTAAGAACGGTCTAGAACCACTCAACTTGAGCCAAAGGACGAGTGCATAAGAAGTGCAAATACCCTAAAGGAAGAAGCTAAAACTTAAGTGAATTGGGTCGTCCACTCTTATGCTAAGTGGAGAATTTTCGACCGTCGATTTGTGACCAAACTTCAAACGTGGAGTAAGGATATTTTCCTGCTCATATCTGTATAGCCGCGGCCCCGATTGACCATCAGTGATTGTTGAATAAACTTCTAATCATATCTGTCAATCGGCACATCCAAATGGTAGGCCGATCATGTCCATACATAGATCATCATTAGGGCTAACTATCCTACGGTGTATATCAATATGTACACCCCATAGTGGGCCCTAGAGGGTAGAAAAATCCTCCCATAGGGCTAGTATGGTAAAAACTCAATACTTGGGGCCATTTGCACCAAATCTGGCATTATAAAAGGAGCTTCTTTTGGGCATCCCTCTCCCATACGATTTTGCCCTAGAAAAAAGAAAGAGAGAAGAGAGAAAAGGGAGAAAGAAGAAAGGAATAAGAGAGGAAGGGAGGTGAAGAAGAGGGAAGGCAGGCCATAGTTCTAGTAGGGCCCAAAAGAGACCAATTCTTGCAACTCCTCACCTCTTCCTCAATAAACCTTCACCCACAACCGGAAGAGCCCCTCTCCACCGATTGAGTAGGTAAAACCCTCATCTCTTAGAAATCCCTCATGTTGAGGGTGGATTCACATGGGATTCTAACATGCAAGTACATTGTCTTAGGATTCCAGCCAATCGACATCGAGTTCAGCGTTCCTAGGTCATTTTCCAAGTCTTTAATGATCCATAGGTGCGGACTATTATCCTTAGGTGGCTTGGCACCAATTATACTATGAGTCTAATGACTTTGGTTGCTTAGATGATGTATTTAGAAAATCTAGAGAAAATTTAGGATTTGGATGTTCGTTTGTGGATTGCATCAATTGTATGTTTTATTTAGTTCTCTTATGATGTTGTTCGTGCTTCTCACATGATTAGGTTACCATGCATGATTACATGTTTATGTCTTGCTTGATTTCTCATATGATGTAGCCCGATGGCATGTATGATTCATTGCTTTTTGTGCATTTTGGTTCTAAGAGTTGTAGGAAGTGCTTAACTTCCTCACTAACCCACACAACACACACGCACCTTGTTCATGATATTGTTAGCTTTGCTTGCTAGGGGAATTTAAATTGTATGTTGAGAAGTATGAGAACATGATGTTGTTTATGCTAGTTAATACATTGATAGTTGGCATGTTGTGGATCACCATCAAGACCCTTGGATTGATCAGGAACATGAGGAGAGTGAAGGTGGTCCCGTTGGTAGGACTACCCTGAGGCTAAACACATGGATTTGGGCATGTGCGTGTAGGCGACAGTCGTTAGAGTACATGGGTCACTCGTACTCGATGTCGTCTATCACGTTCTTGCCTAGACTCGTGCGGTCTAGTCTACTGGCTGACCAACCTTGTTTGTTAACCCTATTTGTTCGCATATGTATGGAACCTGGAACACTCTACAACCGTTATAGCCCATCGATAACTAAATTGAAACCGATCCATTGTCTCGTGAGCCGGGCATGGTGGAATGGGACACTGTGTCCGAGCTGTCAGCCTACGCTAGGGTGACATGCCTCCCCATAGTGACCGCGAGCGATCCCTTTCTCTCAGCACTCCCCATGTGCTTTAAGTCGGGGATAGGGAACCTGACGGGATCAAGAATCTCGGGGTCTCAGCCTCACACGTTGGAGGGCCTTGGCCTCGCAACTAGTTCAGGGCATTTGATACAGTGGGGTGTATTAGATTCTCCAACCTACTAGATTAATGGACTTGACTAAAAACTCGGCTAATACGATCACATTGCATCATACTAGTTAGGGTGGCGACTCGACAGTCAAGGTCGCTTTGAGGGAGTGTTGGTCATACGTGATCATTAGATGGAGTCGGTCGAGGGAGTGTTGTGGCGAGAGCATGCATCATATCATCTGTCATGCATGCGCAGTAATAAGATTAGTTAGGTGTTATGAATGATTGATTTTCATTAAATTCTTAATATAATTGATGTCTATTATAACTTAAGACTAATAGCACCCACTGAGCTGATCACTCACTCCCACTCTGGGACAGTGTTTTAAAACACCAACCAGACTCTCCTGTAGTTGCAGGTGATGAGGAGTATGAGGACCCTAGCGGTAAGAGCTTAGATGAGGAGGATGAGTTGTCTTACTACCAGCTGATGGACAGCTCTCCATCGGCTTGATAGGCAGGATTTGGATCGCTGAGTAATGGGCTCAGCTCTATTCTTTTGGATATAACATTCTTTTACGATTTTTGTTGGGCAACGCCTTGTGCGACCCATTTATAATTTGGACCTGTATATATACTAGATCTCTTTCATTTCAGTAGACTTGTATGGTTGTGCTTCATGTTCCAAGAAATTTGAGGTTGTGCATTTAAATCTGATTAAACGCATATTAATGAAAATCGGTTATAAGTGACACTCGGGAACTTGGGAGTCAAGTGTATGCGTGACCCCCAATTTCTAAGGCGTTACAAGATGGTATCAGAGCAGTAGTTTGGAATCCATTGGGCCACGAGTCATGAACTCACTAACGCGTCCGCTGACTTGAGAAGATATGCAATAGAAAACGCAATAGGAACTTAGAACGCTAGGAACCATCCCAGACCCTGAACCAATAATTATAGAAAGAGGGTAGGACTTCCAAGGAGTTAGGAATGGGTAGTGAGAGAGGGAATAGTGACGCTAGAGAAGGAGATCTGAGAGTCTTACAGTGCCACAGCCCATTCCTAGGCAAGAAATTGGGAACTTGATGGCAAGATTCGATTCGATTAACTAGGAAATTTAGCTAGTTTAGTGCACTAAGTTCCTAGGGCCCGTTGGGCCAACTGAAATAGGTGGGATCAGGGTGGAATGAATTTTAGAGTAATGATAAATGTAGGTAAGGTATGGTCCCTGGGATGAGTGCATCTCATGTTCTATAATGCCCCGTTGGAATGTAATCAATTAAGGGTAAATCCCGAGTCTTCCTTCCCAATTATGCTTAGAAATTTGTCATCTTGGGATTTAGAAATCCCACATTACACCTTCCAATGCAAGACTCATTTAGCAAAGCCTGTGAAGTAAATTTGAGACCCATCCTACACTCATTCCAGACATGTCATTCCCAATCTTGAGCTAGGATTGACATTATAATCCCATTTAGTATAGCTTAATATCACTGGCCAAACAGGCCTAAGTCCAAATTCCTCTTCGCAACCTATCACCTTAAAATCTTCACCTACCAACACTCTGTCCTTTAGTTTTTCAAGGACATTGATAGGAACGAATCAGAACTGAATGATTTGAACGGTCAAAACCATCATCCTAGACCAAATGAGTGAATGTTGGGCCAAATTTGATAGATTCGATCTATTTTGGGATAAAGAGTTAGGAGTGAATGAAAATTTATCAAAAACAGTGAAACTGGAGAAAAACTAGGTTTTGGCCACTAACCAGGAGGAATTTTATGAAATAGATAGGTCCATTGAGTAGATCAGCTTCTCCTACCCCTAAATCATATATGGAACATCCTGGGGAGCCTTACCAACGCCTAGGAAATCATGAAAGAAGTGGACCCCGCCAGAAAAACGGTTACTAGCGGGACCCCGCCCGCACGACCCCACCCGTCCGCCCGAGCCCGCACGCCTGACCCCGCCCATGCACACGGACCCCGCCTGGTTGTCTAATAACTCAGCAGGACCCCACCCAAACCTCCAAAGGGTCGGCAGGACCCCGCCCGACCGGCGTGGCCCCCCGCCCGGCCACCAATGATGGGTTTCCCCTCTCCTTTCAATGTACACACAAGTGGGGCCCATTTCTATTGCATCTTAAGGACCCAAACCCCTCATTCCTCCCCTCTCACTTCTCTCAATTTCTTCTAAACCCCTAAAAAGACCTCTCCCTCTCCCATTCTCAAAACTAAATCCCAAATCCCTACCATTCTCAACCTCAAACCCATCTCCTTCTTCTTCTTCTTCTTCTTCTTTTTCTTCTTCTCCAAACCCATCATCAAAAACCCATTACCACAATCCTTTCTTCTTATTTTCTTTTTTCCAAAGACAACCATTGAACTAGAATATGATCATTTAAAACTCAAATGGGCCATCCCAGGGAATAGTTGAGAAGGAACATCCCCTGTTAGTTGTATACGGGGCCTACCATGGTCTTTATCTGTCACCCAATCCATTCATCAAATGTGCTTCATCACAGATAGGTGATGTTGCTCCAAATGAAAATAAATAGACTGTGATTCCATATACACATCCCCATCTGAATATTGTGTTGTCCATAATTAAAGATACTTTGTAGCCATAGACACTCAATGCTAGATTTTGGTACCAATGTTGGGTGTGGAAGTGGCTAGGAAACAAATCAGCCATGAAGATAGATGGTTGACTGTGGACAGATTTAGGTTTGGATTATTAGTTTCCTGTTGAACTGCCTTAGGAATTAACTGTTGGCCAGATGGTTGATTGGTGAAAACTCTGCTAAAATAGGAGCTGATAAGCAAGTTCCAGGACAAGTTATGGGTGTTGGAAACAGTTCTAGAAGCAGAAACTAAACAACAAGATGAATCTATTAATGGGTTTTGTTGCAAATGCAAAATAGGTTATAATGGATTAATTTTAAATAGGTCTGCACTAGAAACCAAATGAATAGTGGAAAAGCAAAAAAAAAAAGGGGGGGTGTTAATTATTGACGCAACAGAAGAATCCTATAATGCCCTGAAATTCGGGGGTCGAGCATAACTCAGCACCCGAGTTTCAAAACATCACTTATGCAACATATTTAATGATGAATGTATGTTGTCTGTAAGAGTACATAAAACATGAAATAGATTAAGCCAAACTGCAAACATAATTCAGGGATAAGTGAAAGACGCAAGCGGAAGACTTAAAGAAACATATGTGTACATGTGCAAGTCCCTGAAATACGTATACATGGCAGGTCATACTTACAAGTGTTGCTATAAAAAATACAAGCATCAAAATGAAATATCTATTCCAAAAGAAAACCCAGAATCCCCGCACATCAGGACATGGCTCACATGAACCCGCCTGAAAACTGCATAAAAGAAAATGCGGCCTCATCATCCTCGAACTCCTGCTCTGCCTCAGGGGTCACATCAACATTTGCATCTAAGATAGAGTCTGGTTGGTATTTAAACACCGCCCCAGAACGTGGGAGTGAGTGATCAACTCAATGGAACAATAAAGTAAAGGTTAACATGTTATCAATTCAATCAAGCAGTAATGATAAACCAGAACAATCAAACATGTCCTAATTACTCTTGTTAGTGCAAGGATATATGTATAAATGATGCATGCCCTCGCCTTACTCCCTCAGCGTCTTCATCTTACGTTACGCATGACATCCTCCCGCAGTGCCAACGACTTCCACGCACATGCAAATGCGGTGCATGAACATGATTACCAAGTTATTATTAGTCCTTTTCATACAGCAGGATTGGGAAGCTAAGGTACCTTCCTCATGTCAATTTCCACACAGTGATCCATTCTAGGGTCGTCAGTCCTAGGCCATATCATATGATCATATGGTTTTAAGTCGCTGCAAAGGGCTTGTCACCAATCAATGCACGCTTATTATACCTTCGTTACTACTCTAAGGCTCGTCACCTTAATGCAGTATCCAGGTATGCTCGAGGTCACTACAAAGGGCTCGTCACCAATCAATGTAGGCCGACAGCACAAATATAGTGTCCCATACCACCATAATCGGCTCACGAGTCTGGTGTGCTCACTGGTCACTACGAGGAGGCTCGTCACCCCAGCGTAGGCCGACAGCTCGACCACGGTGTCCCATACCACCATGTCCGGCTCATGAGTCTTAGCGGATCAAGGCACAACGGTTAACGGGATTTCATCGGTAAGTTTGGTACCCTAGATTCAAACAATAGCGTCCATACATGGTGAACATACATCGGACAATCGGGTTACTTGACGAACTCGACTTGCACGAGTGCACGTTGGGTTGAACGACATAGAGTGCGCAAACACTCCGTGTGGCCAAACCACTGCCGACAACTCTAATACGACTCGGGTTCAACAAATCACGTCCTTCGTGGCGAAAGCAACCTCAGCCAAGAACTCAAGGCCGATTACCGATTTTCTGGACTATTTCATAGTCCCAAACACATTTCATTATAACAGATATACATATACAATTTAGAATAGTAAAGGAACAACAATTCAAATCATGTAATATGTGAGCATTTGAAGCATATCAACTTAACATGGATTTACACATAAGTAATACTTGAAGTTAAACAACAAAGAATGTGACTTACACGTAGGAAATCGTACACACCAATAGGAGAGTTGAGAATCGCTTCTCAACGCCCCCAGATAGGATAATATATTGCACTTTAAACCATTCAAACATTTCTACAAACACTTAGACTACATAATTCAATATACATGATGTATGTTGGACAACATGCATTTGGACAATTCCTTTTGCCAAGGAGTTGACACACATACAATTAGCACAAGTACACGACAAATAATCATGGCAAACAGATGTTCATATTTTATACGTATACGATACTTCCTACATATACATAGAATACACAAATCTCAATAAAACATATACATATGAGGAATGCAAAATAAACATAGCATTTGGCACGTGAAATTGCACTCACAACAAGAATAAACCATTATCTGACATTGAAAGCCTTGAAAACCATAACCTATACGAATATAGTCCGCACCTTAAACCAGAAAAAGCGCACCGAACTGATTCAGACGATATGTCTTCGTCAACGGCAACTAGATAACCTAAGGCAAGAATAGAGATGAGCTACATCAACACATAGACTATTCTAAGCTCTAAATAGCTTAGGTTAGATTAACTTACCCAAGAAGGAACTTAGAATCACCGGAATAACGATTCAAAAGTAATGGTTTAAGGATGTAGAGTAACAGGAAAGAATCTCTAATGATTCACCAACTTCTCCCTCACTTTCTCTCTCTTTTCCTCTCTCTCTCTTAGCTAGGGTTTAGGAAATTCGTATGGCATAGAGAGTGAGGTTTTTAAGGTCTTTATATAGGCCTAACATTGATGAAAATAGCCCCAGGGCCAAGGTATACTTAGGTTATAACCAAATCAGGCCTCTCTCGATCCAACAGAGCACTTCCGGTGGTCCCTTTTTCACGTGCGGTCGGACTTAAGCTCACTGACCATGGATCTAGGTCAGGCTGAGTTTTCGTACTGATCGGATTTACAGATCAGCCGTGGCAGACCACACTCAATTCAACGGTCACCGAAACTCGATTAGGTCCATAAGATTATGACATGCCTGAGCCATCTTCCCTGATCCGAGGGTGAAATTGGGTCAGAATCCAACGGTCAGATTGCTTAAAATCGTCACGCAAGCGACACGTCTCAGATTTCATAAAATCATATTTAATTTCTTACCGTTCTCACACTCTTTACTCCGGACTCAATCAAATCGACCCAGGACATCATCTGGACTTGATTTTTGAGGTGATGGTCAAGTCCAACATGGTGACCATAATTGTCTAAGATCATCGCTATCGGACTTTCAACGAGCGGTCCAGGTCTGATCCAAAGCTTCTAAAAATTCCCAAGAGCAACTGGATTTAGGGTTGAATCCCAGATTTCAGAGTAACATAGCGCTAACGATACTATAGGTTTTGAGTCCTGCAGATCAAATTTAAAGTGATTGATGCTAATTTCACAAGCAATCGAGTTTAGCGCTAATTAACCCACAAATAACTTCTAAGAAAAAATAGAGGTAGTACTTGGGTCTTGGCACGAAATTTTTCGGGTCATTACAATCTACCCCCCTTAAAGAAAAATTTCGTCATTGAAATTCGTACCTTCTCATATTCCTCAAGGATCTGAGGGTAGCACTTTCTGACCTCAGCTTCAGTCTCCCAAGTAGCCTCTTCTTCACTATGATGCGTCCATAGCACTTTCACAAGAGGGATGACCTTGCTACGCAATACATGATCCTTCCTGTCTAAGATACGCGTCGGTCGCAGTACATATGTGGCATCCTCGCTCTACTGCACCTGCTCCCAACTGATGATATGAGAAGGATCAGGAACGTACTTCTTCAGCATAGAAACATGAAATACGTTATGCACGCCCGCAAGTGATGTGGGCAAAGCAAGGCGGTATGCTACCGCTCCCACTCAATCCAGAATTTGAAATGGCCCAATAAATCTCAGCGTGAGCTTTCCCTTCTTACTGAACCGCAGAACTCCCTTTATAGGGAAAACCTTAAGAAATACATGGTCTCTAACCTCAAACTCAAGCGGTCGCCACCTCGTGTCAGCGTAACTCTTCTGCCTGCTCTGGGCTATCAAAAGTCGACGTCGAATAATGTCAACTTTCTCTGAAGTCACCTGCACCAACTCCGGGCCAATCAAACTACGTTCGCCAACTTCTGCCTAGCAATGCAGTGCTCTGCACGGGCGACCATACAATGCCTCGTAGGGAGCCATACCGATACTCGCCTGGAAACTGTTATTATACGCGAACTCTGCATAAGGGAGACAATCATCCCAACTGTCCTTGAAATCCAAAACACAAGCTCGCAACATGTCTTCCAGAATCTGATTCACACCTTCCGTCTGCCCGTCTGTCTGCGGATGAAACGCAGTGCTAAATTTCAATTTCACACCCATCGCTTCCTGGATACGAGTCCAGAAGATAGACGTGAAACGCGTGTCTCTGTCAGACACAATCTCCAAGGGAACTCCATGCAGACGTACAATCTCCTTGATGTACAATCTAGCCAACTCGTCTGCAGAGTTTGTGACTCTGATCGGTAAGAAATGAGCCGACTTCGTCAATCGGTCGACGATCACCCAAATAGAGTCATGTCCCTTCCTCGTTCTCGGCAATCCTAAAATAAAATCCATAGAGATGAAGTCCCACTTCCATTTTGCTATGGGCATGGGCTGAAGCAGCCCAGGAGGTCGGCGATGCTCTGCCTTGACCTGCTGGCACGTGAGACAACAAGATACAAACTCAGCAATGTGAACCTTCATGTTGTCCCAACAATAAGATCTTCTCATATCCTGATACATCTTCGTGCTACCTAGATGCATTGCAAGCTTAGAATTATGGGCTGACTCGAGAACCTCCCGTCTCAAGTCAGGAATGTCTGGGACACATAACTGGCCACGAAATCGTAGGCCCTCATCTGAACTAACACCCCACTCGAAGTTCTTATCTGTATCAACTCGCTCTCTCATCTTCCCCAAGAGCTCATCCTCTGCCTGAGCTGCAATGATCATCTCGTCAATGAGGGGTTGTACACCAATGTGTGCGATAACCTCATACGGTTCTTCCAGCGTAAGTTTCTGCTCAAAGTCTCGCACAAACTCCAACATGTCCCACTCTGCTATCATTAGCGGAGCGGCAAACTCTATAGCCTTCTTGCGACTCAACGCGTCTGCCACAAGGTTCGCCTTGCCTGGATGGTAAGAAACATCGAACTTAAAGTCTTTCAATGTTTCCATCCATCGGCACTGCCTCATATTCAAATCACGCTGCGTGAAAATATACTTAAGGCTCTCATGGTCGCAAAAGAGCTCAAACTCCTCCCCGTAGAGGTAATGTCTCCAGAGCTTTAATGCAAAAATGACAGCTGCCAACTCCAGGTCGTGTGTAGGGTAATTTTCTTCGTGTTTCCTCAACTGTCTCGAAGCATAAGCAATTACCCTGTCCTTCTGCAAAAGGACACAACCCAGACCAACGCGAGAGGCGTCAGTATATATCGTATACTTAACCCCTTGCTCTGGCAATACTAGCACAGGGGCGGACGTCAGCTTGTCCTTCAGCTCTTGAAAAGCTATATCCGCCCACTCATTCCAAGCAAACTTTAAATCTTTCCGTGTCAACTGAGACAACGGTCTGGCTATCTTCGAGAAGTCTCGTATGAAGCGTCAATAATAGCCTGCTAGACCCAGAAAGCTTCTCACCTCAGTAACTGAACCAGGTTACTTCCAGTCCTGAACTGCAGCTACCTTAGCAAGATCGACAGCTATCCCTTCCTTGGACACCACATGTCCTAGGAACTTGACTTCCTCTTTCCAGAAATTGTATTTCTTGAACTACGCAAAAAGTCGATTCTTCCTGAGAGTATCCAAGACCACTCTTAAGTGCTCCTTATGCTCTTCCCGACTCGCAGAATATATCAAAATGTCATCGATAAAGACAATGACGAATCGGAATAAGAATGGCCGAAATACCCTGTTCATCAGATCCATGAACACGGCTGGTGCTTTCGTAAGACCGAACGACATCACAAGGAACTCATAATGGCCGAAACTAGTCCTGAAAGCGGTTTTCTGCACGTCCTCATTCTTGACACGTAACTGATGATACCCTCACTGCAGATCAACCTTCGAAAAGTACCGTGCCCCCTTCAACTGATCAAATAAATCATCGATCCTAGGCAAAGGGTACTTATTCTTCACAGTCACCTGATTCAACCTGCGATAATCAATACATAGTCGCAAGGAACCATCCTTCTTCTTAACAAACAGGACAGGTGCTCCCCAAGGAGACACACTAGGTCGAATAAAACCCAAATTCAATAAGCCATCTATCTGCTTCCTCAATTCCCCCATTTCACTCGGAGGTATACAATAGGCGGGCAAAGAAATGGGTGCCACACCAGGCATGAGATCGATAGTAAAATCAATCTCGCACTGAGGGGGTAATCCAGGAATCGACTCGAACACATCTTCAAACTCCCGAACTACAGGCGTACTTTCAAACGCCGATCCAGTAATACTCTCCAACAGAGAAGTATAATAACCAAGACGAAAAGGGTAACTGACCTGAACTGGGAAAGTGACTGTCTCGCCCTCAGGTCCATGGATTGTCACCGACCGAGCTTCACAATCAATCTCTACTCGCATCTTCATGAGCCAATCCATACCCATAATGACATCGTAATGGTAAAGAGGTGCGACAAAAAGGTCAACAAGAATCGATCCACTCCCTAGATCAATCAAACAATCCATACAACGCTTGTTCATAGCAGAGGAGATCCCTGTAGCGGTAGTGAGTATCACTCCCTTCATAGTGACAGTGCCCAAACTCAGGCGCCTAACTGCCGCATACGATATAAGAGAGGTAGTGGACCCTGTATCCACCAACATAGAAATGGGAATACCTTGAATGTGAGCAGTAACCTCGAAGGATCTCGGCATCAAGTCAGCCACAGGCGCTTCAGCTGAGAGCGCGTGAACTAGAGCCTGCTGCTGGCGATTCGGTGGAGAAACCATGTGCAACTGAGGTGGCCTGAAGCTAGGTACAGAAGGTCTAAAGGATGGATGAGCTGGCGCTGAACGAAGAGGTGGAGGTGATATAACCTGAGGTATGGGACGGCCGATCCTCTACGGTGGAGTAAATCCACTATCCCGCATACGCGAAAAGCAATACGATCCGAATGCCCCATCTTCCCACAGTACGAACAGTGAAAATCAGCTCGCACCTGCTGAGCGGGCAGCGTTGAACGCCTCGAAAGAGAATCTGCCCACGGCCTCTTGCCGAGAAATGGTGCACTCTGAAAGTCAGGTCTTGGTCTGGGAACCATAGGTGCTCGCATACGGGACGACCTGTCCCCGTCCTGCTCAGCTCGCAAGGACATGCTCACCAACTCCGCATAGAAAGATATGCTAGCACAGCACATCTTCGATCGGATCTCAGGCCTCAACCCCTCAGAAAAACGCCGCATCCACATCAGCTAATCACTCAGAATCAAAGGAGCATAGCGACCCAGCTTAGTAAACCGGTTCTCATACTCCGTCACCGACATCCCTCCCTGACGGAGGCGAAGGAACTCACTCTCCTTCTCGTGTCGGTACGTCACCGAAAAATACTTCTCGTTGAAGCGTCCCTCAAACGCCTGCCATGACCACTCATACCCTTCCGCAACAGTGCGAAGAACACTGTCCCACCATAAACTGGCCTCCTTCTCAAACATAAAGGAGGAAGCTCGACCTGCTCAACCTCAGAACAGTGCAGCGGTCTCAGCATCTTAGAGATGCAATCAATCCAGTACTCGGCCTCCTCGGGTCTATGAGAACCCGCAAATGTGGGAGGTCGTAAGCGCTGGAATCGCTCAAATGTGCCGCTCGCACCAGCGCTCCCAGATGGGTGCATAGGTGAAGCAGGTGGAGACGCCCCCACCGACTGAGCAAAGATGCCAGCCATGGAAGATAGAAACTACTACTGCTGCTGCTGAATCTACTGCTGCTGCATCAACAGCATCATCTGCTCAAACCTATCAGGAGGCAGAGCAGACGAAGATGTATACGGCATCGACGCAGATGCACGGTTCGACTCAGGAACTGAAGGCGTGACTGGAGGAGCCATAGGGGGAATCACAGGTGTTGGCCTAGCACCAGTATGAGACGGGCCCGACTGTGGATCCGTCTAGCTATCGCTTAGGGGAGAAACCCCGGCAAGCGACTCGATCAAAGAGAGACGGGCCGAAGTCTTCGAACCCTTAGGAGGCATACCCTACATTCAACAGAGGATGCAACCTGTAAGATTCAACATCCACATAATCCACCCACACAGCATTCACAGCACAACTTCAACAATAAACAACATGCATTTTATTTAACAAAATCTGTCGCAATACAAGAAGTGCAGCATTACATGAATCGCGATAGAGAAAGCATGTGAACTAAAACATCTAAAGCTGCAACCAACAAACAACTTCCAACTACTATGCCAACAATGGCTAACAACAAAACAAAGCAAAGGATGACTATAACTGTAACTACTCATCGGAATCAGGAGATGGAGGCAGGGCACCCTTATCCTGCAAACAACACAGGATAGACTTCAGAGTTCGAGTCACCTTCTTAAACTTATGCTTCACCAGGCCTCGAAGATAACCTGATGCTCCTCAAACCGAGCGATACGGGCATCCCTGGTAGCCTGATCTGCGCTCTGCTATGGTGCCACACGAGGAGAACTCTCACTCGTATCCTGGGCCTCTACCTCTTCCTCGTCCTGCTCTTTTTCTTCTTCAATCTCAGCTCCACCCTCGCCATAACTCTCTTCCTCATCGCTCTCTGTCTCATCCTCACTTTCTGAGGCTTGTCGTCGATGAGGCCCAATGTCCATCTGATTTAGGGTCGTCTCATTAATGTAGTGAACAAGTACCGGCTTTTCTACCCCAAGCCTGAAGCCAAACTCATGTGCAAGCTTACAAATGAGTCGGCCAAATGGGAGTGATTCGGTCCTCCTATTCGAACAAGCGATAAGGATAATTGTAATGACCCGAAAAATTTTGTGCCTGAACCCGAGCACTACCTCCATTCTCTTTAGAAGTTGATTGTGGGGTAATTAGCGCTAAACCAACATTCCTGTTGTAGTAACGAAGGTATGATAGGCGTGCATTGATTGGTGACGAGCCCTTTACAACGACCTAAAACCATATGATCGTATGAGATGTCTAGGACTAACGACCCTAGAATGGATCACTGTTTGGACGTTGATATGAGGAAGGTACCTTAGCTTCCCAATCTTACTGTATGAAAAGGACTAATAACAACTTGGTAATCATGTTCATGCACCGCATTTGCATGTGCCTGGAAGAGGTGGTGCACTTTAAGGTGATGTCATGCGTAACGTAAGATGAAGACGCTGAGGGTGTATGCACGAGGGCACGCATCATTCTACATACATCCTTGCACTAACAAGAGTACTTAGGACATGTTTGATTGTTCTGCTTTATCATTACTGCTTGATTGAATTGATAACATGTTAACCTTTGCTTTATTGTTCCACTGAGTTGATCACTCACTCCCACGTTCTGAGACGGTGTTTAAACACCCACCAGACTCTGTCTTAGATGCAGATGTTGATGCGACCCCTGAGGCAGAGCCGGAGTTCGAGGATGATGAGGCTGCATTTTCTTTCATGTAGTTTTCAGGCGGGTTCTATTGAGCCTTGTTCTGATGCGCGGGATTCTGGGATTTCTTTTGGGATAGTTGATGTCTTTTAATACTTGTAATTTTGATAGTAACACTTGTAAGTATGACCTGGTATATATATGTATTTTAGGGATTTGCACATGTGCACCTATGTTTCTTTAAGTCTTTCGCTTGCATCTATCACTTATCCCTGAATTATGTTTGCAGTTTGGCTTAATCTATTCCATGTTTTATGCACTCATACAGACAACATACATCCATCATTCAATATGTTGCATAAGTGATGTTTTAAAACTCGAGAGCTGAGTTATGCTCGACCCCCGAATTTCAGGGCGTTACAATAATCTGACGCAAGATGTACGTTGGCACACATAGCTTCTCTCCTTGCCCCACCTGATACAGAAAATCTATCATCAGGCGCGTACACTCACTGCGGTTGCTCCACCTTGGATATACATTGAATGTGCACATGTGATGAAGCAAGCAGAAGTCGTCCGTCATGTTGGTAGCTAGAAGGCTTCGATTAGGCTGCCATTCGACCAGACGACCACACAGGAGCCGCGTGCGGCGATCCCTCTCGCGCGCACTACTCAAATTCTTCTCACTGGCATGCACCTCACCAAGCGGCACGTTCAGGAGTCGAGATATCAAAGCGACGTTGACCGTGGCCTCCCGACAGCTTCCACAAGGGATCTTGAACTGCAGAGGCTCCAGCGAAGGATCACGAATGATGGCATAAAAAGCTCAAACAGTGCTCGCATTGGCACGATATTCGCCCTCAAACAAGGGACACCAACTGGCCCCTTCCAGGCGCTCCAACAAGAGAAACTCGCCAAATAGCCGTGGATCTACATGAGCCTTAAAAAGGACCCTACGGCCTTCATAGACTCCATGAGATAGCTCCACCAACAAGGTTCTCCCAATGGGAGCTTGAGGATCAAGGTCCCGTTTGGTCTGAAACTTACGGGTGGCGGTCGTGCTCGCGGCAGCACCGCTCAGCCTCCGTGCACGGGTTGGGCGGCTAGGCCCGGCTTCATCCACAGGTGCTCTCTTCTTCCCCATCAAAGAGAGAAAGGTGGAGATGGAAAATATGGCCGTAACAAACTCCATTAGGGCCGTGGAAAATGAGAGAAAATGGAGAAATGGGAAGAATGGTGAGGCTTCCACACACTTGAGATCCCAAAAGAGGACTTGAGAGCTTTAAATGAGAAGAAAAGGAAGTGAAAACAACAATGGGGATGGATTTTTTAGATGGGTTGAATGGGTGTGCACGAAAATGGAAGAAGAAGGAGATTGGGGAGCGATTTTGGTAGAGTTTAGAGAGAGACTTGAAGAAAAGGAAAGCTGGGGAGGGTATTTTATGAAGGAGAGAGGGTTTGGGAGTGCTTTAATCGACCAACCATGGAGGAATGGGCCACACTAGGCCCCAACGACATCAGCCCGAGCCGGCCCGCCCGGCCTGGACCACTGGGCGGTGAGGGCTCTCCGAACCAGCGAGGTCATCGCCGGTCTCTGGACAGTCCGGCGATGACTCGCCATTTGGGTGAGGTCCTCCCGGCCCCCTAAGTCCAAAATGATGTGGGTCCCCCCTGGGTCCCCTTGGAATTGCCCCGATCGGGCCCCTAGTCCGATTCGATGCATATCGATCCACTCGGGTTAAAATCTGATACAAACACAGGTTTACTGACATTTTAAGGGCTGAGATGGGAAGATAAATCATCTAAACTCATCAATGGACAGTCTAAAAGAGATTTTGGGTCGCTGTGTGTAATCAGGAGTGCGCACAGACTCGATCTCGGCGATCATTTTTAGTAAACTTTCACCGATAGAAGTAACGGAAACACATACACAAATTCTACATTAATTTCGCACCCTCCTACACTAAGGTGGCGACAGCGTGCGGTGTGTGACCATAAGCTAGGTCCGGTTTAATCCAATTCATGCTCTGATACCAACTTGTAACGCCCTGAAATTCGGGGGTCGAGCATAACTCAGCACCCGAGTTTCAAAACATCACTTACGCAACATATTTAATGATGGATGTATGTTGTCTATAAGAGTACATAAAACATGGAATAGATTAAGTCAAACTGCAAACATAATTCAGGGATAAGTGAAAGACGCAAGTGGAAGACTTAAAGAAACATATGTGTACATATGTAAGTCCCTGAAATACGTATACATGCCAGCTCATACTTACAAGTGTTTCTATAAAAAAATACAAGCATCAAAATGAAATATCTATTCCAAAAGAAAACCTAGAATCCCCGCACATCAGGACATGGCTCACATGAACCCGCCTGAAAACTGCATAAAAGAAAATGCAGCCTCATCATCCTCGAACTCCTACTCTGCCTCAGGGGTCGCATCAACATCTGCATCTAATACAGAGTCTGGTTGGTGTTCAAACACCGCCCCAGAACGTGGGAGTGAGTGATCAACTCAGTGGAACAATAAGGCAAAGGTTAACATGTTATCAATTCAATCACGCAGTAATGATAAAACAGAACAATCAAACATGTCCTAATTACTCTTGTTAGTGCAAGGATGTATGTATAAATGATGCATGCCCTCGCCTTACTCCCTCAGTTTCTTCATCTTACGTTACGCATGACATCCTCCCACAGTGCCAACGACTTCCACGCACATGCAAATGAGGTGCATGAACATGATACCAAGTTATTATTAGGCCTTTTTATACAGCAGGATTGGGAAGCTAAGGTACCTTCCTCATGTCAATTTCCACACAGTGATCCATTCTAGGGTCGTCAGTCCTAGGCCATCTCATACGATCATATGGTTTTAGGTTGCTACAAAGGGCTTGTCACCAATCAAAGCACGCTTATCATACCTTCGTTACTACTCTAAGGCTCGTCGCCTTAATGCAGTATCCGAGTATGCTCGAGGTCACTACAAAGGGCTCGTCACCAATCAATGTAGGCCGACAGCACGAATATAGTGTCTCATACCACCATAATCGGCTCACGAGTCTGGTATGCTCACTGGTCACTACGGGGAGGCTTGTCACCCCAACGTAGGCTGACAGCTCGACCACGGTGTCCCATACCACCATGTCCGGCTCATGAGTCTTAGTGGATCAAGGTACAATGGTTAATAGGATTTCATCGTAAGTTTGGTACCCTAGATTCAAACAATAGCGTCCATACATGGTGAACATACATTGGACAATCGGGTTACTTGATGAACTTGACTAACACGAACACACGTTGGGTTGAATGACATAGAGTGCGCAAACACTCCGTGTGGCCAAACCACTGCTGATAACTCTAATACGACTCGAGTTCGTCAAATCACGTCCTTCGTGGCGAAAGCAACCTCAGCCACGAACTCAAGGCCGATTACCGATTTCCTGGACTATTTCATAGTCCCAAACACATTTCATTATAACAGATATGCATATACAATTTAGAATAGTAAAGGAACAACAATTCAAATCATGTAATATGTGAGCATTTGAAGCATATCAACTTAACATGGATTTACACATAAGTAATACTTGAAGTTAAACAACAAAGAATGTGACTTGCACGTAGGAAATCATACACACCAATAGGAGAGTTGAGAATCACTTCTCAACGCCTGCAAATAGGATAATATATTACACTTTAAACCATTTAGACATTTCTACAAACACTTAGACTGCATAGTTCAACATACATATCGTATGTTGGACTACACGCATTTGGACAATTACTTTTGCCAAGGAGTTGACACACATACAATTAGCACAAGTACATGACAAATAATCATGGCAAACACATGTTCATATTTTATACGTATACGATACTTCCTACATATATATAGAATACACAAATCTCAATAAAACACATACATATCAGGAATGCAAAATAAACATAGCATTTGGCATGTGAAATTGCACCCACAATAAGAATAAACCATTATCTGACATTGAAAGCCTTGAAAACCATAACCTATACGAATATAGTCCGCACCTTAAACCAGAAAAAGTGCACCGAACTGATTCAGACGATATGTCTTCGTCAACGGTGACTAGATAACCTAAGGCAAGAATAGAGATGAGCTACATCAACACATAGACTATTCTAAGCTCTAAACAGATTAGGGTTAGATTAACTTACCCAAGAAGGAACTTAGAATCGTCGGAATAATGATTCAAAAGTGATGGTTTAAGGATGTAGAGTAACAGGAAAGAATCTCCAATGATTCACCAACTTCTCTCTCACTTTCTCTCTCTTTTCCTCTCTCTCTCTCTCTCTTAGCTGGGGTTTAGGAAATTCGTATGGCATAGAGAGTGAGGGTTTTAAGGTCTTTATATAGGCCTAACATTGATGAAAATAGCCCCAGGGCCAAGGTATACTTAGGTTATAACCAAATCAGGCCTCTCTCGAACCAACGGAGCACTTCCGGTGGTCCTTTTTCCACGTGCGGTCGGACTTAAGCTCACTGACCATGGATCTAGGTCAGGTTGAGTTTTCGTACCGATCAAATTTACAGATCAGCCGTGGCGGACCACACTCAATTCAACGGTCACCGAAACTCGATCAGGTCCACAAGCATTATGACATGCCTGGGCCACCTTCCCTGATCCGAGGGTGAAATTGGGTCAGAATCCAACGGTCAGATTGCTTAAAATCGTCGCGCAAGCGACACGGCTTAGATTTCATAAAATCATATTTAATTTCTCACCGTTCTCACACTCTTTACTCCAGACTCAATCAAATTGACCCAGGACATCATCTGGACTTGATTTTTGAGGTGATGGTCAAGTCCAACATGATGACCATAATTGTCTAAGATCATCGTTATCGGACTTTCGACGTGCGGTCCAGGTCCGATCCAAAGCTTCTAAAAATTCCCAAGAGCAACTGGATTTAGCGTTGAATCTCAGATTTCAGAGTAACATAGCGCTAACGATACTACAGGTTTTGAGTCCTCCAGATCAAATTTAAAGTGATTGATGCTAATTTCACAAGCAATCGAGTTTAGCACTAATTAACCCACAAATAACTTCTAAGGAAAAATAGAGGTAGTACTCGGGTCTTAGCACGAAAATTTTCGGGTCATTACAAATCCACCAAGCCCTCTGATTTTCCCACACTAGGATTACAGTAGAACAAATTAAACTGACAGGTAGTGATATGAAATTTCTAGCAGAAAAATAAAATCTAGCATCAAGACAATTTTGAGTAACAGAATTTTGAGGTAGGAAACAAATCATTTTAATTAATTGCTCTCAAAAGCTGAATTTGGTCCACCACACTTATCTACAAAACCAATTTGATACTCTCTTCAAAAGCTCTAAACTAGAACTGGAAACCAAGTTACCTCTCCAACTCTAACAGTCCTACTTCCCTAATGAACTCCCAAGAGCCTATTCAGATTCCTCATTAATTTAGTTTTTCTTCTCCATTATATTTCCCATCAAAATGGAAGTGTAGCCTCTATTTCTGTTCCATGTATATCTCTAGCTATGTGTCAATCTATTGCAGAAAATGTAAAGGATAGCCATAATGCACATATCATCTTATGTTGGTGTGCATGTGTCATTTTTTATGAAATTTGGCTTATTAGTCATAGATAACATGTGGAATGCACAGGAGCAACCAGTGATCCATGCTTATGAAGTACAGGAATGTCATTATGATGGTTTTCAATGCAAAGTACAACAAGGCTAAGTCATTACAAAAAAAAAAAAAAAAACTTTTCAGCATTAATATAAGGGGTAAATTCCTTGGATAATTCACATATTCTCTGAGTTAGAATACTGTGCAGTAAGTTCCTATGAGACTTGACCTGAAATCTCCCCAAATTGAGTTTAATCAGAGGGGTTCCTAATCGACCCACAGTTTAATACTACGATAGGTGGGACCTCAGACACTAGTGGTAGGGAGCACGTGTATCTTGCAGGTTGTGAGAACAAGACTATATACCTATAGAAGTGTGGAAAGAGTGAAATCGGATTGTTTGGTAAACTACTCTTTCAATAAAATACAAACAAGAAATGCTAGATGTGTGGAGAAGCATCACAGTAGCTATAATTATGGGAACAAAATAGATGGATGAAGTTGCATCATTGATCGGGGGTCCAACCTATGAGTCACATTATGAAATCTACAAGGGTTCCATCACAAGAGTGAGAACATGCTTTGTGAGATTGTATTTAGTAATAGTGGATCTTCATCAGGTATCAGCATTAAGTCCTTACCTTTTTGTACTTGTTACAAATGAATTAACTACTAATTGGGGATGAGGTCTCTTTGTGTATGTTGTCTGCAAGATGTGGTATTGTATGATGAGATTTTAGGAGGAAAATGATGAATATAAGATTTGGAGGAAGGCTCTAAGGAAACCAAAAAGGACCTGGATTGAGGTGGTAAGAAAGGATACGAAGGCTTGTTCACTTATTGAGGACAGGGACTTCGATACAATTGAATCGTGAAGTAGGATCAGTAATGACAATTAAATAGCTAGGACATGGATATGGTGATGATGATGACAAACATTTAGTGCAACCTGGTTATCAAGTCAATGAGACCTCGATACAGGAATCATAAGAAATGGACAAGAGTACATCCACAAGAATAATAGAGTAGAGGGTGAAATAATTTTTATTGATATCAAACTTATTATCTTTATAAAAAAATGCATACAAAGATAAGAATGTTTATTTCTAATAATACTAGGAACCATCCTATGATTAGATTAATTTTTATATATTTTTCTATTTTAAGTAGTTTTCAATGCAATTAAATTAGGACCCTTAAGTAGGATTGGGTTTCATAGTTTAAGGCTCCGAAAGTTCATATTAAAGGCGGATTATGGTAAAATATTTCAAGTTTTCCTATTTTGTTATAAATTTAAGGTTCTACCACATTAAGAAGACGACATTCTTCGTCTTTCCTTTTCTGCATCCTTATTAGTGTTATTAGCACTTCAAACCTCTGAAATATCATAGAACTTTCGATTCTTCCTTCCCTCTCAAAGTTTTTTAAACCGAAGTGCAGTCTGCTCATAACCCACTAGACATAAGATCGAAATGGTGACATACATATAAAATTTTATACTATTAGAAACCTTTTTACGATAATCATTTGACCATAGGCACCGTGGGAGATTTAAATCACTAAGTTAGACAAGAATTAAAATGAGGACTCTCGTAAACCAAGACCCAAAGGACAACCTTATAAATAGGAAATTTAAACTTTCCAATGATGGCCTTTCCTTAAATATTTAGATTTGATCAGACTATGGAATTACGGAACCATACATTTGCAAAGTATTCGCGGCTTAACCCAATTCTCAATCTGGGGTGAATACCAACGGACTCATTGCTTTGACCGAGCAGAAGACCAAGATCTACCAGGACTAGGAAGGGATACAATGATCTTTCTGCCCTGGTCAGGCAGAGGATCGACATATGGGATCAAAGCCTACCACAACTATTTTTTCATATTAACTTGATCATAAAGAGTAGAATATACCACCCTTAAATAAACTTTATCATCAAATACTTAGCACAATAATGATGATTTTGACATTTGTTTTCAAACCTCAAAGGTGAAAACTTTTAAGGGGATAGATCACAATGAGCTAGACTAGCATATTTATTATATACCCTAAAGCATATGTAAAGCTGAAACCACCAAAACCTAAGCAAATGAAATGATAATATCTTTACTTATTACCCTTAGGCAATTTCGGGGAAGAAATTATTTTTAAGGGGGTTAGATTGTAATATCCTGGATTTTCACTGTTTTGAATTTCCAAAAAATTCTTAAAATTTTTTTTCTATTAGTTAACTCATAATATCACTTAATGACCATTAGCACTCAATGTTAGTTTATACAGGGGTGGTACCGGTAAAGAACAACACAAGTTCGATTAATCAACCGTAGGAAGCCAACGAATCAGCACGATCACTTGAACATCAGGTGTAGCCCCATGATTTACTCACATAGGACCCAAATCTAACCGACCCATCGCTAATCAATCAAGACAATCATGAACAAATTAAAGATCTAATCGAAGCTGAGTCAGATAAGGCCCGGATCTTGGCTAATAGACTAAATCAACCCTATTACTCTTTTAGCTTAAAACTGACGGTTTAGAGTAATCATGAAAAAATCTCCACTTTCACTAGTTATAAATAGACCACACTATGAACATAGTTAATCTAAACCCTAATCATTGCCCATGAGAAATCTCAATACCTAATTCATTCCAGAAATGCCCTGATTTTCTGAACAAGGTCTAGACCACTCGTTGGCGGGCCACTAGTTACAAAATTATAGAGTAATGTCCATCTTACTGGTCTTGACATCCATCATGGGAGTCGGACCTAGGAATGGTCCAGAACCACTCAACTTGAGCCAAAGGACGAGTGCATGAGAAGTGTAAATGCCCTAAAGGAAGAAGTTGAAACTTAAGTGAATTAGGTCGTTTACTCTTATGCAAAGTTAAGAGTTTCGGATCAGTTTGTGACCAAACTTCACACGTGGAGTAAGGATATTTCTCTACTTATATCCATATAGTCGTGGCCCCGATTGACCATCGGTGACCGTTGAACAGACTTCTAATCATATCTGTCAATCGGCGCATCCAAATGGCGGGCCGATCATGTCCATACGTAGATCATCATTAGGGCTAACTATCCTATAGTGTATATTAATATGTACACCCAATAGTGGACCCTAGAGGCTAGAAAAACCCTCCCATAGGGCTAGTATAGTAAAAACTCAACACTTGGGGCCATTTACACCAAATCTGGCATTATAAAAGGAGCTTCTTTTGGGAACCCCTCTCCCATACGATTTTGCCCTAGAAAAAGGAAAGAGAGAAGAGAGAAAAGGGAGAAAGAAGAAAGGAAGAAGAGAAGAAGGGAGAGTGAAGAAGAGGGAAGGTAAGCCATAGCTCTAGTGGGGCCTAAAGGAGACCAATTCTTGCAACTCTTCACCTTTTCCTCAACAAATCCTTCACCCACAACCGGAAGAGCCCCTCTCCACTGATTGAATAGGTAAAACCCTCATCTCTTAGAAATCCCTCATGTTGAGGGTTGATTCACATGGGATTCTAACATACAAGTACATTGTCTTAGGATTTCGGCCAATCGACACCGAGTTCGGCGTTCCTAGAAGTCTTCAACGATCCATAGGTGCGAACAACTATCCTTAGGTGGCCTAGCACCAATTATACTATGAGTCTAATGACTTTGGTTGCTTGGATGATTTATTTAGAGAATCTAGAGAAAATCTAGGACTTGGATGTTTGTTTGTGGATTGCATGCAATTGTATGTTTTGTTTAGTTCTCAAATGATGTTGTTCATGCTTCTCACATGATTAGGTTACCATGGATGATTACATGTTTAAGTCTTGCTTGATTTCTCATATGATGTTGCCCTATGGCATGTATGATTCATTGCTTCTTGTGCATTTTGGTTCTAAGAGTTGTAAGAAGTGCTTAACTTCCTCACCAACCCACACAACCCACATGCACCTTGTTCATGATATTGTTAGCTTTGTTTGCTAGGGGAATTTAAATTGTATGTTGAGAAGTATGAGAACATGATGTTGTTTATGCTAGTTAATACATTGATAGTTGGCATGTTGTGTATCACCATCAAGACCCTTGGATTGATCAGGAACATGAGGAGAGCGAAGGTGGTCCCATTGGTAGGACTACCCTGAGGCTAAACCCATGGATTTGGGCGTGTGTATGTAGCCAATAGTAGTTAGACTATATGGGTCACTCGTACTCGATGTCGTCTATCACGTTCTTGCCTGGACTCATGCAGTCTAGTCTACTGGCTGACCAACCTTATTTGTTAACCCTATTTGTTCACATATGTATGGAACATGGAACACC
Source organism: Magnolia sinica (assembly GCF_029962835.1). NCBI lineage: Eukaryota > Viridiplantae > Streptophyta > Magnoliopsida > Magnoliales > Magnoliaceae > Magnolia > Magnolia sinica. The sequence continues at coordinate 43,391,568 of NC_080581.1, forward strand.
CTACAACCATTGTAGCCCCTTGATAAATAAATTGAAATTGATCCACCGCCTCATGAGCCGGGCATGGTGGAATGGGACACTGTGTCCAAGCTGTCGGCCTACGATGGGTGACGCGCCTCCCCGTAGTGACCACAAGCGATCCCTTTCTCTCGGCACTCCCCATGTGCTTGAAGTTGGGGATGGGGAACCCGACAGGATCAACGATCGCAGGGTCTCGGCCTCACATGTTAGGAGGCCTTGACCTCGCAACTAATTCAGGGCATTGATACGTGGGGTGTATCAGATTCCCCAACCTGCTGGATGAATGGACTTTACTAAGAATTCGACTAACATGATCACATTGCATCGCACTAGTTAGGGTGGCAACTTAGCAGTCGAGGTCGCTCTGAGGGAGTGTTGGTCAAACGCGATCATTTGATGGAGTCGCTCGAGGGAGTTTTATGGCGAGAGTATGCATCATATCATCCGTCATGCATGCAAATTAATAAGATTAGTTAGGTGTTATGAATGATTGTTTTTCATTAAATTCTTAATATAATTTATGCATGTTATAACTTAAGACTAATAGCACCCACTAAGTTGATCACTCACTCCCACTTTGGGATGGTGTTTTAAAACACCAACCAGACTCCCCGTAGTTGCAGGTGATGAGGAACCTAGTGGCACGAGCTTAGACGAGGAGGATGAGCTGTCTTACTTCTAGCTGGTGGACGGCTCTCCATTATTTTGATAGGCAGTATTTGGATCTCTTTCATTTCAGTAGACTTCTGTGGTTGTGCTTCATGTTCCAGGAAATTCGAGGTTGCGCATTTAAATCTGATTAAACGCATATTAATGAAAATCAGTTATAAGTGACACTCGGGAACTCAGGAGTCGACTGTATGCATGACCCCCGATTTCCAGGGTGTTACACTATGGTACTTCCCTTTTTTTATATTGACTCAAATTGAACATTAGGCATCGGACAACCGCAGTGGTCTTATTCCTGTGTTCTGGATCCATCTATGTTTGTCACTCCTAGATAATCACATATGATAGGCAAGTTACAAGAAGTGGTACTCGCGGTCACTATGAGGAGGCTCGTCACGCCAGTGTAGGCCGACAGCACAAACACGGTGTCCTATACCACCATGCCCGGCTCATGAGTCTTGAGGATCGTGGTACCATGGTTAAAGGTGGATCTTTACATTGGTGAGGGGTATCTTAGATTCAGACAGTCACGTCCATACATGGTAAGCACACAATAGGTCAACCGGTTCGTTAAGCAAGCTTGATTGTTACGGGCGTATGCTGACCTAATCGACATGGAGCGCATACGTGCCCCTCGTGGCCTAGCCACCATCAGCAGTCGTCATACAACCCGTATCTTTCAGTTTACCCAAGGTGGCCAGACTAATTCAACCACCCACATATAAACCTTTACCGATTGCCTGGACTACGATTGTAGCCCCAATCCTATCCAAATGTTGTTAACACCCACGTGTAACATCTATCTCAGTATTCGGCAAGCAATCCTAGTGAATCTTCTCATTTGGGCATTTCATCAAACATATAGACCATGTTACTACAACTGGCATTTTATCAATTGGTTACATAAAGAAAAAAACACATATGCATGAGACAATAAAGAACTTACCTTAATACTCATAGTGAGTACAAATTAGCAACGATTTCTTATTTAGACAATTTATCAAACACATAGACTACGTTAGTTACAACTTACATTTTATCCATTCATTACACAGAGAAGTCCATATGCATATGACAATGATGAATCCTAGATTAACAATCATGGTAAGCACTAATCATTTTATATTTCTCATTTGAACATTTCATCAAACACATAGTTTGCGTCATTTACTTATCACAGTTCATAGGTGTATTTCATATAAATATTGACGTGTTTAAGACAATACGGTAGCAATCATGGCAAGCATAAATCATTAGCTATAATGAAAGCATTGATAAACCATAACCTAAGCGTTTATAGTCCGCACCTTTCAGTAATACGCTCGATTCGGACTTGGTCCTAAGACAACGTTTCTAAAAATGAAACGTCAGGCACCTAGACGATTAAACAAATTAGCCATGTTGGATAAAAACTATCCAGGAGTTCTACATCTCTATTAGGGTTGGTTTTTCTTACCCTAAGTCATAGCCGGAAAGCTTTGGTAGTAGAAAGTGACGGTGATTAGGCCCGTGGATGCGTGGGGGAAGATCTTCCACAGTTACAATGCATTTCCCCAAGTTTTCCTTTTTATATTCTCTCTTTTCTCTTCTCTCTCCCCATAGGGTTTGCAAAATTTGTATGTGGCAGAGGGGGTGAAATGAGAACTATTTATAGCCCCAGATGAGGTGCAAATGGCCTCATGGCCACTTTGCACTATGTTTATACCCTGTGGGCGGCCATTTCTGACGAACAGGGCTCTCAGGGAGGCCCACTGCTCATCTATGTCATCGGGTCCACTCCCTGACAATGGATCCATGCTAGGACATGATTTCAGTGAGATCAAATAAGCCGATCGACTATGGAGAGACTATGTTAGTTCAACAGTCATATGTGTCCAATCGGGGCCACGGTTATACGGATATGTGTAGGGAAATTTTCTTTCTCCATGTGTGAAGTTTGAACACAAACCAACAGTCTGAAATCTTCAACTTTGTGTAAGAGCGAACGGCCCAATTCACTTAAGTTTCAGTTCATTTTCTTAAGATATTCGCATTTCTCATGCTCTTAACTTACGGCTCAAGTTGGGCATTTCTAGACACTATCTGGGCTTGGTTCCCGCAATGGTTGTCAAGCCTAGCAGGATGGACATTGTCCTATAATTTCAAGGTCATCGGACCCCTGACGTGCGGTTTGGGTCCCTTACAGAGTTTCAATGTACTCCCGAGAGTGACAGGCCCTTGGGATTTTTCCTAGGTCTTCAGGTGGTATTGAGCCAGTGGTACTCTTGATCCTAAGTCTTCCCATTTGGAAAAATGTTAGCCCAAGCTTAATCCACCGACAGCTTAACATCTAATTTACATCTTGTCTAAATTATACAACTGGGTGCGGTCCTTGGGTTGTTCCGCCTAAGGTTGTACTCGGGTCTTTGTATGGATTTTTCTGGGATGTTACACAAGGTGAGCACTCCATACCACCCACAGACTAGTGAGCAACCTGAGATTTCTAATAGGGAGATTCAATAAATTTTAGAGAAAATGGTTAACCCTAACCATAAGGATTGGTCAATCCGATTGACCGATGCTTTATGGGCTTACCATACTGCATTTAAAACCCCTATTGGAATGTCTCCCTTTAGACTTGTCTATGGGAAGGCTTTCCACTTACCCATGGAGTTGGAACATAGGGCCTACTGGGTGATTAAAAATGTGAACTTCAATTTAGACAACGCTAGCTCGCTACGCAAACTTCAGTTGAATGAACTCGAAGCAATCCGGAATGATGCATATGAGAACTCAAGAATTTACGAGGATATGATGAAGGTGTTTCATGACCAACACATCCTTCGAAAATCGTTCTTGACTGGCCAGAAAGTCCTTTTGTACAATTCTCGATTACATCTTTTTTCGAGAAAGCTCCAATCTAGTTGGTCCGACCCTTTCACTATTACAAATGTCTATCCTCATAGGGCTATTGAGATAGAGAATTCGAACAATGATAATAGGTTTAAAGTGAATGGACATCGATTAAAGCAATTTTTTGAGAAATTTGATTCAGAGGACATGTCCATACCTCTAAGTGATCCTGTGTACCAGGATTAATCTCCTAGTCTGATGGAAGTATAGGTAGGTTTATTACTTTCATAGGAATAAGATAGTTTGCTTTCCGCTGGTTTAAGATAGTTTCCTTTTTGTTGGTTTAACTCTTGTGCCAACCTATCTTCACACTGAGATCATTGGAAAAGCTTCAAAATTTCTTTGTCAGGTATTATCTTTCCATCACTTTCCTTTTTCATTTCATTGCCTCTTTTGCATTACATGCTTATTTCTTTTACAATGAGGACAATGTAGATTTTTTTGGTTGGGAATGGAAATTTTGGTGAATTAATCGGTGTTTTTCTCAGTTTTGAGTAAAAAAATTTAAAAATTTTCAATGTTTTAAGTTGAAATCTGTTTGGGAAGCGATGAATTGTGTACTTAAGAATGTTTTGGGTATGATAAGATAGAGATTGAATTTTAAATTGTTGAAGTCTAATCATCTAAGTAATTTATCACTTAAGTACTTGCGCTCAATTGATTAAGAGGAAGTTTGAATATCATGTTAAATCACAAGACACATTCAATTTTCCTTCTGTAGGATATACTAGAATTTCTAATTATTAGTATGTGAATCATTGATGGATGGTGAGAATCGAGTCTGGAGAATTTTATCCACCTTAAAATAAGAAAAGAACCAGTTAAAAAATAGGAGATCGACAGAGAGGTCATGAAAAAGAATGAAAAGAATGAAAAAAAATCTGGAAAAGAATATAAAAATAAAAAGAATGACCGTCGATATAAAATTAAAAACTGAAAAAAGAAGGAAAAATGGTATAAGTTCGAAATTAGTGCTTGAGTTTCAAACTGATCTCAAAGTGATGAGCATAGCTAACATGATGAATTGATAGTATTCGTATGGGGAGTAAATTGACTTTCACTAAGCACATTGAAAAACTTAATATCAAATTACGCTTCAATTTAGTGGATGAAGAACGTATTTGATCGGTTGCTTATGTGATTGGGCTCTAGGTTTTCAAAATCTCAATTTTGTATCTTAATTCAACTCATTCATTTTCCAGTGCACAAAAGATTGTTTCCTGATAAAGATTTCTGACATTAAGCATTGAGATTTATTTTTCGCATACTTTGCTCAAGACTAGCAAAATCCTAGTTGGGAATTGTGCTGAGGGTCAAGTATTGCATATTGGACCCCATTTATTACTTGGTTTTATGAACATGACAATGCTTAATGTTCTATTTTAATCATGTTTCTGTTGCAAGGTGAATTTAAGAGCTTGGATTGAAAAGGATGCTAAAACCATGAATTTAATGCTCAAGAATCACCAAGCGTTAAATCCATGCCAAAGATCCAAGAATGAAGAATTCACATGCCAAAGATCCAAGAAAACTAAGTCAAGAGTGACGAGAATCGTAGTTTTGAAGTGAATTTCCATGATCCTTGACTAGTCCTACCTCTTGTTCGACTAGTCCTGGCCCTGCTCGACCAGTCGAGGATTCCTCGACTCAAACTCCAGTAGTAAAATCCTTTAAAATCAAGTCATTCTCGACCAGTTGAAGGTGACCCTCAACCAGTCGAAGGTTGTCCTCGACCAGTCTAAAGTTACATAGACAGCACACAAATTGTGGAAATTTGAAGCGGTTTCTGGATTTTTTCAACTCGGTGCAAAAATTTGAGTTGCAAAACTATAAATAGGAGTCCCTAGGATATTTCTAAGCATCTTCTAAGGTTTAAGAAGTGGAGAAAAAGTATGGAGAAGTTGTTGCCAAGAGTTTTTATTCCCTTTCCTTAGTTGTTTTTATGCTTTTCTTGAGAGATTTTAGTTCAATCATGTCTATGGTTGGATAAACCTCTTAGCTAGGGCTAAGAGGTGAATCTTATAGTGGGATGGGTTATTTTTTATTGCTTTGATTCATGTTTAAGTTGAACTATCTTTGATTTTAGTTTGATATTTAAGAAATACTTTCAGTTTTTAATGGTTTGTTATGACTCAAATTACAATAAATCTGCGATAGCTTTTAGTATGTTCTTTTCATGTATTGAGATTGTAAAATTAGGCAATCCCATTGTTCACCATCATCCCATGGGCATGGTTGGGTGATGGAGTCCTATCTAATCTTCCCAGTTCTCTTATGATTGGTTGTGAGATTGGTAAATCCTATTGTTTGGCTTGTCTTATAGGCATGGTTTTATGATGGAATCACTTCTAGTTCTCACACCTCTCATCCATTGAGAATTAGGTCAAAGGTGAAATTACGGTAATGACCGCTTTAGTAGAAGTGGGAATATACCAAGAAGTCCTAGAGGGGGATGAATATGACTTTTTAAAATTTTATGATGATTTAAAACTTATCAACCCTATCCTGAACTAATATGCAATATCAGGATTTCTTCAATGTAACTTTAATGGCTTCCAAGCGAAATAGAGGATCCAATCATGAGACTATTTAAAACATAAAAAAGATGTAAAACATAGTTCATGATGGATGTGACTGTGTGTGAGATGTGATTCTAATTAGTTCATGTAAACATGCATTATGAGAACATTCTGAGAAATCACACAAGCAGTAAAACTAAATAGCAATCCCAAACATAGTCGTTTTTATAATGGTTCGACTACGTGTCTACTCCACTTTCGGTAGACGCACTCAACCCTTGAGTGTACCGGATCTCACTAATGGAGGTTTCAAATTAGGTTAACCTCAAACCAGTACAACCTACACAAGGCTGACTCTAGGACCTACACAAGGTACCTAACATGTCTCCACGAGACACAAGTTTATGCCCCGCACAGGAGAAAGGGTCAACACACAGCACCTATATTTTAGGCCACACAAGACAAGGAACCTAGAGCTTATGCCCTACACAAGATCAAAGGTCAACACACAACACCTAGGTTTTAGGCCACACAGGCCAAGGGTCCACACAAGGAATCTAGAGTTTACGCTCCCATGAGCAAGGGTCAACAAATAAAACCCACACGTATTCTCCTATCGAAGGCCTCCTATGAGGACTTGAAAGGGGTGAGAATCATCTGTGACCCAATCCTACACAAAGGAATGATTAGCAGGGTCTCTGGACTCTAATGACTTACAGATAAGTAAATGAGCCCCATTTAGCATGTTGATGAAGATCTCCTCCTTTGATGATGAAGAATCTTCAAATCTCTTGATCCGCAACACTTATGATACCCAAATGTAAGGCGACGGGTTGGGTCAAGGTTATGTTGGAATCCTACTCTATTAAATGTTTTTCTAAATTAGAAATAGAGTAATTCCCAGCATCTATGCATTCAAGGTATCCCAGCTCAATGATTTACCATTAAGGTGGTAGCTGGAGGATCCTTGAATGCGAAAGTTCATTCACCAATACACTCTATTGAGTATTAATGATGAGGGTGGATTAAGGAATGAACTCCCATGAGAGAAAAGGGCTTAGTGCAAGTGATCTGAATTAAACACTCATAAGCTCTATCTATTGTCTCTACAAACAACCTCAGGCAGGCTCTCATTAAATAGGCAAAAAGTTCTAACGGAAATAAAATGATCATATTTTTTACAAAGTTCAATATCATCAAGCATATACTCTCGATAACATCGAATGGCCGCTCGATGACACAAACTCAATTTGTTAAACGCTTTTGAACCTTTTTGCCACTAGATCGAGGAAATTGAGCAAGCTTCGATGTTATCGGATTTCAAACTCCGATAACATCGACTCATGGATCGATTCCTTGATATTTAAAAAAACCTGCGAGTAGACTTGCCTTAGGAACAGAACAGGTATCGATATGATCGAGTGTCCCTCGATATCATCTGGTTATGAATATCAATGATATCAATACCAGTTTTGATTCATCGATCTTTTCAAGGATTTTTCCTATAAACTTGTTGGATAGTTTTGTGTCCCAATTCGATGCCATCGACCTGGTCTCGATATGATCGATATTCGAATATTGATATCCTCAAGTGATTCTCGATACTTTGAACATTTTGAAAGATTTTACTTGAAAGCTTGCTGGACAGATTTGTGTCCCAATCCGATATCATCAAAGATTGTCGATATCATCGAGGTTTGAATTTCAAGGATATCAAGGCTCTCTTTGAGATATCAAAAATCACATGATTTTCCTTAACTACATATTTGACACAAATTGAGCAGATGTCAATTTTATCGAGCCGTCTTGAGAACTTAAGATTTGAAAGTCGATGATATCGAACCTACCATCGATTTATCGAAAATTCAGTCCATGATTCATTGTGTTTGCTGGACATCTGAAGTCCACATTTCAATAACATTGAATGAGTATCAAGGACATCGATAATAGAGTCCAATTCCATTGAACCACTTATCGATAAATCGATAAAGGCTGAAAACTTAGAGATTTTCTTGATTTTGCATAACAGTTTTCACACCTTAAACCCTAAGTTATTCTATCCATTTTTAAGGGTTTTATATACCTGGTGTTTTAGGTCAGGGGATGTGAGGCTAAGTTTACCTTTGACGAGTTCGGGCACACATCCTGTTGAGGCAGACACTTGAATGATCTTCCTATGGGCTCACTTGTCTTGCTGACTCAACACTCACGCTAATTGACAAACCAGGGCACTTTCAATCTCCCCCCTTATCAATTATATGACAAAACACCTGGAATCCTAAAACCAACATCTAAACTAACACCCTAAATTGTGTCTACATAACTCTTTACATAATTTTTCAATGTTACTGCAAGTTAAAATACACAAATATGTAGCTACTCCCCTTGTCTTCATGCAGCTGCTCCCCTTAACACCTGTACCACCATTCATACATAGATACACACAATTTTCTCCGTGGTGGATTTGTTCTCCCCCTTTTTATCACTCATTGGCAAAGGGAAATATCTCAAGATTAATTGATTGAAGTTGTAGCATAAAGATAGGGGAGAATCAATAGAGTTCCAGATATTTCAATGCATACCAGATACATCTTTAAAATGCATAATCAGTAAGAGACAAATGTATAACAGATAACTACATCTCTATTCGCATGAAAACCATTCATGCATACCAAGTCAAAGGAGAGCTGTGATTTTAGCAGAAAATAGTAGTATAGCTTTAAAAGATAAGAAATCACAATCCAATTCGCAATTGTTAAGGAATATGCAGGAGAAAGAAATCACAGTTTATGCCAGTAGTTCATAGAGATCAGGGAAGAATTGAGAGCAGATAATCATGGCAGCAAAGATAGATGAATTATCAAACAACCATCAAAAAAATATCCACAGTGAAAACTGCCCAAGCTTAGCAGTATGACATCATCCATCCCAAACCAACACAACCAAATATCTAGCCCAACCATGGGCCGACAAAAATACAAGTATTTTCCTCATGTAGAGGATATCCATAAACCACAAAAAATATTATTAGACTTTTCATGTTAGCTAGCCACCACATACATACACAAGAACATAGAGCATTCAAAAAGATACCCATGCCCATACGTGCAGATGAGTAGTCGGTGTATGTAGTGGCATGAGAGCTATCTGAGAAAGAAAAAGAAGAAAAGGATAAACTACAGGATGCCTACAATCAACTCTACATTCATAGCATCAATATCCTTAAAAGACTTGGAATAACTGAAAATAAAAATAAATTGTTATAAAAAGATCTGGATAAAACATTGAAAATCAATACACACCTAATTAATGATCTACAACAATACCACTCAGATAATGATAGACTCGAAAGAATCAATACCTTCCTTAAATCTAAGTCTGAAAAACTAAACAAACAGATTGAGCTATTAAAAGATAAAAACATGCTCCTTCAAAATGAGAATCACACACTCCTGTTTGATTTAGAAAAATCCAGAAAATCTACTGAGCTAAACTATAAATTTTCCCAGAGTGGTGAAAAATTATAAAAACTCTTAGGGATGGGAAGACCCAGAAAAGACAAGAGTGGCTTAGGATATGATAAGTTTAAAACAAAATCTAGAAATGTAGCACAAATGGCTGAAAAATCTGCTGCTTCAAGAAGTAAAATAAGAACTACTCCTGTTTGTCACTCATGTGGTGATTCTGGTCATTATAAGTTTGAATGCATGTCTCCTAAAAGGACTCAACACAATTTTGGTCAAAATTATACTAGTAAACACAAACCAACCAGAAGGATAATACAAAATGTCAGGAGTCTACCTAGGAATATGGATAGAGGAAATATACATCCATCACCACCTAGAATGACTAACAGAATGAAGGAGTTATTGAATCAAGTGGCTGAATTAAACAAGAAAACTAATGAATTTGTGAGACAAGGAAACATGATTCCGTTGCCCAACTTGATTAAAGAAGCAAAAACTACCACAATTAGAAATCCTGTCACAAAATGGGTAGTGAAAGAAAAGAAAAATTGCCTTGTTACTCACTCAAATCATATAACGGGCAATGATGCTAAGTGGTACCTGGACAGTGGATGCTCAAGACATGTCACGAGGGACAAATCTCTTCTTTCAAACTATTCAGATCTTAATGATGGGATAGTCACCTATGGAGACAGAAGCACTGCTAAGGTAATTAGATAGGGAATTATCAAAGGAATAAATATGCTCAAAAATGAGAATGCCTTTTACATAAAAGGATTGACGCATAATCTTCTGAGCATTTCTCAAATATGTGATAATGAGCATGTGGTGACATTCAACAAACAAGAATATAAAATCCTAGACCTATCAGGTAAACCAGTGATGAAGGGTTGTCGCACGAATAACCGTTGTTATGTCATTAAAGGCAAAGGTAGGGTTGATCCATATGCTTAGAAACATTTAAGCATGGAAAAACATGTCTAGGTCATGCATCTGGATCTAGATGGTTGTTAAAAAGATGCAATTTTGATGAACTTTTAACGATATATCTGAGGTCTCTCACCTCAATCCTTTTTGTATATAAACATCCTGATGTTTATATTTGTGGATTGTACAATGCTTGTACAAATTTTTTTATGTATACTGTTCGATATAAAGATATACTATATTATACATGGAAGATTGTCGAAATGCTGAAAACTGAAAGATATACATCTTCGATATGTCTGTCGATAAATCATGTGGACTCACAATTAGATCGGCCAAGAATCGATATCATCGACGCCTCTTTAGAATTAGAAAAGTCACATGATTGAGAATGTAATCGAAGAAAGATTCGATAACATTGAGTGGGGTATATCGATATCATCGAAACAAGTTCGATGATATCGAAGTTTACCGCTCGATAAAAGGCGGACGAGCGTGAAAATTTCATTTCTCTTCCAAAAGTCATTTTCTCTCCTTTGCTCATGTCTCTCAGCCATTCTACATGAAGCTTCATCTGAGAAACCTATAAGTTCATCTAAATCTGGTAAATACCCCTTTTATTTCCTTCTTTCCTCAAGATTACATCTTATGCTTTTTGGGTATTTTTAGATTTTTGAGAAAAGTCTATCCATTAAACCCCAAATTTCTCTCTGTGAGTACCGATAAATGGCTAAGGAGAAAGGCAAAATGTCTGGACCAGGAGAATCTTCACGATCCTCCAGGCAAAAGGTCTTTTCTCCAAAGGAAAGGGCAAGAGCGCCTAAACATGGGACTCCTACTCGCCAGCGTACAAGGCGGACATCGCGTGGCGGGTCCCAATCTGAAGCACCAGCCCCTCCTCCTGCTAGGGTGAATCCGGCGTTGGCTAAATGCACTGGAAGAAAGCTAGTTCATGAAAGGAGGATAGACAGAGAGTGTCTAAAATAATACAATCTGGAACCCTTGTTAGCCGTAATTAACTGGCTACCTCTCCTTGACTTTGGCGGTCCGTGTCACTATGAATGAACCTACAACTTCTTTACTTCTAGTCACTCTCTGGTGGTTGAACCTCCATCTATCACCGTTTTTGTTGATGGTGACGATGTAGAAATTACTCCTGCATCCATTGCAAACATTTTTAGCCTTACTCTGTCACTCGTCGGTCTCCCGGACATGGACCTTGAGAATGTTAAAACTCGATCCATGGTCACAAAATTTCTCTGCCATGGTTGTGATATTCCCTGGCATCAAGGCAATGCGCTGAAAGTAAAATTCATGGAACCAAGGTATCGTATTCTACATGGCATCTTCACCTCCAACATATATCCTCGGAGTACCAATCGCGCCGACCTTACAGGATTCATGGCCATGGTAGTGTATTCTGTCGCAACTGGGATCAAAATCTGTCTTCCTACTCTAATTGTTCATCAGTTAGTGTATGCAATTCACACTTCTCGAGATGTCCATTTACCCTATCCTTGGATTATTCACATTGTGTGCAATGCAATCAGTCTTCCAACAATAATCTGGAACTTCCTCTTCAACACTTTAATAAGAACAACATTAGAAGGATGGATTTAAAGTTCTACCGATTCTTGAAGACCTACCCGAGGAAGGGATTCACGAAGAAGGAGAACGTGGTGAAGGGGATGCTCAAGCCGAAGGCGCCAGAATGGCTGAAGGTGACCCTCTCGCGTCCCAACAAGCTTCATCTCCATCCAACCCCGAGCATGCTAAAAGGTTCAAGCTACATCAAGATCGGATTGGAGCGACACTGCGAGAAGTCACTCAGCTAAAGGAGTCAATGAATGCCAGGTTCACTGTCTTGGAGCATTTGGTGCACGAGGTGCAGCAGTCAGTGCAACAATTGGTGGACTTGATCACCTGCTGTCGCGACTATACAACACCATCTTCCTCCGCTCCTCCACCATAATGCTGTCATCTAGGAGCTGTCACATACACTCTATTCTCATCTCCACGTATGGGCATTGGTATCTTTTGAATGCCCTATGCTCATATGAGTGTATGTGATAGATTACTAACTTGCAAAGTCTAACAAATTTTTTTTTTGTTTTGGTTGGGATATCCTCTGAGTGAGGAACATACTTTCTTTTATGCCCATGAATGAGCTAGATACTTGGGTTTTTTTTTTTTGCCCATGGATGGGCTGGAGGTTGTGTTTGTTTTTTTATTTTTTGAATGGATGGTATACTACTGCCAACCTTGGGCAGTACATATTTTGGATAGTTTATTTCATGGCTAATTCTAATTCATATTCACTGCCCTGTTTCTCTGGTATAATTATCGATCTCCCTCGAATGATGATATCCACTGTGCATGCCTCCTCCTGCATATCTCTTGATTAATCTATGATGTTTGATCCTTATATCCATTGCTCTCCCTTGACCCAATATGCATACCTGTCTTTATCTGTCTTACCTCTTATGCCTTTTCTTTGGGTCTTGGTTCTCCCATATGCTTCAACTTCAGTCAATATCCATTATTATATTATCCTTTGCTAATGACTGACAAAAAGGGGGAGGACAAATCCACACCCCAAAGGAAAATGGTGTGTATCTATTTGTGGATGGTGGTGCAGGTGTTAGGGGGAGCAGCTGCAAGAAGACAGGGGGAGATTGCTGTTGGGGGGAGCAGCTACTGAATGACATAGTCATCTATGTGTATAAACTAGATAGCCTTGAAAAATTATGTAAAATTCCATGTACACACAATTTAGGGTGTTAGTCTAGAAGTTGTTCTAGGGTATTTTGGTGTTTTGTCACGTAATTGACAAAGGGGGAGATTGAAAGTGCCCTGGTTTGTCAATTAGCGTGAGCGTTGAGTCAGCAAGACAGAGGAGCCCCATAGGAAGATTGATCAAGTGTCTGCGTCAATAGGATGTGTGCCCGAACTCATCACACGTAAATCTTAACCTCACATCCCATGTCCCAAAACACCAGGTATATAAAATCCTTAAAATTGAATAGAACACCCTAGGGTTTTTAGCTAAAAAACTTTTTTCACAATCAGGAAAATCTTTAAGTTTTCTACCTTTGTCGATTCATCGATAAGTGGTTCGATAAATCAAACCCTTTTGTCGATGTCCTCGAAGTGCAATCGATCTTATCGAAATGAGGACCAAAGATGTCCAGCAACCAGAAAGATATCTGGACTGAATTATCGATGAATCGATGGACTCATCGATATCATCGAAATTTGAATCTCGAGTCTATCGAGACGACTCGATAAATTGACATATGGTTTGTTGTGTCAAAAGTATTGATATGGCAAATCATGTAATCCTCGATATATCGAAGGGCTCCTCGATATCCTTGGAATTTAAATTTCGATGATATCGTTAGACCTTCGATGATATCGGATTAGGACACAAATCTATCCAGCATGTTTTCTGGTCATTTTTCTTGGATCGAGGGTCACTTGATAAAATTGATATTCAAATATCATTGATATCGAGGCAAGGTCGATGTCATCGAAAGTGGACATAAACTATCCAGCAAGCTAAGAGGAAAATTCTTTGGTATTATCGATGAATCGACACTGTCATCGATATCATCGACATTCAAATTCCAATGGTATCGAGTAATGCTTGATCATATCTTATACTTGAAATGTTTCAAAGGCAAGTGCTCTCACATTTTCAAATGTCGAGGAATCGAACCTCATGTCGATGAAATCGGAGTTCGAAATCCAATGACATCGACGCATGTTTGATTTCCTCGACCAGTTGAAAAAAAGTCTCAAAAGCATTTGACAGTTGAGTTCGTATCATCGAGCGGCCAGTCGATGATATCAAGAGTATATGCTCGATGATATCAACCCTGCTCGATGATATCGAACTCTGACAAAAATGTGACCATTTTATGTTCATTGGAACCTTTTGTCTATTTAATGAGAGCTTGCCCTTGGTTGTTGGTAAAGAAAATAAAGAGTGCTTTTGTGTATTTAACCTTAGATCATATATCCTAAGTCTTTTCTCTCATGAGAGTTCATCCTTCAATCCACCCTCATCATTGATATTCAATAGAGTGGATTGGGGAATGAACTTCCGCATTCAAGGATCCTGCAGCTACCATCTTAATGGAAAATCATTAAGCTGGGATGCCTTGAATGCATAGATAATTGGAATCACTCTATTCCCTTTATAGGAAAACATTTAATAGAGTAGGATTCCATCATAACCTTGACCCAACCCATCGCCTTACATTGGTAAATCATCTAAGTTGCGGTTCAAAGGAGCTGAAGATTCTTCATCATCAAAGGAGGAGATCTTCATCAACGTGCTGAATGGGACTCATCTGCTTATCTGTAAGTTATTAGAGTCCAGAGGACCCTTGTGATCATTCCTTCTGTAGGATTGGGTCTAAGGTATTTCTCACCCCTTTCAAGTCCTCATAGGAGGCCTCCGACGAGAGTGTACGTGGTGGGTGCTTTATGTTGACCCTTACTCTGTGGAGAGTATAAAATCTTAGGTCCTTGTGTAAGTCCTTGACATGTGTGGTCCAAAAGTCGGGTGCTTTGTGTTGACCCTTGCTCATAGGAGCATAAACTGGTGAGGTTCCTTATATGGATCCTTGGCCTGTGTGGCCTAAAAATCAGGTGTTGTGTGTTAACCCTTGCTCATGGGAGCATAAACTTGTGTCGTGTAAACATGTTAGAGTCAGCCTAGAACAGGTTGTACTGTTTGAGGTGAACCTGATTTGAAACCTCTGGTTTGAGGTGAACCTATTGTGAAACCTCCGTTAGTGAGATCTAGTACACTTAAGGGTTGAGTGCGTCAGCCGGAAGTGGAGTAGACAAGTAGTCTAACCACTATAAAAACAATTATGTTTAAGAGTGCTATTGTCTTCAATTGGTTGTGTGATTTCTCTAAATGTTTTCATATTTTGATTATCTAAGATTACACCTCACATACGGTCTGATCCATCATTAACTATGATTTACATCTTGTTTATCTTTCAAATAGTTTTATGACTGGATCCTCTATTTGGCTTGGAAGTCATTAGAGTTACTTTGAAGAAATCCTGATGCATGCATATTTTCTCAAGATAAGATTAATAGGATTTTAAATTACAATAAAATACTAAAAAGTCCTATTCACCCCCCCTCTAGGACATATTGGCATATTCTCACTTCAATTAGAGTGGTCATTACTGCAATTTCACTGGTGCTGAGGAGGATGGCGCCGTCTCGACGGCACGTCAGCAGATCAACAAGCTGCTGGACCGTGTGTTGTACGACAGACACCATTTTCTCCAATGTCGAGAACCGCGCATCATTTCTCTCCAGCTTATCCTCTATTCGAGCCAATCCACGCTGCGTCGCCCCGACCCTATCTTGATGAAATTTGAAGCGTTGGATTTGAGCAGAACTAGTCGGAGCTGGAACTTGTTGAGGCTCTAGTGGAACTCCTCCTGGTGGCACTGCACCTTTTCCCATCTCCCTATCTTCATGAATAGCTTCCTCAGGTTGATCTTTCAGATAGGGATGAAATTTAAGGTCTAGTTTTCGAATATTGACCCCGTTAAAATGCTTGAGAGGACACTCAAGATCGTCTGTCTGAGGAAGACCAATTGTATCACATATCACATGAATGATATGAGAAAAGGGCAAATGAATTTCTCTCGACTGGTGGATGACACTTGCCATTTGGTGAAGAATCAAGGTAGGCAGAGACAACTTGATTCCAGTGGCAACACAATACATAACCATCACCATGAACTGGTAAGATCAGCTCGATTGGGTCCACGAGGGTAAGCGTTGGAGTAGAATATTCCGTGCAAGACTCGGTATTGAGGGTGCATATATTTAGCTTTCAATGCATTCCCTTGGTACCATGGGATATCTCGGTCCTTACACAGGAATTTTGTAATTGTAGACCGAGTGATTGGATTCTCAATGTCAAGGTCAGACAACCCAATTGGAGACAAAGTTAGACCGAAAATGCTAGCAATGAATTCCGCAGTAATGTCAGCACTATCATCCCCGACTCTGACAGTAATGGATGGCGGATCTAGTGTTGGAAAATGACAATATGCAAGAAAGTGATAGGTCCTCTTATCATGACATGGACCCCTGAAATCAAGAAGAGGCAGCCAGTCGATTGCCTATAACTGAGTTTCCACATTGTTAGGTTTGATGCATTCCCTGTCAATCCTCCGCTCATACACCAAGCACCTCCCTGAGTACTTTTCAAGAATATGTGAAGGAGGGCCCACAACAGTATGTGGAGGTGCAGGTGTCGCAGCCCGAGCTTCTCTACGTGACGATTGCCGAGTAGAGGAGATCTGTTGGCATGCAGGAGATCGTTGAGACTGAGCCCTTCCCCTTTCTTTTAAGGCTACAGTTTTCTTTCTAGTAGGCCTGGATGACTCACTGATGATGGGAGATTTTACTTTGTCCTTGCTCATTTGGACCACAAATAACTCCGATGGGAAAGTCAAAGAAGGAGAATCTGATAAAACTGAAGATTATGAGGGTCAAGCCAAGATTTCCAACTGAAGGTTGTTAATCAATCTAGAAAGACCCAAACATAATCAAGTATACTTTGAGGAATCAAGAGAGTGTGCAAGAGATTACCTTATTCGAATCACCTTAGACATCTAACGGTCGACAAAGAAGAGAAATGAAGAAGAAACGGCCAGAGATGAACAAAATAACAACAAAAAATGAATTTTTCCTACTCTCCTGCTTGCTATCGGGCGGAGACCTTTGATATCATCAAGTATTGTTTCAATGATATCGATAAGCATCATTCAATGTTATCGAAATAGGAGTTCGATAACAGATCCTTTAGTCCAATGTTTCTGATTCTGTGAAGCCGCCAATGATATCGATGTGTGGTTGATGATATCGATGGGTCATTTGATTTGATAATTTCTCTATCAAGGAGAAGAGTTTGACATTTTATTTCCAGATTTTGATAGATAGACGGACATGCTTATCAAGAAGTATATTCCTATCAGCTTCTATACCCAATAAAATTTGTATAAACAGTTGTACCATCCAAAATTATAAACATCAATAATGCTTATACACAAAAAGGAGTGTTTAAGGTGTAGCAACCTCAGATATATCATGAAAACCAATAGAATTGCATCATTTCAACTATCCATCCAGGTCTAGATGCTATGACCTGGACTTGGTTTCTATGCTCAATTGTTACTGAGCATATGAAGTAACCTATCCATTGCATTTAATGACATAACAGTGGTCACTGGTGTGAAGACCCTCCATAACGGATTTTCCTGATAAGTCAAGGATCTTGCATTTTAGTTTGTCAAAGGTAACCACATGTTTGTTGTCACATATCTAAGATATGCTTAAAAGATTGTGAATTAGTCATTTTATGTAAAAAGCATTTTCATTTTTGAGCATCTCCATTCCTTCTATGGTTCCACATCCTACTACCTCAGCAGTGCTTCCATCACCATAAGTGACTATCCCATCATCAAGAGCTGAGTAATTTGAGAGAAGGGATTTAGTATTATTGGTTGTTGAATGATTTGAGTAACTAACACGACAATTTTTCTTTTCTTTCACTACCCATGTTGTGACAGGTTTTCTTGAGGATTTGTCAGAAACATGTCTAGGTACATTAGGTAACTGAATTAATTTTCCTTGTTTCATTAGATCATTTGTTTTCTGATTCGGGTTAGCCACTTCATTCAATAGCTCTTCCATTCTTTTGGTCATTCCGGGTGGAGATGGACGTGTTGTATCTTTTTCAATATTGTTTAGTGGACTCTTGGCATTCTGTATTGTTTTTCTGGTTTGTCTATATTTTTCAATATGATTCTAACCAGAATTAGATTGAGTCCACCTAAGAGCAATACATTCAAATTTAAAATGGCCTGAGTCTCCACACGAATGACAGATAGAAGTAACTTTTGTTTTGCTTCCATATGCAGTTAATTTCTTAACCATTGGTCCTGCATTTTTGGAACTTGGTTTAAATTTTTCATATCTTGATCCACTCTTATCTTTTCCAGGTCATCCCATCCCTAAGAGTTTTTCTAATTTTTCACTACTCTGGGAGAATTTATAATTTAGTTCAACAGACTTCCTAGACTGTTCTACATCATACCTAAGTGTGTGGTTTTCATTCTCAAGATGCATATTTTGATCTTCCAATAGTTCAATTTGTTTAGTCAGTTTTAAGGATTCAGATTTTAGGGATAAATTGATTCTTTCCAGCTTATCATTTTTAGAGTAGTATTGTTGAAGATCATTGATCAGGTGAGTATTGATTTCTAAAGTTTTATCTAGATCCATTTGCAGCAATTTATTCTTGTTTTCACTAATCCCAAGTCTTTTAAGGATATTGATGCTATGTATGTATACTTGATTGTAGGCATCTTGTAATTTATCCTTTTCTTCTTCTTCTTTCTCTGTTTCCTCATCATTAGATGGAAATGATCCTGTGGCTGGAGGTTCTTTAATATTCTTAGTCTCTATGGGAATGTTGGAGGAAGTATATGTCATAAGGATTTTTAAGGATTTTTTATCTCCATCACTCTCTGAGTCACTGCATTCTGAATTTGACTCTTCGGTATCGTCCCAAGTGGCTGTCATCGCCTTTCCTTTGGTTTTTCTATTTGGGCATTCAGTGGACAGGTGTCCAAACTTTTGGTAAGTGTAGCACTGTGGCTCTTTGGACTTTTTACCAGTTTTACCTAGATAATGCTTGTTGTCCAACTGTTTTCCTTTAAATGGTCGGCCACGGTTTTTATGGAAGAATTTTCTAAACTGTTGAGCCAATAGGGCCACTTCTTCATCTTCATTCTCCCTTTCACTTTCATCTTCCTCATTAGTAGGCTTTGAAGTTTTGAGGACAGTATTTTTGGGTTTAGGAGTTTGCTTGAAGTGTAGTTGAAATATTTGTAGGGAACCTACTAGTTCTTCTACTTTTATTTCATCCATGTTTCTACATTCTTCAATGGTTGTAACTTTTGAGTTGAACCGTTCCGGTAGGGATCTTAGAATTTTCCAACAGATTTTTGGGACCGGAACTTTTTCTCCTAATCTATCCATGGAGTTGCAAATGATGTTCAGTTTTATGAAGAACTCCATGAAGGTCTCATGCTCTTCCATTCTGAGACTTTCAAATTGTGATGTTGGGAGTTGTAGTTTGGATCTTTTCACTGTACTGGTTCCCTCATGAGTTGTTTCTAATAAGTCCCATGCTTCTTTAGTTGTTCCACACATACTGATTTGATTGAAGACTTCTTGGGACATAACACAGTAGATAACATTCATTGCTTTAGCTTCAGATGTTTGTTTCTCTTTACCGAATGTTATCCACATTTCTATGAAATTTGGTTTGGCGATAGTTGTGCCATTTTCAAGTACTATTTGTTCAGTTCGTGGCACATATCCTTTTTTAGCAATGTCCCAAACATCATGATCCAAATCTCTCAGAAAGTAGTACATTCTAGCCTTCCAGTACGCATAATTTGATCCATCAAATACAGGAGGTCTAGTTACAGATGAGCCCTCTCCTTTGGCCATATTACCAACTTCAGTCAAGATCACTCTCTAGGCGGTGAAACCCTTAAGAGAGACCCACTCTGATACTAATTGAAATTACGGTAATGACCGCTTTAGTAGAAGTGGGAATATGCCAAGATGTCCTAGAGGGGGGTGAATAGGACTTTTTAAAATTTTACGATGATTTAAAACCTATCAACTCTATCTTGAACTAATATGCAATATCAGGATTTCTTCAATGTAACTCTAATGGATTTCAAGCCAAATAGAGGATCCAATCATAAGACTATTCAAAACATAAATAAGATGTAAAACATAGTTCATGTTGGATGTGACTGTATGCGAGATGTGATTCAAATTAGTTCATGTAAACATGCATTATGAAAACATTCAGAGAAATCACATAAGTAGTAAAGGTAAATAGCAATCCCAAACACAGTCATTTTTATTGGGTTCGACTACATGTCCACTCCACTTCCGGCAGACGCACTCAACCCTTGAGTGTACTGGATCTCACTAATAGAGGTTTTAAATAAGGTTAACCTCAAACTCGTACAACCTACACAAGGCTGACTCTAGGACCTACACAAGGAACCTAACATGTCTCCACGAGACGCAAGTTTATGCCCCACATAGGAGCAAGGGTCAACACACAACACCCAGATTTTAGGCCATATAAGACAAGGATCCACACGAGGAACCTAGAGTTTATGTCCTACACAAGAGCAAAGGTCAACACACAGCACCTAGGTTTTAGGCCACACAGGCCAAGGGTCCACACAAGGAACCTAGAGTTTATGCTCCTATGAGTAAGGGTCAACACACAGCACCCACATGTATTCTCCTGTTGGAGGCCTCTTATGAGGACTTGAAAGGGGTGAGAATCACCTGTGACCCAATCCTACATAAAGGAATGATCAACAGGTTCTCTAGACTCTAATGACTTACAGATAAGTAGATGAGTCCTATTTAGCATGTTGATGAAGATCTCCTCCTTTGATGATGAAGAATCTTCAGCTCCCTTGATCCGCAACACTTATGATGCTACAACGTAAGGCGACGGGTTGTGTAACGCCCTGAAATTCAGGGGTTAAGCATAACTCAGCTCCCGAGTTTCAAAACATCACTTATGCAACATATTTAATGGTGGATGTATGTTGTCTGTATAAGTGCATAAAACATGGAATAGATTAAGCCAAACTGTAAATATAACTTAGGGATAAGTGAAGAACGCAAGCGGAAGACTTAAAGAAATATGTGTGCATGTGCAAATCCCTGAAATACATATACATACCAGGTCGTATTACAAGTGTTGCTATCAAAATTATAAGTATCAAATTACATCATCTATACCCAAAAAGAAATCCCAGAATCCCACGCATCAGAACAAGGCTCGCTAGAACCCGTCTGAAAACTGCATAAAAGAGAATGCAGCCTCATCATCATCAAACTCCTGCTCTGCCTCAGGAGCCGCATCCATATCAAGGTACAACGGTTAATAGGATGTCGTTGGTAAGTTTGGTACCCTAGATTCAAACAATATCGTCCATACATGGTGAACATACATCGAACAACCGGGTTACTTGACAAACTCGACTAGCACGAGCGCACGTTGGGTTGAACGACATTGAGTGCGCAAACACTCCGTGTGGCCAAACCACTGCCGACAACTCTAATACGACTCGGGTTCGTCAAAACACGTCCTTTGTGGCGAAAGCAGCCTCAGCCACAATCTCAAGGCTGATTACCGATTTCCTGGACTATTCATAGTCCCAAACACATATTCCACTACAACAGATATTCATATTAACAATTTAGAGTAGTAATGGAACAACAGCTCCAATCATGTGGTACGTAAGCATTTGAAGAATATTAACTTAACATGGATTTACACATAAGTAATACTTGAAATTAAATAACAAGGAATGTAACTTGCATGAAGGAAATCATATACACTAATAGGAGTGTTGAGAATCACTTCTCAACGCCCGCAATTAGGTTAATAAGTTGCACTTAGATCATTCAGACATTTCTACAAACACTTAGAATACATAATACAACATACATGACGCATGTTGAAATACACGCATTTGGACAATTCCTTTTGCCAAGGAGTTGACACACATACATCTAGCATACATACACGACAAATAATCATGGCAAACACATGTGCATATTTTATACATATACGGTACTTCCTACATACACATAGAATACACAAATCTCAATATAACACATGCATATCAGGAACGCAAAATAATCAAGCATTTAGCATGTGAAATCTCATCCATAGAAAGAATAAACCATTCACTAGTATTGAAAGCCTTGAAAACCATAACCTATACGATTAAAGTCCGCACCTTAAGCCAGAAAAGAGCACCGAACTGATTCAAATGATATGTCTTCGTCAACGGCAACAAGATAACCTAAAGCAAGAATAGAAATGAGCTACAACAACACATAGACTCATCTAAGCTCTAAAATAGATTTGGGTTAGGTTAACTTACCCAAGGATGAACTCAGAATCGTCGGAATAACGATTCCAAAGTGAAGGTTTAAGGATGAAAAACAACAAGAAAGAATCTAAGATGATTCACCAACTTCTCTCTCACTTTCTCTCACTTTTCCTCTCTCTTTCTTAGCTAGGGTTAGGAAATTCGTATGGAAAAGAGAGCTAGGGTTTTAAGGTCTATATATAGGCCTAACATTAATGAAAGTAACCCCAGGGCCAAGGTATACTTAGGTTATAACCAAAACAGGCCTCTCTCGATCCAACAGAACACTTCCGTGGGCCTTTTTCCACGAGAGGTCAGACTTAAGCTCACTGACCATGGATCTAGGTCAGACTGAGTTTTCATACCGATCGGATCTACAGATCAGCCGTGGCGAACCACACTCAATTCAACGGTCACCGAAACTCGATCAGGTCCACAAGCACAATGACATGCCTGGGCCATCTTTCCTGATCAGAGGGTGAAATTGGGTCAAAATCCAACGGTCAGATTGCTTAAAATCGTTGCGCAAGCGACACGACTCGGATTTCATAAAATCTTATTTAATTTCTCACCGTTCTCACACTCTTCACTCTGAACTCAAATAAATCGACCCAGAACATCATCTGGACTTGATTTTTGAGGTGATGGTCAAGTCCAACATGGTGACCAATATAGCCTAAGATTATCGCTATCGGACTTACGATGCGCGGTCCAGGTCCGATCCAGAACTTCCAAAAATTCCCAAGAGCAACTGGCTTTAGCGATGAATCCCAGATTTCAGAGTAACCTAGCGCTAATGATACTACAAGTTTTGAGTCATGCAGATCAAATTTAAAGTGATTGATGCAAATTTCACAAGCAATCAAGTTTAACGCTAAGTAACCCACAAATAACTTCTAAGGAAAAAGGAGGTAGTACTCGGGTCAAGGCACAAAATTTTCCGGGTCATTACAATCTACCCCCCTTAAAGAAAAATTCCGTCCTCAAAATTCATACCTTCTCATATTCCTCAAGGATCTGAGGGTAGCTCTTTCTGACCTCAGCTTCAGATTCCCAAGTAGCCTCTTCTTCACTATGATGCGTCCATAGAACTTTCACAAGAGGGATGACCATGCTACGCAATACCTGCTCCTTCCTGTCTAGAATACGCATCGGTCGCAGTACATATGTGGCATCCTCACTCAACTGCACCTGCTCCCAATTGATAATATGCGAAGGATCAGGAACGTACTTCTTCAGCATAGAAACATGAAATACGTTATGCACGCCTGCAAGAGGTGTGGGCAAAGCAAGGCGGTATGCTACCGCTCCCACTCAATCCAAAATTTGAAATGGACCAATAAATCCCGGCGTGAGCTTTCCCTTCTTACCAAACCGCAGAACCCCCTTCATAGGTGAAACCTTAAGAAATACATAGTCTCCAACCTCAAACTCAAGCGGTCGCCGCCTCGTATCAGTGTAACTCTTCTGCCTACTCTGAGCTGTCAGAAGTCGACGTCGAATAATGTCAACTTTCTCTGAAGTCGCCTGCACTAACTCTAAGCCAATCAAACTATTCTCGCCAACTTCTGCCCAACAATGCGGTGCTCTGCACGGGCGACCATACAACGCCTCATAGGGAGCCATGTCGATACTCACCTGGAAACTGTTATTATACGTGAACTCTGCATACTGGAGACAATCATCCCAACTGTCCTTGAAATCCAAAACACAAGCTCGCAACATGTCTTCCAGGATCTGATTCACACGTTCCGTCTGCCCATCTGTCTACGAAAGAAACGCGGTGCTGAATTTCAATTTCACACCCATCGCTTCCTGGATACGAGTCCAGAAGATAGATGTAAAACGCGTGTCTCGGTCAAACACAATCTCCAAGGGAACTCCATGCAGACGTACAATCTCCTTGATATACAACCTAGCCAACTCGTCTGCAGAATTAGTGATCTGATCGGTAAGAAATGAGCCGACTTCGTCAATCGATCGATGTAACGCCCTGAAATTCGGGGATCGAGCACAACTCAGCTCCCGAGTTTCAAAACATCACTTATGCAACATATTTAATGGTGGATGTATGTTGTCTGTATAAGTGCATAAAACATGGAATAGATTAAGCCAAACTGCAAATATAATTCAAGGATAAGTGAAGAACGCAAGCGGAAGACTTATAGAATCATATGTGTACATGTGCAAATCTCTGAAAAACATATACATACCAGGTCGAACTTACAAGTGTTACTATCAAAATTACAAGTATTAAGTTACATCATTTAATCCCAAAAGAAATCCCAGCATCCCGCGCATCAGAACAAGGCTCACTAGAACCCGTCTGAAAACTGCATAAAAGAGAATGCAGCCTCATCATCCTCAATCTCCGGCTCTGCCTCAAAAGTCTCATCAACATCTGCAACTAAGACAGAGTCTGGTGGGTGTTTAACACCGCCCCAGAACGTGGGAGTGAGTGATCAACTCAGTGGAACAATAAAGAAAAGGTTAACATGTTATCAATTCAATCAAGCAGTAATGATAAAGAAAAATAAACAAACATGTCCTAAGTACTCTTGTTAATGCAAGGATGTATGTAGAATGATGCGTGCCCTCATGCGTACACCCTCAGCGTCTTCATCTTACGTTATGCATGACATCACCTCAAAGTGTGTCACGTCTACAAAGCACATGCAAATGCGGTGCATGAACATGATTACCAAGTTATTATTAATCCTTTTCATATAGTAGGATTGGGAAGCTAAGGTACCTTCCACATATCACCATCCAAACAGTGATCCATTCTAGGGTCGTCAGTCCTAGACAATCTCATACGATCATATATTTTCAGGTCATTGCAAAGAGCTTGTCACCAATCAATGCACGCCTATCATACCTTCGTTACTACAATAAGGCTCGTCACCTCAATGCGGTATCCAGATATGCTCGAGGTCACTACAAAGGGCTCGTCACCTCAATGCGGTATCCAGGTATGCTCGAGGTCACTACAAAGGGCTCGTCACCAATCAATGTAGGCCGACAGCACGAATATAGTGTCCCATACCACCATAATCGGCTCACGAGTTTGGTTGCTCACTGGTCACTACGGGGAGGCTCGTCACCCCAGTGTAGGCCGACAGCTCGACCACGGTGTCCTATACCACCATGTCTTTCTCATGAGTCTTAGCGGATCAAGGTACAATGGTTTACAGGATTTACACTGGTAAGTTTGGTACCCTAGATTCAAACAATAGCGTCCATACATGGTGAACATACATCGGATAATCGAGTTACTTGACGAACTCGACTAGCACGAGCGCACGTTGGGTTGAACGACATGGAGTGCGTAAACACTCTGTGTGGCCAAACCACTGCCGACAACTCTAATACGACTCGGGTTCGTCAAAACACGTCCTTTGTGGCGAAAGCAGCCTCAGCCACAATCTCAAGGCTGATTACCGATTTCCTGGACTAATTCATAGTCCCAAACATATTCCACTACAACAGATATTCATATCAACAATTGAGAATAGTAATGGAACAACAACTCAAATCATGTGGTATATAAGCATTTAAAGAATATCAACTTAACATGGATTTTACACATAAGTAATGCTTGAAATTAAACAACAAGGAATGTAACTTGCATGAAGGAAATCATACACACTAATAAGAGAGTTGAGAATCGCTTCTCAATGCCCATACTAGGTTAATATATCACACTTTAAATCATACAGACATTTCTACAAACACTTAGAATACATAAAACAACATACATGATGTATGTTGAAATACACGCATTTGGAAAATTCCTTTTACCAAGGAGTTGTCACACATACATCTAGCATAAATACACGACAAATAATCATGGCAAACACATGTGCATATTTTATACGTATACGGTACTTCCTACATATACATAGAATACGCAAATCTCAATATAACACATGCATATCAGGAACGTAACATAAACATAGCATTTGACATGTGAAATCTCATCCATAACAAGAATAAACCATTCACTGGCATTGAAAGCCTTGAAAACCATAACCTATACGATTAAAGTCCGCACCTTAACCAGAAATGGAACACCGAACTGATTCAGACGAGATGTCTTCGTCAACGGCGACAGGACAACCTAAAGCAAGAATAGAAATGAGCTACAACAACACAAAGACTATTCTAAGCTCTAACACAGATTAAGGTTAGGTTAACTTACCTAAGAAGGAACTCAGAATCGCCGGAATAACGATTCAAAAGTGAAGGTTAAAGGATGAAGGAGAACAGGAAAGAATCTAAGATGATACACCAACTTCTCTCTCATTTTCTCTCTCTTTTCCCCTCTCTTTCTTAGTTAGGGTTAGGAAATCCGTATGGAAAAGAGAGCTAGGGTTTTAAGGTCTATATATAGGCCTAACATTGATGAAAATAACCCCAGGGCCAAGGTATACTTAGGTTATAACCACAACAGGCTTCTCTCGAACCAACGGAGCACTTCCGGTGGGCCTTTTTCCACGAGAGGTAGGACTTAAGCTCACTGACTATGGATCTTGGTCAGGCTGAGTTTTCGTACCGACCGGATCTTCAGATCAGCCGTGGCGGACTACACTCAATTCAACAGTCACCGAAACTCGATCAGGTCCACAGGCACAAGGACATGCCTGGGCCATCTTCCCTGATCAGAGGGTGAAATTGGGTCAGAATCCAATGGTCAAATTGCTTAAAATCGTCGCGCAAGCGACACGACTCAGATTTCATAAAATCACATTAATTTCTCACCGTTCTCACACTCTTCACTCCGGACTCAGATAAATCGACCCAGAACATCATCTGAACTTGATTTTTGAGGTGATAGCCAAGTCCAGCATGGTGACCAATACAGCCTAAGATTGTCGCTATCGGACTTACGACGCGCGGTCCAGGTCCGATCCAGAACTTTTAAAAATTCCCAAGAGCAACTAGATTTAGCGATGAATCCCAGATTTCAGAGTAACCTAGCGCTAATGATACTACAAGTTTTGAGTCATGCAGATCAAATTTAAAGTGATTGATGCAAATTTCACAAGCAATGGAGTTTAGCACTAATTACCCCAATTAACTACTAAGGAAAAATAGAGGTAGTACTCGGGTCTTGGCACAAAAATTTTCAGGTCATTACAGTCGACGATCACCTAAATAGAGTCATGTCCCTTCCTTGTTCTCGGTAACCCAGAAATAAAGTCCATAGAGATGAAGTCCCACTTCCATTCTGCTATGGGCATGGGCTGCAGCAGCCCGGGAGGTCGATGATGCTCTGCCTTGACCTGCTGGCACGTGAGACAACAAGATACAAACTCAGCAATGTGAACCTTCATGTTGTCCCACCAATATGATCTTCTCATATCCTGATACATCTTCATGCTACCTGGATGCATCGCAAGCTTAGAACTATGGGCTAACTCGAGAACCTCCCGTCTCAAGTCAGGAATGTCTGGGACACATAATCGGCCACGAAGTCGTAGGCCCCCATCAGAACTAACACTCCACTTGGAGTTCTCATCTATACCAACCCGCTTTCTCATCTTCGCCAAAAACTCATCATCTGCTTGAGCTACAACGATCTTCTCATCAATGAGGGGCTGTACACGAATGTGCGCGATAACCTCATACAGCTCTTCCACCGTAAGTTTCTGCTCAAAGTCACACACAAACTCCAACATGTCCCATTCTGCCATCATTAGCGGAGCCGTAAACTCTATAGCCTTCTTACGACTCAACGCATCTGCCACAAGGTTCACCTTGCCCGAATGGTAAGAAATATCGAACTTAAAGTCTTTCAATGTTTCCATCCATCGGTGCTGCCTCATATTTAAATCATGCTGCGTGAAAATATACTTAAGGCTCTTGTGGTCGCAAAAGAGCTCGAACTCCTCTCCATAGAGGTAATGTCTCCAGAACTTTAATGCGAAAATGACAACTGCCAACTCCAGGTCGTGTGTAGGGTAATTCTCTTCGTGTTTCCTCAGCTGTTTCGAAGCATAGCAATCACCTTGTCCTTCTGCATAAGGACACAACCCAGACCAACGCGAGAGGTGTCAGTATATATTGTATACTTAACCCCTTGCTCTGGCAATACTAGCACAGGGGCGGACGTCAACTTGTCCTTCAGCTCTTGAAAAGCTAACTCCGCCATCTCATTCCAAGCAAACTTCAAATCTTTCCGTGTCAACTGAGACAACGGCCTGGCTATTTTTGAGAAGTCTCGAATGAAGCGTCGATAATAGCCTGCTAGACCCAGAAAACTTCTCACCTCAGTAACTGAACCAGGCTGCTTCCAATCCTGAACTGCAGCTACCTTAGTGAGATCGATAGCTATCCCTTCCTTGGACACCACATGTCCTAGGAACTTGACTTCCTCTTTCAAGAAATCACACTTCTTGAATTGCGCAAAAAGCTGATTCTTCCTAAGAGTATCCAAGACCACTCTTAAGTGCTCCTCGTGCTCTTCCCGACTCGCAGAATATATCAAGATGTCACCGATAAAGACAATGACGAATCGAAATAAGAACGGCCGAAACACCCTGTTCATCAGATCCATGAACACGGCCAGTGCGTTCGTAAGACTGAACGACATCATAAGGAACTCATAGTGACCGAAGCTAGTCCTGAAAGCGGTCTTCTGCACGTCCTCATTCTTGACGCGCAACTGGTGATACCCTGACTGCAGATCAACTTTCGAGAAGTACCGTGCCCCCTTCAACTGATCAAACAGATCATCAATCCTGGGCAAAGGGTACTTATTCTTCACAGTGACCTGATTTAACCTGCGATAATCAATACATAGTCGCAAGGAACCATCTTTCTTCTTTACAAACAAAACAGGTGCTCCCCAAGGAGACACACTAGGCCTGATAAAGCCCAAATTCAACAAACCATCTATCTGCTTCCTCAATTCCTCTATTTCACTCGAAGGCATACGCTAGGTGGGCAAAGAAATGGGCGCTGCACCAGGCATGAGATCGATAGTAAAGTCAATCTCACACTGAGGAGGTAATCCAGGAATTGACTCAAACACATCTTCAAATTCTCGAACTACAGGCGTGCTTTCAAACGCCGATTCAGCCATACTCTCCAACAGAGAAGTATAATAATCAAGACGAAAAGGGTAACTGACCTTAACTGGGAAAGTAACTGTCTCGCCCTTAGGTCCATGGATTGTCACCGACCTTGCTTCACAATCAATCTCGGCTCACATCCTCGTGAGCCAATCCATACCCATAATAACATCGTAATGAAAAATAGGTGCGACAAAGAAATCAACACGAATCAATCCACTTCCTAGATCAACCAAACAATCCATATAATGCTTGTTCATAGCAGAGGAGATCCCCGTAGCGGTAGTGAGCATCACTCTCTTTATAGAAATAGTGCTCAAACTCAGACGCCTAACTGCCGCATATGATATAAGAGAAGTAGTGGACCCTGTATCCACCAACATAGAAACGGGAGTACCTTCAATGTGCGCTGTAAACTCGAAGGATCTCGGCAACACGTCAGACATAGGCGCTTCAGCTAAGAGCGTATGAACTCGAGCCTGCTGCTGATGATTCGGCGGAGGAACCATGGGCCGCTGAGGTGGCCTGAAGCTAGGTACAGCAGGTCTGAAGGATGGATGAGCTGGCGCTGAATGAAGAGGTGATGGTGAAATAACCTGAGGCATCGGACGACTGATCCTCTGCGGTGGAGTAAAACCACTGGCCCGCATACGCGAAAAGCAAAAACGATCCAAATGCCCCATCTTCCCACAGTACAAGCAGTGAAGATCATCACGCATCTGCTGAGCGGGCGGCGCTGAAAGCCTAGGAGGAGAATCTGCCCGCTGCCTCTTGCCGAGAAAAGGTGCAGGTCTGGGACCATAGGTGCTCGCATACAGGATGACCTGTTCCCATCCTGCTCTGCTTGTAAGGACATGCTCACCAACTCTGCATATGAAGAAATGCTAGCACAGCATATCTTCAATCGGATCTCAGGCCTCAATCCCTCATAAAAGCGCTGCATCCTCATCGGTTGATCGCCCAGAATCAAAGGAATATACCGACCTAGCTTAGTGAACCGGTTCTCATACTCCGTCACCGACATCCCTCCCTGGCGGAGGCGAAGGAACTCACTCTCCTTCTCATGTCGGTACGTAACCGAAAAATATTTCTCATAGAAGCGTGCCTCAAATGCCTGCTAGGACCACTCAAATCCTTCCTCGACAGTGCGAAGAACACTGTCCCACCATAAACTGGCCTCCTTCTCAAACATGAAGGAGGCAAGCTCGACCTGCTCAACCTCTGAACAGTGCAGCGGTCTCAGCATCTTAGAGATGCTATCAATCCAATACTCGGCCTCCTCGGGTCTATGAGAACCCGCAAATGTGAGAGGTCGTAAGCGCTGAAATTGCTCAAAAGTGCCGCTCGCACTAGCGCTCCCAGATGGGGGCATAGGTGAAGCAGGTGGAGTCGCCCCCACTGACTGAGCAAAGATGCCAGGCATGGAAGACAGGAACTGTTGCTGCTGCTGCTGTTGAATCTGCTGCTGCTGCATCAACAGCATCATCTGCTCAAATCTATCAGAAGGTGGAGCAGACGAAGATGCACGGCTCGGCTCAAGAACCGAAGGCTTGACTGGAGGAGCCATAGGTGTCGGCCCAACACCAGCATGAGACGGACCCGATTGTGGATCCGTCTGGCTATCGCTCAGGGGAGGAACCCCAACAAGCGACTCAACCAAGGAGAGACGGGCCGAAGTCTTCGAACCCTTAGGAGGCATACCCTACATTCAACAGAGGATGCAACCTGTAAGATTCTACGTCCACATAACCCATTCACACAGCATTCACAGCACAACTTCAACGATAAACAACATGCATTCCATTTAACAAAATTTGTCGCAATACAAGTAGTGCAGCATTACATGAATCACGACAGGAAAGCATGTAAACTAAAACATCTAAAACTCCAAACCAACAACAAACAACTTCCAACTACAAAGCCAACAACGGCTACACACAGAAAGAAACAACAAAACAAAGCAAAGGACGACTCAACGACAACTACTCGTCGGAATCAGGAGATGGAGGCGGGGCACCCTTATCCTGCAAGCAACATAGGATAGACTTCAGAGTTCGAGTCACCTTCTTAAACTTATGCTTCACAAGGCCTCGAAGATCCATGATATCCTAGCGTAGAACAGCCTGCCCTTCCTCAAGCCGTACGAGACGAGCATCCCTGGCAGCCTGATCTGCACTCTGCTCTGGTGCCACAGGAGGAGAGCTCTCACTCGTATCCTGTGCCTCAACCTCTTCCTCATCCTGCTTTGTTTCTTCTTCAATCTCAACTCCACCTTCAGTATAACTCTCATCATCATCGCTCTCTGCCTCATCCTCACTCTCTGAGGCCTGTCGATGAGGACCAATCTCCATCTGCTTAAGGGTCGTCAGATTAATGTGACGAACAGGAACCGGCTTTTCTGCCCCAAGCCGATAGCCAAACTCATGTGCAAGCTTACAAATGAGTCGGCCAAATGGAAGTGATTCGGTTCTCTTAGTCGAACGAGCAGTGAGAATAATCTAGCACAAGATGTACATCGGCACACATAACTTCGCTCCTTGCCCCACCTGATACAGAAAATCTACCATCAGGCGCGTACACTCACTGTAATTGTTCCACCTTGGATATACATTGAACGTACACATGTGGTGAAGCAAGCGGAAGTCGTCTGTCATGTTGGTAGCTAGAAGACTTCTATTAGGCTGTCATTCGACCAAACGACCACTCAAGAGCCGGGTGCGACGATCCTTCTCGTGCATACTGTTCAAATTCTTCTCACTGGCATGCACCTCACCAAGTGGCACATTCAGGAGTCCGGATATCAAAGTGACGTTGACCGTGGCCTCCCGAACGCTACCACAAGGAATCTTGAACTACAGAGGCTCCAGCGATGGATCACAAATATTGGCATAAAAAGCTCGAACAGTGCCAGCATTGGCGCGATACTCTCCCTCAAACAAGGGACACCAACCAGCCTCTTCCAGGCGTTCCAACAATAGAAACTCGCCATATAGCCGCGGATCAACATGAGCATCAAAAAGGACCCTACGGCCTTCATAGACTCCATGTGATAACTCCGCCAACAGGGTTCTTCCAATGGGAGCTCGAGGATCAAGGTCCCGCTTGGTCTGGAATTCACGAGCGGCGGTCATGCTCGCGGCGGCACCTCTCGGCCTCCGTGCACGAGTTGGGCGGCTAGGCCCGGCTTCATCCACGGGCGCTCTCTTCTTCCCCATCAAAGAAAAAAGAGTAGAAATGGAAAATATGGTCGTGATAAACTCAAAGAGGGCCATGAGAAATGAGAGAAAGAGAGAAATAGGAAGAATGGTGAAGCTTCCACACACTTGAGATCCCAAAAGAGGATTTGAGAGCCCAAATGAGAAGAAAAGAAAGTGTAAACAGCAATGGGGGTGAGGTTTTGAGATGGGTTGATGGGGTGTGCACGAAAATGTAAGAAGAAGAAGATTTTGGGAGAGATTTGGTGGAGTTTTGAGAGAAACTTGAAGGAAAGGAGAGCTTGGGATGGTGGATTGTGAAGGAGATAGGGTTTAGAAGAGGTTTTAATCAGCAAACCATGGAAGGGTGGGCCACACTAGGCCACATAAGCGTTGGACCGAGCTGGCCCGCCCGGCCTGGCCCGCTAATCGGCGAGGGCTTGTCGAACCGGCGAGGACATCGCCGGTCTCTGGACCGTCCGACAATGGTTCGCCGTTTGGGTGAGGTCCTCATGGCCCCTAAGCTCCAAAATGAGGTGGGGCCCCCCTGGGTCCCCCTAAAAATGCCCCGATCGGCGCCTTTGCTTGATTCGACACCTATCGGGCCATTAGAGTTAAAATCTGATGCAAACTGAGGTTTCTAGACAATTGAAGGGTTGAGATGGGAAGATAAACCATCTAGACTCATTAATAGATGGTCTAGAAGAGTGTAATGCCCTGAAATTCGGGGGTCGAGCATAACTCAGCTCCCGAGTTCCAAAACATCACTTATGCAACATAATTAATGAATGATGTATGTTGACTGTATTAGCACATAAACATGGGATAGATTAAGCCAAAACGCAGATATGATTCAGGGATAAGTGAATAAAGCAAGCGGAAGACTTATAGTAAAATATGTGTACAAGTGTAAGTCCCTGAATTACATATACAACCAGATCGTGTAAAAGTGTTATTTATCAAAATTATAAGTACAAGTTACATCATTTCAGTTCCCAAAATAGTAATCCCATAGATCCCGCGCAACAGACCGAGGCTCGCTAGAACCCGTCTGAAAACTGCATATAGGAGAAGGCAGCCTCGTCGTCATCCAGCTCCCGCTCTGCCTCAGACGTCGCATCCACATCTGCAACATCAGGGCCTAAGACAGAGTCTGGTGTTTAACACCGCCCCGAAACGTGGGAGTGAGTGATCAACTCGGTGGAACAATAAGGCACCGGTTAACATGTTATCAGTCCAGAACTGCACAGAATATCCACAAGCAGGATAAATAAATAAATCCTAAGTACTGTTATTAATGCAGGTATGAATGAAATATGATGCGTGCCCTCACACGTACACCCTCAGCGTCTTCATCTTACGTTACACATGACATCGCCTCAAAGTGCGCCACATCTACAAAGCACATGCAAATGCGGTGCATGGATATGATTACCAAGTTGTTATTAGTCCGTTTCACACAACAGGATTGGGAAGCTAAGATACCTTCCTCATATCACCATCCAAACAGTAATCCATACTAGGGTCGTCAATCCTAGACATCTCATACGACAATATGTTTGAGGTCGTAGCAAAGGGCTCGTCACCAATCAATGCACGCCTTTCATGCCTTTACTACCACAGATCAGCTCGTCACCTCCTTGCGGTATCCAGGTATGCTCGAGGTCACTACAAAGGGCTCGTCACCAATCAATGTAGGTCGACAGCACGAATATAGTGTCCCATACCACCATAATCGGCTCACGAGATTAAGTTGCTCACTGGTCACTACGGGGAGGCTCGTCACCCCAGCGTAGGCCGACAGCTCGACCACGGTGTCCCATACCACCATGTCCGGCTCATGAGTCTTAGCGGATCAGGTACCATGGTTATTAGGATTTCACTGGTAAGTTCGGTACCCTAGATTCAAGCAGTAGCGTCCATACATGGTTAACATACACTGGACAATCGGGTTATTTGACGAACTCGATTAGCACGAGCGCACGTTGAATTGAACGACATAGAGTGCGCAAACACTCCGCGTGGTCGAACCACTGCCGACAACTCTAATACGACTCGGGTTCGTCTAATGCGTCTCACGTGGCGAAAGCAATCTCAACCACGACCATAGGGTCAATTACCGATTCCTGGACTAAGGCATAGTCCCAAACATCCTACACTACGACATATATTCATATGGAATGTAAAACAGTAATGGATCAACAACTCAAATCATGTTACATACACATCTGAAGAATAATCAACTTAATATAAATG
This sequence comes from Magnolia sinica, assembly GCF_029962835.1. Taxonomy (NCBI): domain Eukaryota; kingdom Viridiplantae; phylum Streptophyta; class Magnoliopsida; order Magnoliales; family Magnoliaceae; genus Magnolia; species Magnolia sinica. The sequence goes on from NC_080581.1 coordinate 43,426,630, forward strand.
TAAGCATAGGAATGCTTGAATTTAAATAACTTGAAATGTAACTTGCATAAAGGAAATCATGCGCATCGATAGGAGTATTGAGAATCACTTCTCAACGCCCACAATTAGTGTAATCGTTACACTTAGATCAGTCATGCATTTCTACAAACACTTAGCATACATGGAACAACATACATGACGCATGTTGAAATACGTGCACTTAGACAATTCCTTTTCCCAAGGAGTTGTCATACATGCATCTAGCATACATACATGACCAAAAATCATGGCAAACACAAGTGCGTATTTTATACGTATACGGTACTTTATAAATACACTTAAAATACACAAATCTCAATATAGCGCATGCATATCAGAAAGCAATGTAAACATAACATTTGACATGTGAAATCTCATCCATAACAAGAATAAATCACTAATCGGGATTGAAAGCCTTGAAAACCATAACCTATACACTTAAAGTCCGCACCTTAAGCAAAGAAAGAACCGCCGAACTCTGATTTAGACGAGTTGTCTTTGTCAACGGCGCAAGAATACCCTAAAATAAGGATAGAAATGAGATACAACAACACCAAGTCTAGTCTAAGCTCTAACACAGTTAGGGTTAGGTTAACTTACCCCAAAATAACTCAAAATCGCCAAAGGAACGTTTCAAAGTGAAGGTTCAAAGTTGAAGAATAACTATGAATATTCAAGATTATTCACCAACCAATCTCGCTCACTAACTCTCTCTTTTCCACTCTCTTTCCAAGCTAGTGTTAGAGAAAATTCGTATGGAAATGAGAGCTAGGGTTTAAGGACTATATATAGGCCTTAAAATGATGGAAATAACCCTATGGTCAAGGTATACTTAGGTTATAACCAAAGCACGCCTTTCTCGATCCAACGAAGCACTTCGGTGGGCCTATAACCACGAAAGGTCGGACTTAAGCTCACCGACCATGGATCTAGGTCAAGCCGAGTTTTCGTACCGCTCTTTTGATCAGCCGTGGCGGACCACACTCAATTCAACGGTCACGGAAACTCGATCGAGTCCACAAGCACTAGGATATGCCGGGGCCAACCACGATCAAAGGGTGAAATTGGGTCAGAATCCAACGGTGAGATAGCTTAAAATCGTCGCGCAAGCGCACGACTCAATTTCATAAAAAGCTTAATAAATTCCAATGTTCTCACACTCTTCACTCCGAGCTCAACCAAATCGACCGAGAATCAGATCGACTTGATTTTGAGGTGAAGACCAAGCCCAACTCGGTGACGCAATGCTAAGATCATCGCTATCGGACTTTCGACGCGCGGTCAGGTCCGATCCGGATCTTCCAAAAATTCCTCAGAACAACCGGATTTAGCGATGGATCCCATTTCCGAGTAACGTAGCGCTCACTAATCTACACGTTTAGAGCCATGCAGATACAATTTAAAGTGATTGATGCGAGTTTCACAAGCAATCGAGTAAAGCGCTAATTACCCCAAAACAACTACTTAAGGAAAGATTAGCACAAAAATTCCAAGGTCGTTACAATCTACCCCCCTTAAAGAAAATTTCGTCCTCGAAATTCATACCTTCGTATAATCCTCGAGGATCAGAGGGTAGGTCTTCTTGACCTCAGCTTCAGATTCCCAAGTAGCCTCTTCTACGCCATGATGCGTCCATAGCACCTTCACGAGAGGGATAACCTTGCTGCGCAGTACCTGCTCCTTCCTATCCAGAATACGCGTCGGTTGCAGTACATAAGTGGCATCCTCACTTAACTGCACTTGCTCCCAACCGATAATATGCGAAGGATCAGGAACGTACTTCTTCAGATAGAGATATGAAATACGTTATGCACGCCCGCAAGAGGTGTGGGCAAAGCAAGGCGGTATGCTACCGCTCCCACTCGATCCGTAACTTGAAATGGACCAATAAATCTCGGCGTCGCTTCCCTTCTTACCGAACCGCAAAACTCCCTTCATAGGAGAGACCTTGAAAAACATGATCTCCCACTACGAACTCAAGCGGTCGACGCCTCGTATCGGCATAACTCTTTGCTCTGCGCTGCTAGAAGTCGACATCGAATGATGTCAACCTTCTCTCAAGTCACCTCTGTACCAACTCTAGGCCAAGCAAACTACGCTCACCAATTTCGCCCAACAATGTGGTGCTCGCACGGCGACCATACAACGCCTCGAAGGGAGCCATGCCGATACTCGCTGAAACTATTATTATACGCGAACTCGCATACCGAAGACAATCATCCCAACTGTCTTTGAAATCCAAAACACAAGCTCGCAACATATCCTCCAGGACTTGATTCATGCGCTCCGTCTGACCATCAGTATGCGGATGAAACGCGTTGCTGAACTTCAGTTTCACACCCATCGCTTCCTGGATACGAGTCCAGAAGATAGATGTAAAACGCGTGTCTCTATCGGACACAATCTCCAGGGGAACTCCATGCGACGCACTATCTCCTTGATATACAACCTAGCCAACTCGTCTGCAGAGTAAGTGACTCGATCGGTAAGAAATGCGCCGACTTCGTTAATCGATCGACGATCACCCAAATAGAGTCAAATCCCTTTCTCGTCCTCGGCAACCCGTAAATAAAATCCATAGAGATGAAATCCCACTTCCATTCGCTATGGGCATGGGCTGCAACCCAGAGGTCGGCGATGCTCGCCTTGACCTGCGGCACGTGAGACAATGAGAAACAAATTCAACAATCTTGACCTTCATATTGTCCCACCAATAAGACCCCTTCATATCTCGATACATCTTCGTGCTACTGGATGCATCGCAAGCTTAGAACTATGGGCTAACTCAAGAACCTCACGCCTCAAGTCAGGGATGTCAAGAACACATAACCGGCCACGAAAACGTAGGCCCCCATCGGAACTAACCTCCAGTCGGAGTTTCCATCTGTACCAACCCGCCGCCTCATCTTCACCAAAAGCTCATCATCCGCCTGAGCCGCAACGATCCTCTCGCCGATAAGGGGCCGTATACGAATGTGTGCGATAATCTCATACGGCTCAACCACCGTAAGCTTCGCTCAAAATCGCGCACGAACTCCAACATCTCCCACTCTGCTATCATTAGAGCCGCAAACTTCAAAGCCTTCTTGCGACTCAACGCATCCGCCACAAGGTTCGCCTTACCAGATGGTAAGAAACATCGAACTTGAAGTCCTTCAATGTTTCCATCCATCTCCGCCTCATATTCAAATCACGCCGCGTGAAGATATACTTAAGGCTCTTGTGGTCGCAAAAGAGCTCGAACTCCTCACCATAGAGGTAATGTCTCCAAAGCTTTAATGCGGAAATGACAGTTCCATGTCGTGCGTAGGGTAATTCTCTTCGTGTTTCCTTAATCGACGCGAAGCATAAGCAATCACCCCGTCCTTCCGCATAAGGACACAACCTGGCCAACGCGAGAGGCGTCGGTATAGATAATATACTGGCAATACTAGCACAGGGGCGGACGTCAACTTGTCATTCCAAGCAAACTCCGCCCGCTCACTCCAAGCAAACTTCAAATCCTTCCGTGTTAGGCTGCGACAACGGTCGGCAATCTTCGAGAAGTCCCGAATAAAGCGTCGATAATATCCTGCAAGGCCAAGAAAACTCCTCACCTCAGTAACTGAACCAGGCTGCTTCCAGTCATGAACTGCAGATACCTTGGCAAGGTCGACGGCTATACCTTCCTTGGACACCACATGTCCCAGGAACTTGACTTCCTCTTTCCAGAAATCACACTTCTTGAACTGTGCGAAGAGCTGATGCTCCCTAAGAGTACCCAAAACCGCTCTTAAGTGCTCCTCGTGCTCGTCCTGGCCGAATAAATCAAGATGTCATCAATAAATACAATGACGAATCGAAACAGAAATGGTCGAAACCCTGTTCATTCGATCCATGAACACGGCCGGCGCGTTCAAGTCCAACGACATCACAAGGAACTCATAATGACCGAAGCTGGTCCTGAAAGCGGTCTTCTGCACGTCTCCATCCTTGACACGCAACTGATGATACCCTGACTGTAGATCAACCTTCGAGAAATACCGTGCCCCCTTCAACTGATCAAACAGATCATCAATCCTGGGCAAGGGGTACTTATTCTTCACAGTTACCAAATTCAACCTGCGATAATCAATACACAATCGCAAGGAACCATCCTTCTTCTTCACAAACAAAACAGCTGCTCCCAGGAGACACACCGGGCCGAATAAAACCCAATTCTAGCAAACCTCTATCCGCTTCCTCAACTCCTCCATTTCACTCGGAGGCATCGATAGGTGGGTAAAGAAATGGGCACCGCACCAGGCATAAGATCGATAGCAAAATCAATCTCACGCTGAGGAGGTAATCCAGGAATCGACTCAAACACATCTTCAAACTCCTGAACTACCGGCGTACTAACCAACGCCGACTCGGCCGAACTCTCCAACAGAGAAGAATAAAAATCAATACGAATAGGGTAACTGACCTGAACTGGGAAAGTAACAATCTCGCCCTCAGGTCCATGGATCGTCACTGATCTCGCTTCACAATCAATCTCAGCTCGCATCCTCGTGAGCCAATCCATACCCATAATAACATCGTAGTGATAAAGCGGTGCGACTAGCAAATCAACACGGATCGATCCACTTCCCAGATCGACCAAACAATCCATACAACGCTTGCCCAAGGCAGAGGACATCCCCGTAGCGGTAGTAAGCGTCACTCCATGCATAGGAACAGATCTCAAACCCAAACGCCTAACTGCCGCATAAGAAATAAGAGAAGTAGTGGACCCTGTATCCACTAGCACAGAAACGGGAATACCTTCAATATGTGCTGTCACCACAAAGGACCTCGGCACCAAGTCAGACATAGGCGCTTCTGCTGAAAGCGCATGAACACGAGCCTGCTGCTGACGATTCGGCGGAGGAACCATGGGCCACTGAGGTGGCCTGAAACCAGGAACTGCAGGTCTGAAGGATGGATGAGCTGGCGCTGATCGAAGAGGAGGAGGAGAAATAACCAGAGACATCGGACGGCTAACCCTCTGCGGTGGAGTAAAACCACCTGCTCGCATACGGGAAAAGCAGAAACGGTCCAAGTGCCCAACCTTCCCACAATAAGAACATCTCAGATCAGCTCTCATCTGCTGAGCGGACGGCGCTGAACGCCTCGGAGGAGAATCAACACGCGGCCTCTTGCCAAGGAAAGGTGCACCCTGGAAATCCGGTCTCGGCCTAGGAGGCATCGGTGCTCGCATGCGGGACGCTCTATCTCCGTCCTGCTCTGCTCGCAAGGACATGCTCACTAGCTCCGCATATGAAGAAATGCTGGCACAGCAAATCTTCGATCGGATCTCAGGTCGCAGCCCCTCAGAAAAACGCCGCATCCTCATCGGCTGATCACCCAGGATCAAAGGAACATACCGCCCCAACTCAGTAAACCGGTTCTTATACTCCGTAACCGACAACCCTCCCTGGCGGAGGTGAAGGAACTCACTCTCCTTCTCATGTCGGTACGTCACCGGAATATACTTCTCGTGGAAGCGCGCCTCAAACGCCTGCCACGACCACACGAAGTCCTCCTCGACAGTGCGAAGCACACTGTCCCACCACAAACTGGCCTCCTTCTCAAACATGAAGGTGGCAAGCTCAACCTGCTTGACCTCAGAGCAGTGCAACGGCCTCAGCATCTTAGAGATGCGGTCAATCCAATACTCGGCCTCCTCGGGTCTATGAGAACCCGTAAAAGTAGGAGGTCGTAAGCGCTGGAATCGCTCGAATGTGCCGCTGGCACTAACACTGGCACTCCCAGATGGAGGCATAGGTGAAACAGGTGGAGTCGCCCCTACTGAGCAAAGATGCCACCATGGAAGTCAGGAACCGAGGCGCTGCCGCTGCTGCTGCAGCTATCTGCAGCTGCCGCATCAACAACATCATCTTGCTCAAACCTATCAACAGGTGAAGCGGAAGAAGGTGCATGGCTCGGCTCAGAAACCGAGGTGTGACCGGAGGAGCCATAGGTGTCGACCCAACACCGATGAGATGGACCCGCCTGTGGATCTGATGGCTATCGCTCAAGAGAGGAACCCCAGCAAGCGACTCAAAGGAGAGACGGGCCCAAGTCTTCGAACCCTTAGGAGGCATCCCTACATTCAATCAAAGGATGCAACCTGCCAGATTCTAAGTCACATAATCCATCCACACAACAACAACACAACAGCACAACTCCAAAACAAACAACATGCATTCCATTAACTAAAATCGTCGCAATACAAGTAGTGCAAAAAATACTGAATCACGACTAGGAAAGCATGAAAACAACAACATCTAACACTTCAAACAACCACAACTACTACAACCACTAACACTACCACACTACAACAACTCCAACTACAAGCCAACAACGGCCACACACGAAAGAAACACCAAACAAAGCAAAGACGGCCACGACGATGCTACTCGTCAATCGGGAGATGGAGGCGGAGCACCCTTATCCTGCAAGCAACACAGGATAGACTTCAAAGTCTGGGACATCTTCTTAAACTTGTGCTTAACCAAGCCTCGAAGATCAACCATCTCCTGGCGTAAAGCAGCTTGCCCTTCTTCAAGCCGTGTAAGACGGGCATCTCTGGCAACCTGCTCTGCGCCCTGCTCTGGCACCACAGGAGGAGAGCGATCACTCGAATCCTGTGCCTCAATCTCTTCCTCGTCTTGCTCTGCTTCTTCCTCAGACTCCACACCGCCTTCAGCATAACTCTCATCATCACCACTCTCAGACCCGGCCTCACCCTCAGAGGCAAGCCGACCAGAACCAACCTCCATCAGCTTAAGGGTCCTCAAGTTGATATGGCGAACAGGGACCGGCTTCTCAGCTCCAAGCCTATAGCCAAACTCATGTGCGATCTTGCAAACGAGGCGGCCAAAGGGAAGAGACTCGGTCCATCTACTCAAACGAGCGATGAGAATAATCTGACGCAGGACGTAGGTCGGCACACACAACTTCGTATCCTGCCCCACCTGATATAGAAAATCTACCATCAGGCGCGTACACTCGCTGCGATTGCTCCACCTGGGATACACATTGAACGTAAAGATGTGGTGAAGCAAACGGAAGTCGTCCGTCATGAAAGAAGCCAGAAGACTCCTATTCGGCTGCCATTCAACCAGACGACCACACAAGGATCGGGTGCGACGATCCCTCTTGCGCACACTGTCCACATTCTTCTCGCTGGCATGCACTTCCCCAAGTGGCACCTTCAAGAGTCGGGATATCAAAGCAACATTGACAATTCCAACTCGACCGCTACCACAGGGAATCTTGAACTGCAGAGGATCCAGCGAAGGCTCCAGAATGTTGGCATAGAAGGCCCGAACAGTGCTAGCATTCGCGCGATACTCGCCTTCGAACAAGGGACCCCAACCGGCCCCTTCTAGGCGCTTCAACAAAAAGAACTCTCCAAAGAGCCGCGGATCAACATGAGCCTCAAAAAGGACTCTACGCCCCTCATAGACTCCATGCGACAATTCCGCCAACAAGGTCCTACTGACAGGAGCTCGAGGATCGAGGTCCCGCTTCGTCTGGAACTCGCGCGTGGCGGACGTGCTAGCGGCGGCACCTCTCGGCCTCCGTGCACGGGTTGGGCGGCTCGGCCCGGCTTCATCCACGGGCGCTCTCTTCTTCCCCATCAAGGAAATAAGGGAAGAAATGGAAAAGATGGCCGTCACAATCTCAAAGAGGGCCATGAGAAATGAGAGAAAGAGAGAAATAGGAAGATGGTGAAGCTTCCACACAACTATTAGCCAAATAGGGAATGAAAGGGCTCAAATGAGAAGGGAAAAAGAAGAAATCAGCAATGGAATGGAAGATTTGAGAATGGGGTGATGGGTTTGCACGAAAATGGAAGGAAGATGAAGATTTGGGAGAGATTTGAGAGAGTTTGGAGAGGTTTTGGAAGAAAAGGAAAGCTTGGAGGTGGGTGTTGTGAAGGAAATAGATGGAAGGAAGGGTTTTAAAATGAAAACCGTGGAGGGGTGGGCCACATTGAGCCTAGGGACGATCGGCCCGCGTCGGCCCGGCCCGCCGACCGGCGATCCCTCGCCGAACCGGCGATGGCATCGCCGGTCTCTGGACATATCGGCGATGCCTCACCGATTTGGCGAGGTCCTCCTGGTCCTCCTTGGTCCAAATGATGTGGTTCCCCCCTGGGTCCCACAGAAAATGCCCCGATTGGCCCCTTGTGTAGTTTGAAGCCTATCGGGTCATTCTGACAGAAATCTGGTTCAAACAGCGATTTCTGGAAGGTTTAAAGATGAAAAAAAGGAAGATGGATCATCTACACTCAGTAAGAGAAGGTCTAGGAAAGATTTCGGGTCGCTGTGTGTGATCAGGTAAGAGTACAGACTCGATCTCGGCAAAGGGTTTCAAGAAACTTTCGCCGATAGAAACTACGGAGCACAAACACAAAGCGATGATAGACCCGCACCCAATTACACTATAGTGGCGACAACGTGCGGTGTGTGACCATAACCCAGGTCCGGTTTAATCCAGATCATGCTCTGATACCAACTTGTAACGCCCTGAAATTCGGGGGTCGAGCATAACTCAGCTCCCGAGTTCCAAAACATCACTTATGCAACATAATTAATGAATGATGTATGTTGACTGTATTAGCACATAAACATGGGATAGATTAAGCCAAAACGCAGATATGATTCAGGGATAAGTGAATAAAGCAAGCGGAAGACTTATAGTAAAATATGTGTACAAGTGTAAGTCCCTGAATTACATATACAACCAGATCGTGTAAAAGTGTTATTTATCAAAATTATAAGTACAAGTTACATCATTTCAGTTCCCAAAATAGTAATCCCATAGATCCCGCGCAACAGACCGAGGCTCGCTAGAACCCGTCTCAAACCGCATATAGGAGAAGGCAGCCTCGTCGTCACAGCTCCCGCTCTGCCTCGACGTCGCATCCACATCTCGCAACATCGTGGCCTAAGAGCAGTCCGGTGGGTGTGAAACACCGCCCCGAAACGTGGGAGTGAGTGATCAACTCGTGGAATAATACCGCAAAAGTTAACATGATAACCAGAACTGCACAGAATATCCACAAGCAGATAAATAAATAAATCCTAAGTACTTATTAATGCAGTATGAATGAAATATGATGCGTGCCCTCACACGTACACCCTCGATCTTCATCTTACGTTACACATGACATCGCCTCAAAGTGCGCCACATCTACAAAGCACATGCAAATGCGGTGCATGGATATGATTACCAAGTTGTTATTAGTCCGTTTCACACAACAGGATTGGGAAGCTAAGATACCTTCCTCATATCACCATCCAAACAGTAATCCATACTAGGGTCGTCAATCCTAGACATCTCATACGACAATATGTTTGAGGTCGTAGCAAAGGGCTCGTCACCAATCAATGCACGCCTTTCATGCCTTTACTACCACAGATCAGCTCGTCACCTCCTTGCGGTATCCAGGTATGCTCGAGGTCACTACAAAGGGCTCGTCACCAATCAATGTAGGTCGACAGCACGAATATAGTGTCCCATACCACCATAATCGGCTCACGAGATTAAGTTGCTCACTGGTCACTACGGGGAAGCTCGTCACCCCAGCGTAGGCCGACAGCTCGACCACGGTGTCCCATACCACCATGTCCGGCTCATGAGTCTTAGCGGATCAGGTACCATGGTTATTAGGATTTCACTGGTAAGTTCGGTACCCTAGATTCAAGCAGTAGCGTCCATACATGGTTAACATACACTGGACAATCGGGTTATTTGACGAACTCGATTAGCACGAGCGCACGTTGAATTGAACGACATAGAGTGCGCAAACACTCCGCGTGGTCGAACCACTGCCGACAACTCTAATACGACTCGGGTTCGTCTAATGCGTCTCACGTGGCGAAAGCAATCTCAACCACGACCATAGGGTCAATTACCGATTTCCTGGACTAAGGCATAGTCCCAAACATCCTACACTACGACAGATATTCATATGGAATGTAAAACAGTAATGGATCAACAACTCAAATCATGTTACATACACATCTGAAGAATAATCAACTTAATATAAATGTAAGCATAGGAATGCTTGAATTTAAATAACTTGAAATGTAACTTGCATAAAGGAAATCATGCGCATCGATAGGAGTATTGAGAATCACTTCTCAACGCCCACAATTAGTGTAATCAGTTACACTTAGATCATTCATGCATTTCTACAAACACTTAGCATACATGGAACAACATACATGACGCATGTTGAAATACGTGCACTTAGACAATTCCTTTTCCCAAGGAGTTGTCATACATGCATCTAGCATACATACATGACCAAAAATCATGGCAAACACAAGTGCGTATTTTATACGTATACGGTACTTTATAAATACACTTAAAATACACAAATCTCAATATAGCGCATGCATATCAGGAAAGCAATGTAAACATAACATTTGACATGTGAAATCTCATCCATAACAAGAATAAATCACTAACTGGGATTGAAAGCCTTGAAAACCATAACCTATACACTTAAAGTCCGCACCTTAAGCAAAGAAAGAACCGCCGAACTGATTTAGACGAGTTGTCTTTGTCAACGGCGCAAGAATACCCTAAAATAAGGATAGAAATGAGATACAACAACACCAAGTCTAGTCTAAGCTCTAACACAGGTTAGGGTTAGGTTAACTTACCCCAAAAGAACTCAAAATCGCCAAAGGAACGATTCAAAGTGAAGGTTCAAAGGTGAAGAAGAACAAGGAAGAATCAAGATGATTCACCAACCAATCTCTCTCACTAACTCTCTCTTTTCCACTCTCTTTCCAAGCTAGGGTTAGAGAAAATTCGTATGGAAATGAGAGCTAGGGTTTAAGGACTATATATAGGCCTTAAAATGATGGAAATAACCCCAGGGTCAAGGTATACTTAGGTTATAACCAAAGCACGCCTTTCTCGATCCAACGAAGCACTTCTGGTGGGCCTATAACCACGAAAGGTCGGACTTAAGCTCACTGACCATGGATCTAGGTCAGCCTGAGTTTTCATCCCCGGCTTTACAGATCTACCGTGGCGGACCACACTCAATTCAACGGTCACTGAATCTCGATTAGGTCCACAAGCACAAGGACATGCCTGGACCACCTTCCCTAATCAAAGGGTGAAATTGGGTCAGAATCCAACGGTCAGATAGCTTAAAATCGTCGCGCAAGCGACACGACTCAGATTTCATAAAAAGCTTAATAAATTCCAACCGTTCTCACACTCTTCACTCCGAGCTCAACCAAATCAACCCAGAACATCAGATCGACTTGATTTTTGAGGTGAAGACCAAGCCCAACTCAGTGACCGCAACAGCCTAAGATCATCGCTATCGGACTTTCGACGCGCGGTCTAGGTCCGATCCAGATCTTCCAAAAATTCCTCAGAACAACTGGATTTAGCGATGGATCCCAGATTTCAGAGTAACGTAGCGCTCACTAATCTACACGTTTAGAGCCATGCAGATACAATTTAAAGTGATTGATGCGAGTTTCACAAGCAATCGAGTAAAGCGCTAATTACCCCAAAACAACTACTTAAGGAAAGATTAGCACAAAAATTCCAAGGTCGTTACAAAGAGATTTTGGGTCACTGTGTGTGATCAGGAGAGAGCACAGACTCGATCTCAGTGATCGTTTTCAGTAAACTTTCGCCGATAGAAGCAACGGAACACAAACACACAATCTACGATAAACTCGCACCCCAATACACTAAAGTGACGACAGCGTGCGGTGTGTGACCATAACCCAGGTCCTGTTTAATCCAATTCATGCTTTGATACCAACTTGTAACGCCCTGAAATTCGGGGGTCGAGCATAACTCAGCTCCCGAGTTTCAAAACATCACTTATGCAACATATTTAATGGTGGATGTATGCTGTCTGTATAAGTGCATAAAACATGGAATAGATTAAGCCAAACTGCAAATATAATTCAGGGATAAGTGAAGAACGCAAGCGAAAGACTTAAAGAAATATGTGTGCATGTGCAAATCCCTGAAATACATATACATACCAGGTCGTATTACAAGTGTTGCTATCAAAATTACAAGTATCAAATTACATCATCTATACCCAAAAAGAAATCCCAGAATCCCACGCATCAGAACAAGGCTCGCTAGAACCCGTCTGAAAGCTGCATAAAAGAGAATGCAGCCTCATCATCATCAAACTCCTGCTCTGCCTCAGGAGCCGCATCCATATCTGCAACTAAGACAGAGTCTGGTGGGTGTTTAAACACCGTCTTAGAACATGGGAGTGAATGATCAACTCAGTAGAACAATAAAGCAAAGGTTAACATGTTATCAATTCAATCAAGCAGTAATGATAAAGCAGAATAATCAAACATGTCCTAAGTACTCTTGTTAATGCAAGGATGTATGTAGAATGATGAGTGCCCTCGCGCGTACACCCTCAGCGTCTTCATCTTACGTTACGCATGACATCGCCTCAAAGTACGCCACGTCTTCAAAGCACATGCAAATGCGGTGCATGAACATGATTACCAAGTTCTTATTAGTCCTTTTCATACAGGAGGATTGGGAAGCTAAGGTACCTTCCTCATATCACCATCCAAACAATGATCCATTCTAGGGTCGTCAGTCCTAGATCATCTCATACAATCATATGGTTTTAGGTCGTAGCAAAGGGCTTGTCACCAATCAATGCACGCCTATCATACCTTCGTTACTACAATAAGGCTCGTCACCTCAATACGGTATCCAGATATGCTCGAGGTCACTACAAAGGGCTCGTCACCAATCAATGTAGGCCGACAGTATGAATATAGTGTCTCATACCACCATAATCGGCTCACGAGTTTGGTTGCTCACTGGTCACTACGGGGAGGCTCGTCACCCCAGCGTAGGCCGACAGCTAGACCACGGTGTCCCATACCACCATGTCCGGCTCATGAGTCTTAGCGAATCAAGGTACAACGGTTAATAGGATGTCGTTGGTAAGTTTGGTACCCTAGATTCAAACAATAGCGTCCATATATGGTGAACATACATCGGACAATCGGGTTACTTGACGAACTCGACTAGCAAGAGCACACGTTGGGTTGAACGACATTGAGTGCGCAAACACTCCGTGTGGCCAAACCACTGCCGACAACTCTAATACGACTCGGGTTCGTCAAAACACGTCCTTTGTGGCGAAAGCAGCCTCAGCCACAATCTCAAGGCCGATTACCAATTTCTTGGACTATTCATAGTCCCAAACACATATCCCACTACAATAGATATTCATATTAACAATTTAGAGTAGTAATGGAATAACAGCTCAAATCATGTGGTACATAAGCATTTGAAGAATATCAACTTAACATGGATTTACACATAAGTAATACTTAAAATTAAACAACAAGGAATGTAACTTGCATGAAGGAAATCATACACACTAATAGGAGTGTTAAGAATCACTTCTCAACGCCCGCAATTAGGTTAATAAGTTGCACTTTAGATCATTCAGACATTTCTACAAACACTTAGAATACATAATACAACATACATGACGCATGTTGAAATACACGCATTTGGAGAATTCCTTTTGCCAAGGAGTTGACACACATACATCTAACATACATACACGACAAATAATCATGGCAAACACGTGCATATTTTATACATATATGGTACTTCCTACATACACATAGAATACACAAATCTCAATATAACACATACATATCAGGAACGCAAAATAATCATAGCATTTGGCATGTGAAATCTCATCTATAGCAAGAATAAACCATTCACTGGCATTGAAAGCCTTGAAAACCATAACCTATACGATTAAAGTCTGCACCTTAAGCCAGAAAAGAGCACTGAACTGATTCAGACGATATGTCTTCGTCAACGGCGACAAGATAACCTAAAGCAAGAATAGAAATGAGGTACAACAACACATAGACTCATCTAAGCTCTAAAACAGATTTGGGTTAGGTTAACTTACCCAAGGATGAACTCAGAATCGCCGGAATAACGATTCCAAAGTGAAGGTTTAAGGATGAAGAACAACAGGAAAGAATCTAAGATGATTCACCAACTTCTCTCTCACTTTCTCTCACTTTTCCTCTCTTTCTTAGCTAGGGTTAAGAAATTCGTATGGAAAAGAGAGCTAGGGTTTTAAGGTTTATATATAGGCCTAACATTGATGAAAGTAACCCCAGGGCCAAGGTATACTTAGGTTATAACCAAAACAAGCCTCTCTCGATCCAACGGAACACTTCCAGTGGGCCTTTTTCCACGAGAGGTCGGACTTAAGCTCACTGACCATGGATCTAGGTCAGACTGAGTTTTCATACCGATCGGATCTGTAGATCAGTTGTGGCGGACCACACTCAATTCAACGGTCACTGAAACTCGATCAGGTCCACAAGCACAATGACATGCCTGGGCCATCTTTCCTGATCAGAGGGTGAAATTGGGTCAAAATCCAACGGTCAGATTGCTTAAAATCATCGCGCAAGCGACACGACTCAGATTTCATAAAATCTTATTTAATTTCTCACCGTTCTCACACTCTTCACTCCGGACTCAAATAAATCGACCTAGAACATCATCTGGACTTGATTTTGAGGTGATGGTCAAGTCCAACATGGTGACCAAGACAGCCTAAGATTATCGCTATCGTACTTATGACGCGTCGTCCAGGTCCGATCTAAAACTTCCAAAAATTCCCAAGAGCAACTGGCTTTAGCGATGAATCCCAGATTTCAGAGTAACCTAGCGCTAATGATACTATGAGTTTTGAGTCATGCAGATCAAATTTAAAGTGATTGATGCAAATTTCACAAGCAATCGAGTTTAACACTAAGTAGCCCATAAATAACTTCTAAGGAAAAAGGAGGTAGTACTCGGGTCAAGGCACAAAAATTTTCGGGTCATTACAGGTTGGGTCAAGGTTATGTTAGAATCTTACTCTATTAAATATTTTCCTATATTAGAAACAGAGTGATTCCAAGCATCTATGCATTCAAGGTATCCTAGCTCAATGATTTACCATTAAGGTGGTAGCTGGAGGATCCTTGAATGTGAAAGTTCATTCACCAATCCACTTTATTGAGTATCAATGATGAGGGTGGATTGAGGAATGAACTCTCATGAGAGAAAAGAGTTTAGGGTAGGTGATCTGAATTAAACACTCAAAAGCTCTATCTATTTTCTCTACAAACAACCTCAGGCAAGCTCTCATTAAATAGGCAAAAAGTTCCAATGGAAATAAAATAGTCATATTTTTTACAGAGTTCGATATCATCAAGCAGTATTCGATATATCGAGCGTATACTGTCGATAACATCGAATGGCCGCTTGATGACACAAATTCAATCTGCCAAAGCTTTTGAACTTTTTACCATTAGATCGAGGAAATTGAGCAGGCTTCGATGTCATCGGATTTCGAACTCCAATAACATCGACTCATGGTTCAATTCCTTGATATTTGAAAAAACCTGCGAGCAGACTTGCCTTAGGAACAGAACAAGTATCGATACGATCGTTTGACCCTCGATATCATCTAGTTATGAATATCGATGATATCGATACCAGTTTTAATTCATCGATCTTTTCAAGGATTTTTCCTATAAACTTGCTGAACAGTTTTGTGTCCCAATTCGATGCCATCGACCTAGTCTCGATATTGTCGATATTTGAATATCGATATCCTTGAGTGATTCTCGATACTTTGAACATTTTGAAAGATTTTACTTGAAAGCTTGCTGGACAGATTTGTTTCCCAATCAGATATCATCGAAGATCCGTCGATATCATCGAGTTTTGAATTTTAAGGATATCGAGGCTCTCTTCAAGATATCAAAAATCACATGATTTTCCTTAACTGAATATTTGATAGAAACTGACTAGATGTCGATTTTATTGAGTTGTCTTGAGAACTCGAGATTTGAAAATCGATGATATGGAACCTACCATCAATTCATCGATAATTCAATATAGGAGTCATTGTGGCTGTTGGACATCTGAAGTCCTCATTTCGATAACATCGAGTGAGTATCGAGGACATCGATAACAGAGTTCGATTCCACTGAACCACTTATCGATAAATCGACAAAGGCTGAAAACTTAGAGATTTTCTTGATTTTACAAAATAGTGTTCACACCTTAAACCCTAAGTTATTCTATCCATTTTTAAGGGTTTTATATACCTGGTGTTTTGGGTCAAGGGATGTGAGGGTAAGTTTACTTTTGACGAGTTCGGGCACATATCCTGTTGAAGCAGATGCTTGAATGATCTTCTTATGGGACTCATTTGTCTTGCTGACTCAACATTCACGCTAATTGACAAACCAGGGCACTTTTAAAAGGAAGTTCAGATTTGTTTTTACTGAGATATCTTCCAATTGGATAAGATAGGACTCTAATTCCAATTGTGTCCTTGAATCAAGCATAGATCTCCCTAATCTATACAAGTGGATCCTTTGAAACCCTAATTACCACCTTTAAATTTGTTAGTTTTAATCACTTTAATCACAATTACTCTCTCAAATATTTTCAGATTTAGATTTTCATCTTCTTCTAATTATACTTCTAGTTGCTTTTAGAATACACATGAGTTTAGTCCCTATGGATTCGACCTCGGTCTCACCGAGATTATTACTACATCGCGACCCTACACTTGGGGATGTGCACAGAAGATGGTTTTGGAAAGACCGGTGGACAGAGAATGCATCTGCCCATATGGAATACAACCCATTTTCAGTGTGTCATGAAGTGAATAGGTATACCAGTTCCTAGCGTATTGTCATTCTCTTATCATAAAACCTGTGTCTTTTGAGGTCACCATAGAACAGACCATGATCCGCATCACTCCGACGATCATCGCACAACTTATAGGTGTTCCAGGCTCTCCACAAGGCCTTCCTGATCATGAATTTGATTCTCTCGAGGTTCAGTCTGAGGTTACCCATTATCTTTGCAATGGTATTAATGTTCCCGTGCATGAGGGAAATGCTCTACGTGGATCACACGTCCTATCACTTTCAAGTCCTCCACAGCATCTTCAGCTCCAATGTTTACCCGTGAGGGATGAACAAAGCTGATCTCACACCGTTCATGCTAGAGATTCCGTATAGCATCGGTGTAGGTATACCATTGTGTCACCCCATGATTATTCTACATCAGCTCGCCTTCTGTATCTAGGGGAGTAGAGATACGCGTATTCCATTCCCCCACATTATATCTCCTATCCCAGCATGTGGAGTTGCTACCCACAACTGATCGCCCGCGATCTCCTCCTAAATTCACCAAGTTAAACATCAAGAGGATGAATTTAAAGAAGACTGCATCTACTCTCATCATGAGGACATTCCTAGCGAGACCAAGGGAGAGGGAGCTACCATAAAGGCGGCTGAGATGGAGGCAGCTGAGACAGATTACCCTACAGAGGATTATCGATGCACAGCTCATGAGCTCCCACACACTACCAACATAAGGACCAAATGACATATGAGATCTCGGGATCATCGAGAGTCAATTCTGCAGCATCTTGATGATCAGGGTGAGAGACTTACACAACTGGAGCGTGTCTCAGAGACTGTGCAGCACGCCATTGAGAGAGTGGAGCAAGCTACTCAGGACATTCTTACGACACTCATGTGTAGACGCAATGATATAGCTCCTCAGGATGACGGTCGTTTAGTACAGTGATCACTTCAGCATGTTCCGTTAGAGTCTTAGGCTAGTGGTGGTGGTTATCTTTTTGAATGCCCTAACCAATCTAATCAAGCACTCTTTGTATATCTATGATCAAATGTTTATTTTTTTTAGAATGTTTAGATGCTATTTTTTTGGATTTTATGCCCATAAGGGCTTCTGGATTATGATACTACCCATGCTTAGGTAGTTCTTTTGTTGGCTGATTGATGATATTTTTCTTTTACCACTAGATGCTTTCATTTTTTTTGGTATATCTATATCTATGTCTATGGCATTTCACTTTCACATCTGTTATACATATGGGCTCCATCATTATATGAACTTATGTGAACATAATCCCTATCTTCCAATATAATTGTTAAATTCCACACTTCAGTTATCATGGCATATAACTTATATTGCTAACCCTTTGTCAATGACTAACAAAAGGGGGGAGAACCATACTCCCACCAAGTGTGTGTGTGGTTGCTATTTTGGTTTGCAAATCTTAAAATGTAGGAAGTTATGAGGAGTATGAATAAAGGGGGAGCTACAAACAACTCAAGTCATATCGAGTGTGTAATCGAGTTGTAAATAGGAAAATCTATAATATTGAGTTGAATGTAATAACTAGGGTTTGTTAGTTATTTTATCATATAATTGACAAAGGGGGAATTGAAAGTGCCCTGTTTATCAATATACGTGAGTGATAAGTCTTTCAGTCAAGAGAACCCCATATTGAAGACAACAAGTTCAAGACTCATCAAAATGAAGACATATGAATATGCTTAAAAGGTAAATTAAGCCTCATCTACTCAAACAAACCGTGATAGGTATATGCCCCAAAAAGAACCTAACTTACCAACAAACTACCTCTAAAATATCTTCTGGTAAGATTGGTTTCTTGCACCTTGAGTATTGGAGGAAGTATGAAATATATAAGTAAAACTAATGTACTGACAATTACATCGATATGCAATCGAGGACAACTTTGATGAAATAGAACATGGTTCGATTACATCAAAAACAAGCCCATATAGTCCAGCAACAAACTGAACAAATGATGGGTATTGTCGATCGCATCAAATGCAGTTCGATAACATCGAAACTTATGTTTTGATGGCATTGAACCCATTTCGATTAAATTAACCTTGGGATTATTTCCTTCATATTTAAAAATACTCTAAATATTTCTCAATGTAATCGAACCTTCTTCGATGGCATCGAGAGTGAGTTATCAATGGCATCGAAGACTGTTCGATTGCATCGATATAAAGACTAATTTGTCCAGTAAGCTTTCAAGGAAAATCTAATATTTTTTATCACATTGAAGACCTTTCGATGTCATTGAAATTCAAATTTTGATAACATAGAAGGTCTGATCAATGACATAGAAAAAGGGACAAAAATGTCCAGTAACCAGAGTAAATTTTATAAGGAAAATCTCAATAGCATCAAGCCACCTCTTCGATGGCATTAAAGTCATCTTTGATGGCATCAAAGTGTGCTCAATGGCATCGAATAAAGCCTACCCAACACCTATTTGAAAACCTTGGTGCAGGCTGTCGATGGTATTATTAAGAGCAAATTTCTGCCTATTTTTATACCATTAGGATTCAACTTTATATCACCTCATGGGTTACTTCTTGGTAAAATGAGCAAGATTTGAGGAGAGCTTGAGAGAGTTATTGTAATAGTATTAACCCTCATCCTCAAGCCCTCTTTCCCATAATATTTCATCATTCTATCCATAACACAAGCATTTGTTGTCACCTTCATTATATGGATTGAGTTATGAACTCTGGCATTCATTGAGTTTCCAGCAACACCTCTTAATGGTAAATCATTGTGTTGGAATCCTTAAATGCTTAGATCATGAGAATATTCTCTAAAATCTAAAGATAAATCACTTAGTATAGAAGATCTGACCAAACCCTAAACCAACAACCTCAGTGCATTGATTGGAGCATCAAACGAACAGTTACAGTTCAAATGAGCTGAAGACTCTTCATCAACAGCAAGATCTTCCTCAACATGTGTTGATAAGGAGCTCACTCACTTACAAGTATAAGAGTCCAAAGAGTCTAAAGCCTCTTCCTTGTGTAGGATTTGGTTTCAGAGTTTGTTCTCAAACTCGCTAAGAACTTTTAAAGGCCTCCGACGGGAGAATACGTATAGTGTCCTTGTGTAGGACCTATTGCCTTGTGTAGGCATAGTATGTTTGCCTTGTATAGGCATAGTGAGTTACCTTGTGCAGCCATAGTGAGTTTCCTTGTGTAGGCTCCTAAGGTTGTCTTATGTAGACTCCTTAGCTAACCTTATGTAGGTTGTAAAGGTTTATGTTAACCTGATTTAAAACCATTGGATTGTGAAATTTGGCACACTGTAGGGTGGAGTACGTCGCTAAGAGTGGAGTAGGAAAGTAGCTGAACCACTACATATTATTGTGTTTGTGATGATTGATCTTGCCTATATGTTGACTATTTGAATGTTTACATTATGCACAATTCATGTTTGATATAATGCAGCACTTAGATTTCCACTATCTTAGAAGTTGAATATGAATGACTTCTTGATAATCCTACTTAACTCATTTAAAAACTGGTAGAATTTATAGTTAAGAAGGATTAAAGTTTTAAAAGTCCTATTCACCCCCTCTAGGACACTTGGACATATATTCATACTTCAATAGTAGCGGTCCTACCGCAATTTCACATAATATGATAAGTATGCATGTAAAGTTTTCTACATATCAATTCCGGCTTTATTATATACTTTGATACATAATGCAGTAGTAGCGTATTCTTCTGTTAGTATGCCCTATATGGTATCTCTCTCTCTCTCTCTCTCTCTCTCTCTCTCTCTCTCTCTCTCTCTCTCTCTCTCTAATGGGCATAAATTTTTAGAGTTTAGTTAGTATCTAAGGCGCCATTCTCAATTTAAGTTCTTGAGTAGTTGGAGCAATCATAGTTTAAGCTCTTGAGCGGTTGGACCAAACATAGTTTATAGCTCTTGAATGGTTGGAGCAAACACAACTTTTAGCTCTTAAGTAGTTGGAGCAAGTAAGACTTATGCAAATGGTCTCTATAACTCTTATGGGTTCACTGAACCACCACACCTAGGGAGTCCACAAATCGTGGTCCATTAGAGGGGCCTAGTGAAGATACCGGGGCGATAAACTCGGTAGGATTTACGCACAGGGTTGGCCTCAGTAACTCTCTGGAGTTCACGGGGCTCACACGGCTACCTGTTAGGTACCAAATCTAAGGTCACTAGTCCATCGATGAGGGGAAAATTCATTCAGAGGTCGACCCTTTCTCATGAGTTTCTATTAAAATCAAGCCAGGAACCTGGGGGGTCTTACGCATGGTTAGCCTATCTATGAATGAACCAAGGAGCTCACACTGCGATTTGCTTTTTCTTCATCTGTATAACTCGGATCCATTCATGAGGGAGCATTTTTCTCTCACCCATCCACATGACCTATGAAAAAACGATATAGGCAATATTGGTCTCAAGCATGGTTGGCCTTTGCAAACTTTTAACCCACTGACTCTCTCCGCTGCCTACATGGTTTAAGCATGTGATTGCCTTCATGGGATTTTTAGGGCTATTGGCTTTCACTGTTACCCACATATTTTTTCGTAAATTGGTGACATAGTAGGTCTTATGCGTGATTGGCCTTCATGAGCATTTAGCCACTAGTTCTCACTACTACCGTACATGATATATCGCCATTGTTGATAATAAAGGGCTTTAGCATGATTGGCCCTCATCGGCATTTAGCTGTTGACTCTTACGACTATCATAAATAATAATATGAAGATTAATAATATAATAAAAAAAAGATGCGTCAACTTGGCAATAATATCATTTTGGCGATAATCAGCGATAATCGGTGATAATCGGTGTTGATATCAATTTGGTGATAATTAGCAATAATTTTCAACTTGGCATATTCGACGCTAATATCGATTCCGTGATAATTGGCAATAATTTTCAATTTGGCAATAATCAGTAATAATTTTTAATTTGTGATAATCGGCGATTTGTGAAGTGCCTGCTCGATGATCATTATATTAATATCACATATATACCGATCGTCGCCTTATCGCAGATATCTTAATTGTCATCTCATCGCCTTATCACAAATATCTCAATTGTCATCTCATCGCCAATCATTGACTTAGAAAGCTTTAGAAAACTTTGAAATACTTGCGAATGTATTCTTTATTCGCTACAATATATGAGGAGTACATTGCCTCTAGCCATTTTTTTCATGTTAATTGGCACATAGAGTTGTACTTGTTCTGTCCCCTTTTGATTGGGAAAGATTTCTCTGATAATCTTTATGATTAAAATCATTTATCCTTCAAGGATGATATTTCTTGATGAAGTGAGCATTGACTGGTATTATGATACCTTGCCCATTCTAATTTACAACTCGATAGGCTCCATTAAAATAAACCTTTGTTATTATATATGGCCCGTCCCATTTGGGATCGAACTTGCCTCTAGTTCTGTGGGTAACCACAATGGATCTTTTCAACATCAGCACCATGTCACCTTTCTTAAATGAATGATGTTTAACTTTCTTATTGAAATCGGCATATATTTGTGCTTAATATAGTTCTAACCACTATTATGATACCAATATCTTTTTATCCAGGGCATCCAATTTCATAAGCCTTATTTTGGCATTTTCATCATCTGTTATTGATTCATGTACTGTCACTCTAAGTGACACCACATGTGTTTCAATTGGGATAACGACTTCAACCCCATAAACCAGTGAATAAGGTGTAGCTTTTATTGCAATTTGATGAGTCGTTCAGTAAGCCCACAAGGCCTCTCACAAATTCTCATCCCAATCACATTTATTTCCCATAATAATTTTCTTTAAGATCTTGATTATTGTTTTATTGGAGGCTTCTGTCAATCCATTAGTCGACGGATAATAAGGAATCGAGAATGAATGCTGAATGTTGAAATTTTGGCATAGTTTTTCCATGTTCCTATTTTTGAAAGGAGTGTTGTTATCGGTAATGATTTTCTTTGGAATTCCCTAGTGATATATGATTATATGGTGAATAAAATTGGCAGCATCTTTTTCTTTAACACTGTGCAAGGCGATCACTTCCTATCGCTTCCCGAATAGATTGACATCCCTTGGATGATGGCGGATTAATAGGACCGATAACATCTAGTCCCTAGACTGCAAATGGACACAAAGCTACTTACTGATGCAAATCTTCAGGAGGTGGATGTATAATATCGTCGTGTACTTGACATTCATGGCACCGCTTCACATAAGTTATTGCATCTTTGAACATAGAAGGTTAATAGTATCTCATATGATGTATGCAGTGAAATAAATTTTGATTCGCCTGATGAGCCCCACATTCTCCTGAATGGGCTTCTTGTAATATGTAATTGGCTTCTTCCATACCCAAACATCGTAGCAACATTTCATTATAAGACTTTTTATACAGTACCTCATTATGCATAACGAACCTTTTTGAACTCTTTTTGTGTGCAACTTCAGTGACTGATCTTTCGGGAGAATTTCATATTTAAGATAATAAAGGGTTGATGCCAATCATCGATAGTAATCTCTAAACAAGACATTGGTAGTGCTTCAATGATCTCATTTAAGAGTTCTGGCAATGATAGAAATCTCTGTTCTTCAATTGTTACCTAAAGAGGACTCCTGTCATGACAAGAAAGAGTCGTGGCCAAGCTAGCCATTGCATCTACCCTCACGTTTTTGTATCGTGGTATATGCTTGATTTCAACATTATAAAAACCCTCCAATAACCATTGCGCTCGTCAACAATAGGGTAACAGTTCCAATTTTCTTATTTCGAACTCTGTCGTTAATTGATTTATTATCAGTTTAAAGTCTCCAAACATCTGCAGGGTTCGTATTTTCATCTTGTGGGCTATTTCCAGCCCTAAGATGAGAGCATTATATTTAACTTCATTGCTAGTACAAGTTGTACCCAATGTGAAGGAGTATAACAACAAATCGCCTTTAGGACTAATGGATATTATCTCAGTGCCTAATGTTCAGGAAGCGCCATCGAAATACATCTGCCAGGAACTGGGTGATTTAACTAGCAACACTTGTTCGTCTGGTAATTCATAAAAAATTTCTTCATCATCAAGGATCGGATGAGCTATCAAGAAATATGTGACTGCTTGTCCTTTTACTGCTTTTGATGGCTTATAAGTGATTACATATTTAGAGAGAAGCAATATCCATTTGGTTAACCTTCCAGAAAGCTGTCATTAGAAATTTTATTGGATCTGCTCGCGAGATCAAAGTTATTTCATGGGAGAGACAATAATGTCGCAACTTTTGCATAGCAAATACCAAGGCTAGGCATATGTTCTCAATGGGTGAATAGTTACATTCCGCACCTATCAAGGTTTTACTTAGATAATAGAGAGTGTTTTCTTTTCCTTGCTCATTGCATTGGGCAAGCAGAGCCCCTAAAGAATTTTCAGATGTAGTGATATATAAGAGCAAAGGTTTACCCTTCATGGGGGTTGTTAATACTAGAGGTTCCTTCAATAACTCTTTGATAAAGTCAAATGGATTGTGGCATACTTGATCCCATATAAATTCTGCTCCTTTCTTCATGAGGTGAGCGAATGGTTGGCATCTCCTGGCCAGGTTGGAGATAAAGTGTCGGATATACCCTAATTTTCCTTGTGAGCTCTTAAGTTCCTTCAATGTTTTTGGAGGCAGCATTTCTTGGATAGCCTTGATCTTTCCTGGATCAACCTCAATTCCTTGATGTCTAATAATAAAGCCAATGAATTTACTCAATGACACACCAAAAGCGCATTTTGTTGGATTCATTTTCAAATGTTTCTTCCTAAGCCAATAAAAGACTGAAGATAGATGTTCACGATGTTCTTCATGATCCTCTGACCTGACCACCAAATCATTGACATAACACTCTACATATTTGTGCATCATGTCTTGAAAAATGTTCTACATTGCTCTCTGATACATAGAGTCAGCATTCTTGAGCCCAAAAGGTATGACCTTGTAGCTATATATTCCCAGAGATTTTTTAAATGGTGTAGCCTCTTCGTCTTCAGGTACCATGCGTATCTGATTATACTTGGCATACCAGTCCATGAAGGGCATAACTACATATTTCATCATGTTATCAATCAACAATTCTGTTATGAGCAGCGAGAAATCATCTTTCGGACATGCTTCATTCAAATCTATGAAACCAATGCACACTCTGATTTTTTCACTTTTCTTCTTTATATGGATAATGTTAGAGATCCATATGGGGTATTTGACTTCTCTTATAAAATTGACTTTCATTAAATTATTCACCTCTTCTTCTATTAAAGGTATTAAGTCAAGATGAAATCGTCTTTGCGCTTATTAAACTAGTTTCTTGTCTTTAGAGATGTTAAGTTGGTGCATTTCTATTGACGGTTCTAAACCTGGCATATCTGTAAATGTCCAAGCAAACACATCGTTATTCTTCTTTAACAATTTGACATATCAGTTAGCCTCCTGTTCTGATAAGTCAGCACTTATATACATATTTTAGGGTTCTTCCTCTATTCCCAAATTTACTTCTCGTAATGCATTGACAGTTGGTTGCCCCCCATCTTTTATTTGCTTGGGAGCTATTTTAGGTTGCTTGATTTCTTCACTATTATCTTTAATTCTCTCAAGACTCATTTCTTGTCTGGTTGCTGAGGTAGTATTAGTCACACTCACTTGCATGTATATAGAATATGCCCCCAATCCGTGAGTTTGTTCCCGTTTCTTTTCATTTACACCGATCGGGACTTGGATACCTTTGTTGTTGTTTAGCCCTGTCGGCTCATCATAATCAAAACCCATATTTTACATAATCTTTCTACTGATTGGACTATACCTCTTTAGATCTTCTAACGACATCTTGTCACATATTATCATTTCATTTGTTCCTTCTTCTATTCTTGTCTCTGATGGAGCATAGAATTTAATTAGTTCAAGAATGTTCGAATCGGGCTTTACATAGAACCGTTTTGGCACAATGGGGAATGGTTTGCTCCTCTCAACACATGGCACCGGTACCGTGCAATTTGACTACAAGGTTTCCAACTATTCTAGTGATAGTAGCGTTAAAGGGGGCTGGCGAGGCCGCCTTAAGTGTTTTGAAACAAATTAAAATTTCTTTTTCTTGTATGCTTTTTCAGACAATTCCATTTTCGTGACTTTCTTCTCTATTGTTGGTATTTTATCATCTTTTGGCCTTATGTCTTTCTTGTTTTCCTTTCTACTTTCTTTTGCTGCGAACTCATTGTAATAACATGCATCTACAAAGAAAGATTCCTCTTATGTATATGATTTTGTGTCAGCTATCACCATATATTAGAGTCCGTTCTTAGAATACTTAATGCATTGGTGCAGGGTGGATGGTATGATGCCATACTTGTGAATCCATGGCCTTCCTAGGAGGAGATTATACATCGTTATTACGTTAATCAAGTGACATACAACGTTCATGATTAACTCGCCTATCTTCGGTGTTAATGTGATCGATACTGCTCATGCTTGCTCGTTTCATATCTTATATTCTCGCATGAGATATCCTGAACAGATATCATGTTTGTGGTTGTCTTTTTATTCCTTTCTTTCTCCTTTTCCATTACAATTTTGCCTCGATTTATCGTTCTCTATAATATGTTCTTCAATGTAAAGCAATTCTCTGTCTGATGGCCTAATAAGTGATGATAATGACAAGAGTTCTTTTCTCTTGTTATCTTGATTTCTTCTTAATGTTTAGACTGGGGTAATTTGATCGTCCCGGCAGTTAACATTTGATTCATCATAGGCAGAACATCTTCTTTTTCAAATGCATACCCTTCATGAAAATCATATTGCCTTGGTCACTTGTCATTTATTCGGCCTCTGTAGCGATATGTGTCTTCTCTTCTCTCTGTCCTCCATCGGTTGTGAGGGTCTTCTCTCGTTTTTTTCTTCGATCGATGACATTTGCTGCTAGTCGACCTGATCCTCACCGCACCATTTCGTTCTAGAAGGCCAACATTTTCTTAGTCATGATCTCAAGCGCATGAGCCTTCATGGTGAGATCGAAAAAGGTCCGTATATCGGTGCTTGTTAAGCTAAACATAATTCTTATCTCCATCTAGTTCAAACACATCTTCACTTGTTCTTCCTATTCAAGGAGTTGTTTGCACGATGCCCCCAGGGTCTTCTATCGATCAATGAACTTTTCTACCAGTTCGCCTTCCCTTGGTCATACAGAAGCCAGCTCAGTAATGCTGACGTCTCAGTCAGACGAGAAGAAATTTGTCATCAAAGTATAATGCATCTGGTCCCAGGTACGTATAGATTTTGGTGTTATGCTTGAGTACGATCTCAAGGTTTTCCCAGTTAATTATGATCTGAACAATCATAGACAGTATTGCAGTACTGTAGAAAATTTTCCCATGGTTCTAATGAAATGCATCAAATGTTCCTTTAGTGATCCATCTCCATTAAATTTCTAAAAGTTCGGATATTTGAAGTTTGCTGGGAATGGCATATCATCAATTTCACAGGGATAAGGTGTTTTAAAATGCAATTTCACGGGATGCTCCTGTTCTTTTTTGGTTTTGACAATCGTTGCTATATATATATATATATATATATATATATATATATATATATATATATATATATATGGGATGCACTGTCAAGGTGGGCCCCATATGGATAATCTAATCTATCCACCGGGTAGGCCAGGTCGATTTGGGCCAATGGACTCTAACTAGAACTAGTTTGGATAAGTAAAGACCCCACAGTGGGCTTTAGAAGATTTTAACAGCAAGAATTTTGTTTCCCTCCGTGTTACCCACTAAAAAATCGGATTTGCCTCATATTTTGTCCCATGGCCTAAAACAATCCGAAGAAACTGATGGACGATGTGGATTTCATAAATGCATCAAGGTGGGGTCAACGAGTGGAGAGCTACCCCAAGGAGGCTTCTGCCCCTCACGTCATGTGGCAGTAGTGCCCAAGACTTGTCCCTTTTTTTCTTTCTTTTTTTCTGCTGAGCAGGGTCCACAAGTGGATGATCGACTCCATCCATCTTATCGGCCAACACTCTGTGGACCAGAGGAGTCCAAGATTGGGTAGGTTTCATCACACACACACACACACACACACACACACACACACAAAACAGTGAGCCTCAGAAAGTTTCAACAGTGGGTGCCACTATCACCATTGTTCCCTATGGTGTGGCCCACCCAAGGTATGGATCTGTTTAATATTTCAGCCCTAGGCCTAAAATGATATGGCAAAGTATATGGATGGTGTGGATTATACACGTATATCAAGGTGGGTCCCATCCCATTAGTAGGGCACCTCTGTAATGCCCAAGGGTTTTCCCCTGTCTAGTGTTGGACAGTGTGCGGGTGTTGTATCTGCTACTATCTAGCGAGCCTTCTTTCTCTTTCCCCTTTTTTTTTGTTTTTTACATTCAAGCGGAGCTCACGTGTAGAGAATCCACTCCATCCATCTATTTGGTCATCATATAGTGGGCTCGGAGAGCTTTGGATTAAGGTAATCTTGTATTTATCAATCATCCTGATACGTGATATTGTAAACAAGCTAAATGGCAAATAAAAATCACAATGGGCCACACAAGGTGGTCCACACTATGATAGCATGTGGGGCACACTATCTTACAATGTGGCCCACTTGTGGGTCTCACAATTGTACACAATCATTAAAAGAAAGAGGGAAAAAAAAGGAAGGAAGAGATTGGCCATTGGATGGCCCCCGCCTCTATAGGGCCCTCCACACACAACAATCACATACACTAAGTGGGTCCTACCCCTATGGGTCCATTGTTCACAACCTCAAGTATAGGGTCACGATGTCGTAATAATCTCGGTGAGACCGAGGTCGAATCCATAGGGACTAATCTCGTGTGTATTCTGAATTTAACTAGAAATAGAACTAGATGAAGATGTGAATCTCAATATGAATTAATTAAGAGAGTAATTGCGATTAAAGTGATTAAACTAACAAATTCAAAGGTGGTAACTAGGGTTTCTAAGGATCCACTTGTAGAGATCAGGGAGCCCTCTTACTTGATTCAAGTCACATGATTGGAATTGGAGTCTTATCCAATCCAATTAGAAGATATACAATTAAGATCAATCTGAACTTTCCTTGACCTAATTCTCAATTGAGGAGAATTGTGATAATTGGAAGAGATTCCATCACCAAACCATGCCCATGGGACGATGGCTAACAACAGGATTTACCAATCCCACAATCTCAAAATCAGGAAAAGAAGATACTCAAAGCTATTACAGATCTAGTAATTTGAGTAACAATAAACCATTAATAATTGAAAGTATTCCTTTAAAATCAAACTAAAATAAAAGAAGGTTCAACATAAACATGAATCAAAGTAAAAGAAACATCCCATCATGTTACAAGCTTCACCTCTTAGCCCTGACTAAGAGGTTTAACTAACCATAAACATGATTGAACTAAAATCTCTTAAGAAAAGCATAAAAACAACTAAGGAAAATGAAGAAAAACTCTTGGCGATAGCTTCTTCACCCTTTTGCTTTACTCCTCAAACCCTAAAAGATGCCTAGGAACATCCTAGAGACTCCTATTTATAGTTTTGTAACTCCAACTTTTGCACCGATTGGAAAAATCCAGGAACCACCTCAAATTTACACAATCTGCACAAAATCTGTGTAACCCTCGACTGGTCAAGGGTTACCTTCAACTAGTTGAGTACCACCTTCGACTGGTCGAGGACTGTGTGAATTTAGAATCTGATGTTTGTAACAACCCAAATAAATCTAGACCGTCAAATTTTAACCATTGATCAACATACCCAATTAGTCCAATATGGTCGTCGATCTACAAGATCAACCAGTTCAATCTCAACCATTGATTTGGACATATCCGATCCAATTGATCATTAACTAATAAATCCAACCATACATTTATCCATCCATCCAACGATACAACCATCAAACCGTCCATATGCTGAAATCATCGGAACACTTGCCCTTGCATCTAAACTGACCATCTATCATAGTGGTCATGTGGCCACCTACAATCTTACCTGTCCATCCATACGTACATCTTGGAGTCTAGCCATCGATCATACAACAACTCATCTAACCATATATCTATCCGTCCATCTATGCATACATTGATCTATCCATCCATCTACATCATACACTTATGCACCATTGAATACATCACAACCACACACATGCACCAAACACATCGCATACATACCTCTCACACACACACAAGTAGCTCATGCATGCATCACCAACCATACACTATGCACACCTACCATAACCACACCTCACATACATGTACCACACACGTGGCATGTGTGCAATGGAACATGTGTGCACGACCTTACACTAGATTGGTGCACGTGGTGTAAATCAAAACAAAGAAGAAAAAAAAGTGACAAACAAAGCCTTAAAAAGAAAAACTGAAATTTAAAAGAAAACTTACTAACATTAAAACATCACACGTGCTGTTGTGTTCCTTATAAATAAGGAGCAAAGGAAGAGTAGTGGGATGTGTTGTGACGTGAGAAGAGTGAGGAGAGAGAAGAGAGAGAGAGGGAAAAAAAAAAAAAAACAAAGAGTTGCTGGTTATTTACGTTAGAAAGATGGAGAGAAAGAAGAGAGAGAGAAAAGGAAGAAAGAAAAGGAGGAGAGAGAAAAAGGAAGAGGGAGGAAGAAAAGAAAAGAAAAGGAAATACCTTTTTAAGAAAAAGTAAGTTTCTCTCACTTGATATTTTTATTTATTTATTTTTCTTATAATAAATCTATTTTGTTTCCTTTTATTTTTATTATTATGCAAATAATTCAATAATGGTGCATTTTTCTCTTATTGATTTATTCATTTGATTCATAGTTGTTGTGTTTATTTAACATGATTTTTTTCTTATAGTTCTCTTTATTTTAATTAGCAAGCCTTGAATCAACTTTAAAATTAGATTATTGTTTACCCATGCATTAATAATTCATTTATTATTATTATTATTTTGTAATCAGAATTTAGAGCATCTTTTTAGAAACTTCAAGTTCAATATACTTTTCCAGACTATTGGATCGAATCTGATGGATTGCATTGCATAAATATATTTTTACGTAGAACTTTAAATCATGTATGAACAGTCTACAGTGATTAACAATAATTTGTCCTTAGAAATATTTTGCTCATGAAATATAAAAATTATATATCCTTTGAATAGTTTTTGGAATACCAGAAAATAGGTGAGCGATCAAGTCCTCTGGGTTGAAAATCCCTGAAGTGTAAATAGGTGGGGCTATCAAGACCCTTGGGTTGAAGTCCCAAAAACCCAATTGGTACCTTTTGGAACCTCTACTGTACCCTTTGAGTGGGTGAGCATGTCAGGATTGCAAAAGGTTCCCACTGTCAGGTTAGGTAGGGTAGTAGTCTCACCAGCTAACGTACAAATGGGTCCCTCACCAAGTGCCCTTTGGATTGGTGAGCATGTCATGCGAGAGGTTCCCATTGAAAGTGCCCTGGTTTGTCAATTAGCGTGACCGTTGAGTCAGCTAGACAGAGGAGCCCTATAGAAAGATTGATCAAGTGTCTGCCTAAACTGAATGTGTGTCAGAACTCGCCACAGGTAAATCTTAGCCTCACATCCCATGTCCCAAAACACCAGGTACTTAAATCCCTTAAAATTGAATAAAACACCTTAAGTTTTTGTGGTTAGAAAACTTTCCCAAACTTTAGGAAAAATCTTTAAGTTTTCTACCTTTGTCGATTTATCGATACATGGTTCGATGAAATCGAACCTTGTTATCGATGTCCTCGAAGCTCACTCGATATTATCGAAATGAGGATATAAGATGTCCAGCAACCACAAAGATCTCTGGACAGAATTATCGATGTATCGATAGATGGTTCGATATCATTGAAATTTGAATCTCGAGTCCATCGAGTAGACTCAAAAAAATTGACATCAGGTCTAGTGTGTCCAAAGTTCTGCTAAGGCAAATTATGTAATCTTCGATATATTGAAGAGCTCCTCGATATCCTCGTAATTCAAATTTTGATGATATTGGAAGCCCTTCAATATTATTGGATTGGACACACATTTTTCCAGCAAAGTTTTTCAGGTTGTCTTTCTCGAATCGAGGGTCACTCGATAAAATTGATATTCAAATATCGATCATATCGAGGCATGGTCGATGTCATCAAATAAGGACACAAGCTGTCCAGCGAGCTTATAGGAAAATTCTTTAAAATTCTCGATGAATCGACACTGCCCTCGATATTATCGATATTCAAATTCCGATGACATCGAGTGATACTTGATCATATCATACACCTGAAATTTTTCAAAGGCGAGTCTCTCACATTTTCAAATGTTGAGGAATCGAACCTCGTGTCGATGAAATCAGAGTTCGAAATTCGATGACATCAAAGCACGTTTGATTTCCTCGACCAACTGGCCAAAGGTTTCAAAAGCGTTTGAGATTTGAGTTTGTGCCATCGAGCGGCCAGTCGATGTTATCGAGAGTATATGCTCGATGATATCGACCCTGCTCAATGATATCGAACTCTGCCAAAAATGTGACCATTTTATATCCATTGGAACCTTTTGCCTATTTAATGAGAGCTTTCCCTTGGTTGTTGGATAGAGAAAATAGAGAGTGCTTTTGAGTGTTTAACCTTACATAGCCTTTTCACTTATGGGAGTTCATCCTCCAATCCACCCTCATCATTGACATTCAATTGAGTGGATTGGGGAATGAACTTTCGCATTCAAGGATCTTGCAACTACCACTTTATAAGCTGGGATGCCTTGAATGCATAGATGATTGGAATCACTCTATCTCCCTTCTAAGAAAACATTTAATAGAGTAGGATTCCATCATAACCTTAACCCAACCCATCACCATGTATTGGTACATCTTCGGAGTTGCGATTTAAGGAAGCAGAAGATTCTTCGTCAACAAAGGAGGAGATCTTCGACAATGCACTGAATGGGGCTCATCTACTTATCTGCAAGTCATTAGAGTCCAGAGGACCCCTGTGATCATTCCTTCTATAGGATTGGATCTAAGGTGTTTCTCACCCCTTGCAAGTCTTCATTGGAGGCCTCCGGTGGGACTGTATGTGAGGGTACTTTGTGTTAACCCTTGCTCTATGGAGAGCATAAACTCTTAGGTCCTTGTGTAGGTCCTTGACCTGTGTGATCTAAAACTTGGGTGCTTTGTGTTGACCCTTTCTCATAGGAGCATAAACTTGTAAGGTTCCTTGAGTGGATCCTTGGCCTGTGTGGCCTAAATTCGGGTGTTGTGTGTTGACCCTTACTCATGGGAGCATAAAGTGTGTTGTGTAGACGTGGTGTGTCAGCCTAAGTGTAGGTTGTACTGGTTAGAGGTAAACTTGATTTAAAACCTCCGGTTTGAGATAAACCTGTTGTGAAACCTCCGTTAGTGAGATCCAGTACACTCAAGGGTTAAGTGCGTCTGCCGGAAGTGGAGTAACCAAGTAGTCGAACCACTATAAAAATGACTGTGTTTGAGATTGCTATTATCTTCCATTAGTTGTGTGATTTCCTTAAATACTTTCATATTTGATTATCTGAGATCACATCTCACACACAGTCACATCCATCACGAACTATAATTTGCATCTTGTTTATCTTTCAAATAGTTTTATAATTGGATCCTCTATTTGGATTAGAAGCCATTAGAGTTAGTCTGAAAAAATCCTGACACATGCATATTCACTTAGGATAAGATTGATAGGATTTTAAATAATCATAAAATATTAAAAAGTCCTATTCACCCCCCTCTAGGACATATTGGCATATTCCTACTTCAACAAAAGTGGTCATTACCACAATTTCAATTGGTATCAGAGCAGGTCTCTCTTAAGGGCTTCACCGCCTAAAGAGTGATCTTGACTAAAGTTGGTAATATGGCCAAAGGAGAGGGCTCATCAGTCACTAGACATCCAGTATTTGATGGATCAATTATGCATACTGGAAGGCTAGAATGCATTACTTTCTAAGATCTTTGGATCATGATGTTTGGGATATAGTTGAAAGAGAATATGTGCCACCAACTGAACAAGTGGTACTTGAAAATGGCACAGATATCACCAAACCAAAATCCAAAGAAATGTGGACAACATTCAATAAAGAAAAACAAACATCTGAAGCTAAAGCTATGAATGTTAGCTACTGTGTTGTGTCCTAAGACATTTTTAATCAAATCAGTATGTGTGGGATAGCCAAAGAAGCATGGGATTTATTGGAAACAACCCATGAAGGAACAAGTACTGTGAAGAGATCCAAACTACAACTCCTAACATCACAGTTTGAAAGTCTCAGAATGGAAGAGCATGAGACCTTCATGGAGTTTTTCACAAAACTGAACATCATTTGTAACTCTATGGGTGGATTAGGTGAGAAAGTTCCGGTCCCAAAAATCTGTAGGAAAATACTAAGATCATTACCGGAACGGTTCAATCCTAAATTAACAACCATTAAAAAGTGTAAAAACATAGATGAAATGAAAGTAAAAGAACTAGTAGGTTCCCTACAAAAATTTGAACTATACTTCAAACAAACCCCTAAATCCAAAACTACTGTCCTCAAAACTTCAAAAATACAACAAATGAGGACATTGAAAGTGAAAGAGAAAACGAAGATGAAGAAGTGGCTTTGTTGGCTCAACGGTCCAAAAAATTCTTTCAGAAAAATCGTGCCCGTCCATTTAAAGGAAGACAAGTGGACAACAAACATTTCACAGGTAAATCTGGTAAAAAGTCAAAGGAACCAGAATGTTATACCTGTTGAAAGTTTGGACACCTATCTACTGAATGCCCAAATAGAAAAACTAAGGGAAAGATGATGGCTACCACATGGGACGATACAGAAGAGTCAAACTCAGAATCTAGCGACTCAGAGAGCGATGGAGACCAGAAATCTCTGAAAATTCTTATGGTCTCTATTGCGCCAATCATTCCCATTGAAACTGAGAACGATGAAGAACCGCAAGCCACTAAATCATTTCCATCGGATAATAAGGAAACTGAGAAGGAAGAAGAAGAACATGATAAATTACAGGATGCTTACAATCAACTCTACATTCATAGCATCAACATCCTTAAAAGACTTGGAATATCTAAAAACAAAAAGGAATTGCTGCAAAAAGATCTGGATAAAACTTTGAAAATTAATACACATCTAATTAATGATTTACAGCAATATCATTCAGA
Source organism: Magnolia sinica (assembly GCF_029962835.1). Classification (NCBI taxonomy): domain Eukaryota; kingdom Viridiplantae; phylum Streptophyta; class Magnoliopsida; order Magnoliales; family Magnoliaceae; genus Magnolia; species Magnolia sinica. Next base: position 43,461,635 of record NC_080581.1, read on the forward strand.
TAATGATAGACTAGAAAGAATCAACATCTTCCTTAAATCCGAGTCTAAAAAACTAAACAAACAGGTTGAGCTATTAAAAGAAAAAAACATGCTCCTTCAAAATGAAAATCACACACTCCTGTTTGATTTAGAAGAATCCAAAAAACTTGCTAAGCTAAACTATAAGTTTTCCTAGAGTGGTGAGAAATTAGAAAAACTCTTAGGTATGGGAAGACCCAGAAAGGACAAGAGTGGCTTAGGATATGATAAATTTAAAACAAAAACTAAAAATGCAGCACCAATGGCTGACAAATCTGCTGCTTCAGGAAGTAAAACAAGAACCACTCCTGTTTATCATTTATGTGGTGATTCTAGTCATTATAAGTTTGAATGCAAGTCACCTAGGAGGACTCAACATAATTCTGGTCAAAATCATGCCAATAAATATAGACCGACTAAAGAAACAATACAAAATGTCAGGAGTCCACCAAGGAATATGGATAGAAGAAATACACATCCATCACCACCTAGAATGACTAACAGAATGAAGGATTTATTAAATCAAGTGGCTGAATTAAATAAGAAAATAAATGAATGTGTGAGACAAGGAATTCAGTTGCCTAACTTGATTAAAGAAACTACTACAGTTAAAAATATTATCACAAAATGGGTAGTGAAAGAAAAGAAAATTTGCCTTATCACTTAAATCATATAAAAGGCAATGATACTAAGTGGTACCTGAATAGCGGTTGCTCAAGACCTGTCACGGGTGACAAATCTCTTCTTTCAAACTATTCAGATCTTAATTATGGGATAGTTGTCGCGCCCCAAATTCGAGGACGGACAGCTTCCATGATGCCCCAAATCCAAGGATAGAACGCTTCCATAATGCCCCAAATCCGGCACTTGACTTCCATACACAAAGTCCCGAGTTCAGCACACCACAAGGAAGATTTTTGACTAAATTTTTCTTATATAATAATACCTAAGCATGAAGATCCATGATCAAAATACCAAGTAACACTCTCTATTATAAATTTTGATGCTTACAAGTACAATGCTTTACAAAAGGTACATAACGTTAACATTGCCAAATCAAAAAATAGATGCAATGCATCGAGAAAGCTAAGTCTTCCAAGCTACTCCAGCCCTGAAAAAATGGAAAATAGGAAGCTTAGGTAAAAAGCCTAGTGAGTACACACGTGTGTGCAGTGTGTCCTACATGCAAGCAAGATAAATATGCTACAAGAAAATCATATATGTGAAAGGTGTGTAGCACGTAAGGTATGATGTCAATGCATATGCAATGCATATGCATCATAGTAATACTCTAAGTCAATGCTACCAGCATCACCAAGTCATGTTTTCATTTCTTCTTTACCACAGCTATAACCGTATTACACGCATCCGTAATCACATCATCATCATCATATTGTCATACCATATCATAATTGTAAATCTCGGGAAGCACTATGGTCGACACCCATGCATCAGACACTAGTAATCGACCTCGCATACCCACCCTGTGGTGGACTTCCACTAACTGTATATCATGGAAAACACCGTGGTCGACACCAATATACCAGAAACTAGTAATCGACCTCGCATACCTGCCCTGTGGTGGACTTCCACCCGGCATGCCAGTAGCGGACTTCATTCGCACTTCTCCTTGCCGGTGAGTCATACCGGTCCTTGTTTGCACCTCAGCCCTTAAGCAGGTTGGACCCACCTCGTCTCAACCCGACCATGTCAGTGGGAGTCAAATCCATGACTCATATATCCACTCGGCCCGACGGTGAGGCAACCCTAGCTAGAATAGGGGTTTAGGGACTTTCGACCCAAGGGGCACATCATCCCCTACTATTTTCATACTTCTGGTGTCCCATTCATTTTCAAGGATAACCCAAGTCATCATCATAGATACACATTTCATAGTTAAGATCCAACTCATGTTATACGGCACGACTGTGGTATTTCGATCATCATATATGTCATGATTATGCATGAATTCAAGCAATTATGATAAGGCATACGTTCAAGTGCATGTGGTATGCATATAATGCCATGAGTTTAGGGTCTACTTAACCTTTAAAGTAAAAAATGACATATAATCATCATATGCCACTATCAACTATATCAATCCATGGTCATATGACTAAACTGAAGAGGACATATCTTACACATGGACAAATGTATTGAAGTACACTTGTGCATACCATCATTCCATGGTGCATGAGTATGATCAATAACAACATGGTCAAGTAAATGAATTTAGTATGCTAGGAAATGGAACAACATTAATCAAGATATTATATCACATACTTCTATTAACCATAATAATTAACATCACTGATATCATTCATAGCTACCATAATCACGGGCATTAATTATATTCAGAGTTACACCATATCCTTTGCAAGATAGATATTCCATTAGTAGTTTTGGCCCAACGTGATTTTCTTTTATTGAAACCACATGGTTATACTCTAACTGGGCCTTATGGTTAATGAGTGGTGGTGACGCAAAGTACATGCACCAAGTGGTTATGAAATGAAAGGCATAAATATAACATATAATAAATAAGCCATAGGATGGATGGTGCTGGCGAAACTCGTATAATGTAGTGGACTTCACCTTCATGTGGGTTGTTAGTAGATTGGATTTACAAATAATTATTGTAGTAGTTCTACAATAATTTGGAAGGCACAGGTAAACTTCATAAGATATAGTGAGTCCTAAGTTGAACAACTTGGGTATATAATATACACATAAGAGTTAATCACGGTTGGATGACAGTGGGTTTGTCTCATACAACGTAGTGGGTCTTACTTCCAAGTGGTATTGCAAGCAGATGGGTCCACACACAAACATTATAGTGGGTCACAACAAGTAGATAGTATAGGTAACTCTCACTCATTAAGGTAGTACAAGAAAGAACAGTTCAGATGCACAAGGCACATGTCAGCGGGCTCCATGATCGAACTATTTGGTTAGCAAAACAATTGAATGGTGTGGATAAAATACGTACATTGAGTGGATTCACCAGTGTTTAAAAGTTATACGTTCAATGAGCATTATTTTATATCGTCTGACTTATTTAGGAATTGGATCTAGGTCATTTTGGAATCACGTTCTAGAATTAGTTAGCCTAGTGGATAAATGGTGAAATATGCAATATTTACTTCAAGGTAGGGTCCATAATTAATCTGACGCACGTCTTAAGTTCATATACCCAAGAGGTTACACCATCAGCATAGTCCATGAGTCTGAGCAATCACACAATTCTCATATGCCCACATGGTCTTATGGCCACTCCATTATCAGAAGTCCATATGGTTGAGTGGCCACAAAAATATCACTCTACTAGTCATAATAAGGGACTTAAGGTCACATGGTTACTTATTTTTTTACTACACCATCACTCATACATCTATGTGCAACTACTTTATTAAGCTTCCACATGGTCAGGTTGTCTATGTCATAATTTCACTTGGTTGAGTGGACATACAATTAGTATCATAGTCTAGTGACCGCATCTTAAAGCATCCAAGGCACAATCACAAGCATACCCACCATACCCGGTTACACTATGTTACACTAACTCTTAAACTATGATCACCATATACTTCATACGGAGAATGACTTAAATTCGATATCACATGATCAAGAGGCCAGGGACTAGCTTCAATCACATCAGATATAGTTTAGTGGTCCTCGCAGTTGCCTCACCTATGAGCATAATGTAAGGGTTGTATTTATGTCGCATGATACCAAATTGAGGGGCACTCCATTATCAAGTTGTATAATTCAACCCATATCATAATTTTCATGACTAAGAAAATCTGCACGTATAACCCGATTTTCATGGTTTGGGTGACTATGGCTATGCCCATAAGCACGTGGTCATATCATTGGGTGGTCACCAATGCCACCTGACTTCATGTAGTTGGTTGGCCTTGTGTGAATTTCACAATCATACAGTTAAACGACCACATATACTCCAAATTGCATTTGATTAGGTGGCCATACACATGATTAAGGGGCCAAACACATATATCACATCCTCACACCACTAAAGTCTACATATTTATTATAATTAAACATGTTTAAGGGTTTAAACACAAGTCACATGATCTTATTACTTAGGGCCGCACTCTAACTAAAGTGCCAAGTGATCAAGGGCTGTCCACAGTCAGCCCATTTAAGGGATTAATCATCATTCAAAAATTACAATACCAGTTCATCATACATTCAACACATGGAGATTACAAAATCTTGTCAAAGAGGCCCAATGGTTGTCCCAAACAAGGCTACCACTGATGGGCCCACATGGCATTCACTCAAAATGTGCCTTAACATTCTTGGGCCCACACACCAATGGAATTTACAATGGGTTCTATGCGATGGAGCTCATAGGGCTTTCCCATGAGGTTAAGTTGTGTGTAACCCACTTAAGACTTAAGTCTGCTTTGATTTTAGTACAAATCCTAAAATGATATGAGGAAGTGGATGGTCCGTATGGATTAAATAGATACACCATGGTGGTCTTAGGTTGGATTCAATGGTTAGGTACTTATTCTCACAGCCTCGTATTGTATGTCCATTACAGGTTAGATTAACTGATCTTTGGGACAATGCCCTAAAGGGGACCCGGTACATGGGCTAGATGGGTTGAATATCTAATACATTATCACGATGGCCCATAACAAATTTTTAGTGATGAGAGTTCAATTTACATTATTTCTTAATGTACGGCTATCTAATCATTAGATGGGCCTGATTTATGGTAACATACCATCAAAAGGGTTGATAAAATAGATAAACGGTGAGGATCTTAAATATATATCATGTCATAGCCATAGTGGATTAAGTGGCATAACACTTACATCAAAGTGGGCCATACCACACACAAGTTGAGAGGGTTACCCTCCATTAAATATTCATAATCATTTATTGGGCCCACAGAGATGTGGTCCATGAATCCAGCCCATCCATTATGTGTGTCCCACTTGGTTAAGGGGTCAAACCAAGTTTCAGATGCATCCAAATTTCAGGTGGACCCCAGCAAGTGTTTTATATATGCTCGAGCTCTGAGTTTCATTAACGATTCAAGAAGATCAAAGTTACATGGGTCCCAAAATGATGTATTTATTATACCTACACTATTCATATATACTTAGAGATCATTTTAGAGCATTATCCAAACAAAATGAATCATATCCAAAGATTATCTAGACCTCACCACAAATAGCAATGAAGATAATGATTTCACCATTAAACAATCCACAGGGCCCAGTATAACATTTATTTTCCACCCAATCTGTTCATAAGGCCACAAAGACCTGAATTAAGGGGAAAAACAAATTTCATATTGGTCCAAAACTTCTATGACCCAAAATTCAATGGTAAACATTCAATCCCCTGCTGCTTTTGTAGTGTGGCCCACTTGATAGTTAGATCTATCTTATTTTTCTTCTCAAGCCTTGAGGCAACTCGCCAAATGGATGGACGGTTTGGATATAACATATTTCTCATGATCAGACCCATATAACTCCTTGATATCAATGTAATCTTCTATATATATATATATATATATATATATATATATATATATATATATATATATATATATATATATATATATATATTTGATGGTGTGGGCCACCTGAGTTCCATGTACGGCTGATTTTTGGGGTATCCCACTTTCTAAAGGGGACCCATCAATTGCACGGTGTAGATGCTCGACATGCATCATGGTGAGACCAGTGGTGAGACCCACCATCCCTGCCCTCTCAAGCAGTAGGACGCTGCTTGCTGCAGCGTCTCTGGACACTAGCAGCAACAGCGTCCAGTTGTCTTTTTTATTTTTCAATGGATTTTCATAGGTGGGGTCCATATCCTGGCGATCCACTCCATCTGTTGGATTTTATCGCCCGAGACAGATTTAAGAAGCCCAACATTCAGTATTTTTCGACGTATAGAAACATCATAGCGGGCCTTAATAGATTATTACTATTAAAATAATATTTTTAATGGTGTGGCCTACTAGAGATTTGGATTGGCTTCATTTTTCGGCTCAATGCCTAAAATGAGCTGGGAAATTGAGTGAACGGTGTGGATTGAATATATACATCATGGGTGGGGCCCGTTGTGGACCCACACCCTCTTCCCTTCTTTTTCTTTCAAGCGGTGGCAAGGGCATCTAGACGCTGCAACAAGCAGCGTTAAGCCTTCTTTTTTTATGTTTATTTGTGGTGTGTATGCATGTGTGTGCATGTGTGTGTTTGGCCAGCCCAATGGCCTCACTTTGGGCAGTTTGGATGGCTTACAAAATATTCTGGTGGGGCCCACTATTAATGGGTCCCACATAAAGTCTATAACAATTTATTTTATTTTTTTTATTATTATTCTTTTTTATATGTATTCTTCCATGAATCCATACCATTAATGACATCATTATCATCATATCATCACCACTATAATCATCCAAATAATCAAAAAGAAAACAAACCAAGAGTGGAGTGGGTGTACTCACCTTAATGGATTAGATGGATGGTTGAGATGGATGGAAGGGATGGGATTGATGGAGTTGATGGCCCACCAAGATCACTCCTCTCTCTCTCTCTCTCTCTCTCTCTCTCTCTCTCTCTCTCCTTGTGTAGAAAAATGGTAAAATGTTAAGGGATGAAGGACTATTTGTAGAGAAATTGTTAAAATGTGGTTAGATTCAATTAATGTGATCTTAGTTAACTTAGATTAGGATTATAACAATTAATTCATGATTTGTAATTAATGGTGGGTTAAAGGAGCATGGGATGGCATGGTGTGATGATGTCATACATAGGGTATGAAATGGAGAGGTGTTGACTTTGGGGAGCACATGAGAGATGGGAGGTATGGGTGTGTGACATCACACACATGGGTAGAGATTCTCTCACCCATGTGGCATGTGCATGTGTGCATGGCATGTGTTGTGCATATGTGTAGAATGGAGTACATGACGCCTTGCGCACATGATACACTAATGATTCTTCATGGCGTATCTCACTAATGGAGTATTTTACAAACACACGGGTGGTACCTACACGATAGCGGATGGGGTGGTCAATATGAAATAGGTTTCGGGGTCTTGAGGTTCCAGTCAGTTGAGTGTGTACTATGCTCGGCTAGTCCAGGTTTAGCTAAGGGCGTCGATCATCATGTACATAAGTATAGAAAGTCATACGGAATAGACGGGGTCTTACAATAGTCACCTATAGAGACGGAAGCACCACTAAGGTAATTGGACAGGGAATTATTAAAGGAATAAATTCGCTCAAAAATGAGAATGCCTTTTGCATAAAAGGATTGACACATAATCTTCTAAGCATTTCTCAAATATGTGATAATGAGCATGTGGTTACATTCAACAAACAGGAATGCAAAATCTTTAACCTATAAGGAAAATCAGTGATGAAGGGTTGTCGCACAAATAACCACTGTTATGTCATTAAAGGCAAAGGAAGAACTGATTCATATGCCTAGAAATATTGAGCATGGAAAAATAAGTCCAGATCATGCATCTAGATCTGGATAGTTGCTGAAATGATGCAATTTTATTGAACTCCTAATGATACATCTGACGTTTCTTACCTCAATCTTTTTGTATATAAACATCTTGATGTTTATAATTTTGATTTGTACAATACGTGTACAAAATTTTACTGTGTATACTGTCTGATTCAAAGATATACTATACTATACATGAAGGTTTGTCAAAGTGCTGAAAAATGAAAAATACTCACCTTCGATATGTCTGTCAATAAGTCATGAGGACTCTCGATTTAATAGACCAAAAATTGATATCATCGACGCCTCTTTGGAATGGGAAAATTCACATGATCGAGAATGTTATCGAAGACATCCTTGATATCATCGAATGAGGTCCATCGATATAATCGAAACAGTGTTCGATGATATCAAAGTGTGCCGCCTGATAAAAAGGCGCTCGAGCGAAAAAATGGCATTTCACTTCTCAAGATCATTTTTCCTTCTTCCCTGCTCATTCCTCTCAGCCTAGCTACTCGAAGCTTCGTCGGAGAGTTCCAAATGTCCTTCAAATCCGGTAATACCTTTCCATTCCCCACCTTTCATCAAGATTCCATCTTGCTCTTTTTAGGTTTTTCCTATTTTTCAAGAGAAGTTCTGTCCGTTTATCTCCAAATCCTTCTCTATAAATATCAGCAAATGGGCAAGGACAAAGGGAAATCGTCCGGTCCTGGAGAATCTTCGAGATCCTCCATATAAAAGGTTCTTGCTTCAAGCGAAAGGGCAAGAGGTCCTGAACATGGGACCCCCACTCGCTAGTGAACACGGCAGACATCGCGTGGCGGGTCTTAATCTAAAGCATCGGCCCCTCCTCCTACTAGGGTGAATCTGGCGTTGGCCAAATACACTGGGCGGAAGCTAGTTTTTGAAATGAAGGTAGATAGGGATGTCTAAAACCCTATAATCTGGAACCCCTGTTAGCCGAAATTGGCTGGCTACCTCTCCTTGATTTTGGGGGTCCTTGTCATTATGAACGGACCTACCATTTCTTTGCTTCCAGTCATTTGCCGGTGTCTGATCCTCCATCCATGATGGTTTCTGTTGATGGTGATGATGTAGAAATCACTCCTGCCGCCATTGTAAACATCCTTGGCCTCACTCTGTCACTCGTCAGTCTCCTTGACATGGACCTTAAGAATGTTGAATCCCGGTCCATGGTTATAAAATTTCTCTGTCATGGTCGTGATATCCCCTGGTATCAAGGCAATGCATTAAAATCCAAGTTCATGGAACCCCAGTGTTGTATTTTACATGGTATCTTTACCTCCAACATATATCCTAGAAGTACCAATCGTTCAGATCTCACCGAGTTTATGGCCATGGTAGTATACTCCGTAGCTACAAGGATCAAAATCTTCCTTCCTACTCTAATTGTGCATCAGCTAGTATATGCAATTCATACATCTCGGGATGTTCACTTGCCCTATCTTTGGATCATTCCCACTTTGTGCAATGCGATCAGTTTTCCAACAACTAATGACCCTGAACTTCCCCTTCAACACTTCAATAAGAATAACATCAGAAGGATGGATTTAAAATTCCACAAATTTCTTGAAGACCTACCCAAGGAAGGGATTCAAGAAGAAGGCGAACGTGGTGAAGGCGTTGCTCCAGCTGAAGGTGCTGGATTGGCTGAGGGTGAGCCTCTCGAGCCTCAACAAGCTCCGTCCTCATTTGAACCCGGACATGTAAAAAGGTTCAAGATCCAACAGGATAGGATTGGAGCAATACAGCGGGATGTCACCTAGCTAAAGGAGTTCGTGAATGCATGATTCACTATCTTCGAACGACTGGTGAATGGGGTGCAACAATCGGTGCAACACTTGGTGGATCTAATCACCTGCAGACGTGACGATACTGCACCGTCCTCCTCCACAACTCCACCATAGTATAGATAGTCTATGTGCCATCACATACACCCTACCCTCATCTCAACGTACAGGCATGGGTATCTTTTTGTATGCCCTACAATCACATGGGTGTATGTGATGGTTTACTAACCTACATAGTCTGACAAGTTTTTATTTTTAGATATGTATATGCCCATGGATGGGCTAGATACTTGTGGTTGTTTTTGGGTGCCCATGGATGGGCTTGATTTTTTTTGGTTTGGGATAGATGTCACTCTACTGCCAACCTTAGGCAGTATATATTTTGGATATTTCGGACTATGGCTATTTACATCTCATATATCTTACTGCAATTTTAATTTGGTTTACTTGTCTGCTCTGAATGATGCTATCATCTGTGAATCTTATCCTTGTTTTCCTATTTTATCCAGTTTATATCAACTGTGATGCTTGCTCTTTATGCTCATACTATTAGTCATCATAGGTTTTCTTTGAACTGATATGCTTTCATGAGATGTTCTTTTACATCTATCTATTGTGCTTATGCTCCCTGAATTTTGGTTCTCCCATATTCTCTAACTTCAGTCAATATCAAATGTTAAGTTATCCTTTGCCAATTACTGACAAAAAGGGGAAGAACAAATCCACACCCCGAAGGAAAATTGTGTGTGTATCTATTTATGGATGGTGGTACAGGCGTTAGGTGGAGCAGCTACAAGAAGATAGGGAGAGATTGTTGTTAGGGGAAGCAACTACTGAATGTGTGTGTGTGTGCTCACTAGATAACTTTGTAAAATTGTGTAAAGTTCATGTACAAACAATTTAGGGTGTTTGTCTAGAAGTTGTTCTAAGGTGTTTTGGTGTTTTGTCACGTAATTGACAAAGGGGAGATTGAAAGTGCCCTGGTTTGTCAATTAGCGTGAGCATTGAGTCAGCTAGACAGAGGAGCCCCATAGGAAGATTGATCAAGCGTCTGCCTCAACTGGATGTGTGCCAGAAATCACCACAGGTAAATCTTAGCCTCACATCCCATGTCCCAAAATACCAGGTACTTCAATCCCTTAAAATTGAATAGAACACCCTAAGTTTTTGTGCTTAGAAAACTTTCCCAAACTTCAGGAAAAATCTTTAAGTTTTCTACCTTTGTCGATTTATCGATACATGGTTCGATGAAATCGAACCTTGTTATCGATGTCCTCGAAGCTCACTCAATATTATCGAAATGAGGACATAAGATGTCCTGCAACTATAAAGATCTCTGGACGGAATTATCGATGTATCGATAGATGGTTCGATATCATTGAAATTTGAATCTCGAGTTCATCGAGTGAACTCAATAAAATCAACATCAGGTCTAGTGTGTCCAAAGTTATGCTAAGGCAAATCATGTAATCTTCGATATATTGAAGAGCTCCTCGATATCCTCGAAATTCAAATTTTGATGATATCGGAAGCCTTTCGATGATATCGGATTGGACACACATTTTTCCAGTAAAGTTTTTCAGGTTGTCTTTCTCGAATCGAGGGTCACTCGATAAAATTGATATTCAAATATCGATCATATCGAGGCATGGTCGATGTCATCAAATATGGACACAAACTGTCCAGCAAGCTTATAAGAAAATTCTTTGGAATTCTTGATGAACCAACACTTCCCTCGATATCATTGATATTCAAATTCCGATGATATCGAGTGATGCTCTATCATATCATACACCTGAAAATTTTCAAAGGCGAGTCTCTCACATTTTTAAATGTCGAGGAATCGAACCTTGTGTCGATGAAATCAGAGTTCGAAATCTGATGACATCGACGCACGTTCGATTTCCTCGACCAGCTGGAAAAAGGTTTTAAAAGTATTTGACATTTGAGTTCGTGTCATCGAGCAATCAGTAGATACTATCGAGAGTATACGCTCAATGATATTGACCTTGCTCGATGATATCGAACTCTGCCAAAAATGTGACTGTTTTATATCCGTTGAAACCTTTTGCCTATTTAATGAGAGCTTACCCTTAGTTGTTAATAGAGAAAATAGAGAGTGCTTTTGAGTGTTTAACCTTACATCATATACACTAAGCCTTTCTCTCATGGGAGTTCATCCTCCAATCCACCCTCATCATTGACATTCAGTAGAGTGGATTACGGAATGAACTTTTGCATTCAAGGATCCTTCAGCTACCACCTTAATGGAAAATCATTAAGCTGGGATGCCTTGAATGCATAGATAATTGGAATCACTCTATCTCCCTTATAAGAAAATATTTAATAAAGTAGGATTCCATCATAACCTTGACCCAACCCGTCGCCATGTATTGGTACATCTTCTGAGTTGTGGTTCAAGGAAGCAGAAGATTCTTCGTCAACAAAGGAAGAGATCTTCGATAACGCGCTGAATGAGGCTTATCTACTTATCTGCAAGTCGTTAGAGTCTAGAGGACCCTTGTGATCATTCCTTCTATAGGATTGGGTCTAAGGTGTTTCTCACCCCTTGCAAGTCTTCATAGGAGGCCTCCGGTGGGAGTGTACATGGGGGTGCTTTGTGTTGACCCTTGCTCTATGGAGAGCATAAACTCTTAGGTCCTTGTGTAGGTCCTTGACCTATGTGATCTAAAACTTGGGTGTTTTGTGTTGACCCTTACTCATAGGAGCATAAACTTGTGAGGTTCCTTGAGTGGATCATTGGCCTGTGTGGCCTAAAATCAGGTGTTGTGTGTTGACCCTTGCTCATGGGAGCATAAAGTGTGTCGTGTAGACACGGTGTGTCATCCTAAGTGTAGGTTGTACTGGTTAGAGGTGAATCTAATTTAAAACCTCCGGTTTGAGGTGAACCTGTTGTGAAACCTTCGTTAGTGAGATCTAGTACACTCAAGGGTTGAGTGTGTCCGCCAGAAGTGGAGTAGACAAGTAGTCAAACCACTATAAAAATGACTGTGTTTGAGATTACTATTATCTTCCATTACTTATGTGATTTCCTTACATACTTTCATATTGGATTATCTGAGATCACATCTCACACACAGTCACATCCATTATGAACTATGATTTGCATCTTGTTTATCTTTCAAATAGTTTTATGACTGGATCCTCTATTTGGCTTGGAAGCCATTAGAGTTACTCTAAAGAAATCCTAATACATGCATATTCACTCAGGATTAGATTGATAGGATTTTAAATAATCATAAAATATTAAACAGTCCTATTCACCCCCCTCTAGGACATATTGGCATATTCCTACTTCAACTAAAGCGATCATTACCGCAATTTCACCCATTGCTAGGCTAGGTGTTATTTTGGCACGGGTGTTAGCCAACCGGTGTAAACTGGCCTTGGTGTTAAAAAGAATAAACCACATATGTTATTATGGAGTATAACATATATTAATTTCATTCTTTCATTTTCTTTGAATTTACATTGAAAAAATCTTATTTATTAATCTCCTCATCTATTACTTTACCTAAATAGATATTGTATGTTTTAGTGCATTTTATTCAGATTATATGTGGTTATTTTTTAAACCTGTGTTGAGATTACTCACTAGGCTTCGCAGCTTACCCTATTGGGATTTTAAAATTTCAGGATCGGGATCTCATGGAGGAGCTTAAAGAGAATTGTATTTATATTTAGATTTATTTTTCAGTTCTTTAACATTTTCTAAATAACTTGTAATGAACATTAAGTATAGTATGATAGCATGACGATGATATGTGTTTGATGGTAATCTTGAATAGTCGGAACATGGACATTTTATTCTTCTTTAAATAAATGTTTGATGATTCAATTTTTAGATTTTTATATTTTATGAATGAGATCATTTTGTCAATATATGTGTGGATTATGAAATGTAAACATACAAAACATAAGTCATACCTTCGAATTCGGAATCAGGGTCGGATATACCCAGGTATTAGATTTTAGGGCGTGACATGTTGTTGGAGTTTGAGTCGAAGTTTCCTCGACTAGTCGAGTAGGAGCTTAAACGAGTCGAGCTTAGACTGGTTGAGCTTGGACTGGTCGAAGCAGGGCTTAGATTAGTTAAAGCAGGCAGATTTTTAAGGTTCCTTTACTTCACTTCAAGTCTTCAATTTTCTTCATTCCTCACTTGGTATTCTTAGATCTTTAGCATGTGAATTCTTCATTTTTAGTCTTCTAATATCCAACCTTTGGCTTAGTGATTCTTGAGTATTAAATCCATGCTTTTAACATTCTTTTCAATCCAAGCTCTCAGATTCACTTTGCATCACAAACATGTATAAAATATAACATTAAGCAGTATCATGTTCATAAAACTAAGATATAAATGGGGGATAATATGCAATATTTGACCATCAACACATCCCCATCCAGCATTTTTCTAGTCCTAAATAAAGTATGCGAAAAATATTTCAAGAACCATTATATAATTTCCATAAGCTCAAGGGGTTTCAAAAACAATCTAGATAATAGAGTTTCAAAATACATCAATGTTGAGCATTATTCTCTCCAAAACTCTAGTATTCAGTAAACTTCATAATCAAGTTCAAAGCATTAATCCTCCAATTAGAACCATTCCAAACATTGAGTTCCATGGGTGCATAATTATGTCTAGACTTATCACAATTCAAGGTTCAATTCTTCATTTTCATGATAACATTGATAATCAAAAGAGAATTCAGGACAACCAAAACCTAAAATGAAACTTGCTTTTCAGCTTTTCATTTTTCCATCGATAGCTTACACGCTATGTTCAATCTTTTTAAAGATCTTTAATAGGTGGCCTTTTTCGACGACAACTGTTTTTTTAGTTGGGCATTATATATATATATATATATATATATATATATATTTCTTTTCAACTCTTCTCATTGATGGATAAATTCCCCAGGTTGGTTTCTTTCATGCTTAATAATCACCAAGTTAACAATCCAATGTTAACTGAAGCTTTAATGTGACGGTTAGATGTGACATGTGAAATCATGACTCGATCAATGTTTAAAACTTCTACTCATGGATTAATAATTTGAACTTAACTTTGAAATCTCCAAGTAAATGAATTCAAGAGATATAAATCATCAACATTAAGTATCTTATAATTCTAATTATCAAAAATTTTACACTTTTCTGTAATTTTGGTTCAAGGACTAAGAAAACAATTGATTAGTTTACCTAATCCCCCATCCCCAACCTAAAATCTACATTGTCCCCAATGTAAAAGAAATAAGTATGTAATACAAAAGAGGCAATGAAAAGAAAAAGGGAAGTGATGGAAAGATAATACCTGAAGAAGAAATTTTAAGGCTTTTCCAATGATCTCAGTGTGAAGATGGGTTAGCACAAAAGGCTCAAACAGACGATAAGCAAACTATCCTAAAATAGCAGAAAGCAAACTATCTTAAAACAGCGTAAAGCAAACTATCCTAAACAGCGGAAAGCAATAAACCTAACTACACCTCCATCAAACTAGGAGGTCAATCCTGGTAAATAAGATCATTCAGAGGTATGGACATGTCCTCTGAATTAAATTTTTTAACAAATGACTTTAAACGATGTCTATTCACTTTGAAGTCATTGTCATTGTTTGGATTCTGAATCTCGACGGCCCCATAAGAATAGACACTAGTAACAGTGAAAGGGCCGATCCAACGGGATCAGAGTTCTCTCGGAAAGAGATGAAACTGAGAATTGTACAAAAGGACCTTCTGACTTGGTGTGAATGATTTTCTGAGAATGTGTTGGTCATGGAACACCTTCATTCTGTAAATTCTCGAATTCTTATATGCATCATTCCGGATTTCTTCGAGTTCATTTAACTGGAGTTTACGCAGAGATTTTGTCGACATCTTCAGCTGAAGGTAAGAATCTCCTTTCTTCGATTGTTATCTAAAGAGGACTTCGATTAGGACAAGATAAGGCTGCAGCCAAGCTAAAGCATCTGCTCTTACATTTTCTAATTGCGGTATATGCTTAATTTCGACATCTTAAAACTGCTCCAACAATTGTTGCACTCATTGGTAATATGGTAGGAGTTACTGCTTCCTTATTTTAAATTTAGTCGTAAGCTGATTTATTACCAACTTATAGGCGCTAAAGATTCGCAGCGCCTTTATTTTCATCTCTCGAGCCCTTTTCATTCCTATAATGAGAGCTTAATACTCAACTTCATTATTGGTATATGCAGTCCCTAATGTAAAGGAATACGGCAACAAATTGCCCTGAGGACTGATGAATATCACTTCGGCACCCGTTCCTGAAGTCCTAGAAGCCCCATCGAAGTACATCTGCCATAAATTAGGCAATTCTATCATCATTACCTGTTCATCTGGAAAATCATCACTGATTGTTTCATTATCCGATATAGGGTGAGTTGCTAAGAAATCTACCACTCCCTGTCCTTTCACTGCTTTTGTTAGTTCGTAAGTGATTGTATATTCTGAAAGTAGAAACATCCATTTAGCCAATCTCCCTAATAGCATCTGTCTCGTCATCAAGAACTTTATGGGGTCTGCTCGTGAGATTAGGATTATGTCATGAGAAAGACAATAATGTCTCAATTTCTGTACAGCAAATATCAATGCCAAGCATATTTTCTCGATGGGCGAGTAATTGCATTTAGCACCTATCAGGGTTCTAGTCAGATAATATAAAGCAATCTCTTTTCCTTGTTCGTTCATTTATGCTAGCAAGGCCCCTAATGAATTTTCCGTTGCAGAGATATAAAGAATGAGGGGTTTGCCTTTCACAGGAGCTGTCAGTATTGGGGGATGTTTCAATAACTCTTTAATTAAATCAAACGCATTTTGACAAGCTTTGTCCCACATAAATTCTATCCCTTTCTTCATCAAATGAGAAAACGGCTGACATCTTCCTGCCAAATTTGAGATAAAATGACAAATATATGCCAACTTGCCCTATGGACTTTTTAATTCTTTCAACATTTTCGGTGGCAGCATCTCCCGAATGGCTCTAATCTTTCTCAAGTCGGTTTCGATTCCTCTATGTCTGATGACAAAACCGAGAAATTTTCCTGACGAAACTCCGAAAGCACACTTAGACGAATTCATTTTTAGTTATTTCTTTCTGAGTCGACGAAATACCGAAGCCAAATGTTCGCGATGTTCTTCATGATCATTTGATCTGACTACTAGGTCGTCCACATAACATTCGACATGCTTGTGCAACGTATCTTGAAATATATTCTGCATTACTCTCTAATATGTCGCGCCAGCATTCTTGAAGCCGAATGGCATGACTTTACAACAGTAAATTCCCATAGACGTTCTGAAGGTCATGGCTTCCTCATCTTCTGGAGCCATTCTTATCTGCTTATATCCAACATAATCGTCCATAAAGAACATGATGGCATATTTGGTCGTACTATCGATTAATAATTCAATTATCGGTAACAGGAAGTCATCTTTTGGACATGCTTCATTTAAATCTCTGAAATCAACACACACCCTGATTTGTCCACTTTTCTTTTTTACTGGAACAATGTTTGATATCCATTTGGGGTACTTGACTTCTCTAATGAACCCAACCTTAATCAACTTATTCACTTCTTCTTCGATCAGGGGAGCCAATTCTGGGTGAAATCGCCTTTAGGCTTTCTTAATCGGTTTCTTATCTTTGGAGATGTTTAGCCGATGCATTGCCACTGATGGTTCCAAGCCTGGTATTTCTGCATATGTCCAAGTAAACACGTTGTTATTTTCTTTTAACAACTTAATATATTGATCAACTTCTTATTCAGGGAGACTAACGCTTATGAACGTGTTCCATGGTCCTTCTTCAGTTCCCAAATTTATTTCTCACAAACTATCAATGGTCGGTTTCCCTTCGTCTTCTATCTACTTTGGAGCTACTTCAGGATGCTTGATTATTTCAAAGTCTATCTCTTCCACTGATTCAACTGTGATCACATTTACTGAAGCTTCTTCCCCTAATCCATGGGATTTCTTCCGTTTTTCCTCATTGACTCTAATCAGGATCAAATTACCTTTTCCACCATTCAGTCCGATCGATTCTTCACAATCAAAACCCATATTTTTCATCATTTTCCTGCTAGCGGAACTGTATCTTTCGAGGTCTTTAGATGTTAACTTATCGATATTCACCTTATTGCCTGCCTTCTCTTCTATTTTTGCTTTTGAAATTGCATAGAATTCGATAGGCTCTAGGTTCTTTGAGCTAGCTTTGACATGAAACCTCTTCGGCATAGCCGGAAATGGCTTTTTCCTTTCTACATGTGGTAACGGCATTGTATAATTCGACTGTAGAATCTCCAACTTTTCAGGTGATAATAACGTCAGTAGGGGTTGTGTCGGTTGTCTTAAATGCCTTGGTATGGCATAAAATTTCTACTTTATGTTTTCTTTCTCAGATAACTTTATTTTCGTGACTTCATTTTGTACCATTTTACTCTCATCATTTCCTTTTTTATTTTCTGCGGCGAATCCTTTATAATAGCTAGTGTCAGTGAAGAAAGATTCTGCTTCAGTATACAGTTTTGCATCAGCCATTACCTTATATTGCACCCCGTCTTTACAATACTTGAAGCATTGATAGAGGGTCGATGGTATAATGCCATATTGATGCATCTAGGGTCTTCCCAAGAGGAGGTTATATGTTGTTACTGCATTGACGACATGACAGACGACGTCTGTCATTAGCTCTCCTATTTCCAATGTTAACGTGATCTTGCCGAGCGCCCACTGTCCATCTTGATTAAACCCTTGTCTCATCATTCTACTAGGGCGTAAATGGGAATGACGATATCCCAATTCATTTAACATCGTTAATAATAATAAATTCATTGCAGACCCATTGTCCAGGATTATTCGTTTAATATGCCTACTGCGAACATGGCCTACCACCATCAATGGCCTATTATGCTCTTAATCACAAATTAAATCATCATCGGAGAAGGATATTACTGGCATGCAGTTGTTTCGCTCCTCGTGTTCTATTTCTATGAGCAATACTTTTCTGACAAAGCTTGGATCAGGCTATGTCGAGAATCTTCTGACAGTCACAACGCGTCATACACACTCAGTCGTCAGATGACTTATCACATCACATGCTACCTTCTCGATCTTATTCTTTTCTTCTCCTCTATTGTCGCCATGGTATTCTTTAGACATTTCTCTTCTCTTTATTTCAGTGCTTTGTTTTCGAGGACTTTTTACTCTTTTGCCTGAACGCAATGTGACTACTGCAGCTTCGCCTATACTTCTCAGTGGGCGGTTGCCATCCATTTCTTTCTTCCCCCTTTTTTTATTTCTCTACGAGTGATTTCTTAAATGATCAATATGCTTACTGCTATTTTGTTACAATTTCTGTCAGAAGATATAAACAACGTTAGTTAGCATATATTCGCAAACATATTCTATCGTGGAGATGAAAGGAAGGATGTTTCCATCGAGAGTCGCCATTTTGGCATCCTATAAGACACCAAACAATCATGAAATTCTCCAGACTGTTCCTAAGTCAGAATTAAGTAAGATAAAATCCCCAGCAGAGTCGCCATTTTGTTTCGACAAGAAACGAACGCATTTGATTCAGGGGAATTATCTTACTTAATAATGACAAAGATGAAGAATAGAGAGAATAATCATCGAATCTTATTCATTATGAATTCATTATATCCTTTTGATCCTCTGATCAAGGATAGAGTTTTACAACTAAAAGTACAAGTACTGAATAGATTCAAATATGAATTTCGGCAGCATTCCGGCTCATGTTACTCATGTCTCTATAAGAGATGAGTTGTGCAGATCTTTTCCTCGCATGAATCTCCCTTCTTTAATATGATAAAAGAGTGTCAGGAATCCCTGCAGAACTTCAGAATGACTTGGGAAACTTTTGGAAATCAACATGACACTACCCTCTTAGTGTACCCGCGCAACTTCTCCATGAGTTGCACGAGCAGAGTTACATAGGCCTACACAACTCACAAGGAGTGGCGCGGCCCAGCCTTCTTCACTCGCTCTCGCTCTTCTCTCTCCAGTACCTGTCAGAGGCACTGGTCTTCTGGAAATCTGATCCCTCAAATGAGGGGGTAGGGGATATTTATAAGCTTCCGCACGTGCGGGCCCTCAAATCTCGTGTTGTGGACCCCACTTCACACCATTTCACAAGTTCCAACCCAATCATCTTTTCGAGGAGTTACGCGGGTCAGCACAACTAGGATGAGTTGCGCAATCCGGCGCAATCCTCATTCTAGTGCAATTCATACTCCAGCGTGACTCGCACTTCGCACAAAATGCAACCGTTAGACCCTGGCAATGGTGTCAAAAACTTGTTCACAACCCCAAGTGTAGGGTCACGATGTAGTAATAATCTCAGTGAGACCGAGGTTGAATCCACATGGACTAATCTCGTGTGTATTCTGAATTTAACTAGAACTAGAACTAGATGAAGATATGAATCTAAATCTGAATTAATTGAGAGAGTAATTGTGATTAAAGTGATTAAAACTAACAAATTTAAAGGTAGTAACTAGGGTTTCCAAGGATCCACTTGTAGAGATCAGGGAGCCCTCTTACTTGATTCAAGTCACACGATTAGAATTGGAGTCCTATCCGATCCAATTGGAAGATATACAGTTAAGATCAATCTGAACTTTCCTTGACCTAATTCTCAATGGAAGAGAATTGTGATAATTGGAAGAGATTCCATCACCAAACCATGCCCATGGGATGATGGCTAACAATAGGATTTACCAATCCCACAATCTCTGAATCAGGAAACGAAGATACTCAAAGCTATTGCAGATCTACTATAATTTGAGTCACAATAAACCATTAAGAACTAAAAGTATTCCTTTAAAATCAAACTAGAATCAAAGAAGGTTCAACATAAACATGAATCAAAGTAAAAGAAACATCTCATCACGCTACAAGCTTCACCTCTTAGCCCTAGCTAAGAGGTTTAGCCAACCATAGAGATGATTGAACTAAAATCTCTTAAGAAAAGCATAAAAATAGCTAAGAAAAATGAAGAAAAACTCTTGGCGATGGATTTTTCACCCTTTTGCTTCACTCCTCAAACCCTAAAAGATACCTAGGAACATCCTAAGGACTCCTATTTATAGTTTTCTAACTCTAACTTTCAATCCGAGTTGAAAATTCTGGAAACCGCCTCAAATTTACGCAGTCCACGCAAAATCTGTGGAACCCTCAACTGGTTGAGGGTTACCTTTAACTAGTTGAGCACTGCCTTTGAATGGTTGAGGACCGTGCAAATTTAGAATCTAATGTTGCTGGAGTTTGAGTCAAAGTTTCCTCAATTAGTCGAGTAGGAGCTTAGACGAGTCGAGCTTAGATGGTCGAACTCAGACCGGTCGAAGCAGGGCTTAAACTAGTCGAAACAGGCAAATTTTTAGGGTTCCTTTTCTTCACTTCAAGTCTTCAATTCTCTTCATTCCTCACTTGGTTTTCTTGGATCTTTGGCATGTGAATTCTTCATTTTTAGTCTTCTAAGATCCAACCTTTGGCTTGGTGATTCTTGAGTATTAAATCCATGCTTTTAACATTCTTTTCAATCCAAGCTCTCAGATTCACCTTGCAACACAAACATGTATAAAATATAACTTTAAGCAGTATCATGTTCATAAAACCAAGATATAAATGGGGGATAATATGCAATATTTGACCCTCAACATCCATGAAATATGAAATAAAGTAAAGAAAAGGGAGAGTTTGTCCTCCCTTGCACACACAATGATGGATGGACGATTGGATTGGGCCGGATCGTCGATCGGATGATTTGGATGGTAATGCTCCTCTAAACTCCTCTAACCTTCCATCAAACTCTAATCTCTCTTAATCCCTCTCTTAAAATACTTCTTTCTCTCAAGCACTCTCTCTTCTCTCTCTAATCTCTCTAATAATTTTTTTCTAATCTTTTCTCTCTTTAATCTCTTCTCTCTCTCTAATCTCTTTTCTCTCTTTTCTTTTCACTTTCATTTGCTAGGAAACTTTAGAGAAATGAGGGACTTTGGGAGCTTTTGTGGTAGAACTTTTTGGGTAGATAAGGAATTATGAAAAGAGAGATGGGTAAAATGGGAAGAAAAAGAAGGAAAGAATGATGGCTAAGCATGGGTTGCATAAGTAAGGCATGGGCTTGTTTAACTAATGGGGAGAGAGAGTGACATGAGTGATGAATGGGTTGATTAATGGCTTGATTGATAGATTGATTAATTTGACAACATTGGAATTTATGCAAGTGGGGCCCACGCTGCGATATGTTGTGTGGTCTACCTCTGATTATGTCAAAAACTACAACTTCTAATATGTGTATCGCAATAGGTCGTGCCACGCGACATTGGAAAAAATATGCTCGAGTTGTCGCTAAGGTAGAAGTCTTGGAGTGTTGTTGTACTAAAATAGGGTCGTGATCAAAACTTGCCAATCTGGTCCATCGGGAATGTGTTGGCATTACAAATGAAGTGTACTGTCGACCACGCAGGGTTACGGGTCTTACAACTGGCAAGGCCTTACACTCTGCACTAAGGTCTAACAACCAATTTAAAGCAATTGTACAATGCTCTATCTCTACGTCCGTAGCCGCATATTCATCTCTGAGTCATTTGAGCTCAGAGAAGACGTTTAAGATCTCTTGGGAAGGATGCTCTTTCTCAAGAACATTACTAATTTCCCTGAGAAAGGAGAGACGTTCATCTGCTATGAGGAGCACGAGAAGGATTTTATACCTTCGTCAATGATTTCATCTAAAATTAAAGGATAAAGTGAAATGATCCATTGGAGGTGAAATCTCTCTTGCAAAGATGTTGGTTAAGGTTAGTCTATTTAATTCTTAAGTACTGCTTTTATATATTAAGATTAAAGGGCATCATTTAATGTGCAAGATTGGCTAAGTGACAGCTGATTACTTGATACTAAAAGAGCCATTCCTAAGATCGTGGGAAGGTGGCGGGGTAAGCAGATCTTGTTCAGGAAGCATGGTGCGAAATACCAAAATGTTTAATGTTGTGTCCACATTTTAAGGGGCAGGATATGCATCATATAAGTTCGATGTGTGCCAGAGAGAAGTGGGCCATTTCAACATGTGCCCATGGCCAAATTCCATCTTATCATAAAGTCATGGCCATTTCAAGGATGGGCGACCGACCTAATCAAATAGATCCACCCACCTTCGATCAGGCCAAATATGTTTATCATAATAGCGATCGATTACCTTATCAAATGAGTTAAATCCATGAAAAAAATCGATCATGAGTACTTCACCCTTATAATTACAAGGAAAATATGCAAAAAGGGTCTTCGGTCGGTCAAAGATCATTTTATTTCATCACTTTGCTAGTTTTTAACCACATGGTTACATGAAATTGGAAAACTTCTCTACAAGTAAAGATAAAATCGAGGAAAAGACCGATTAATTACAAATGGCAAAAATAAGCAAGAAGAGGATGGAGGGGACAGACCATTGATGAGGAATATGACCAAGATCAGATTATGGTTGCACCTGCAATTTGTCTCCCCTCTCACTGCATATTGTGTTCTCTCCCTCGAAGTATGCTAGCCCATGAGTACGACAGAGCGGCGAGCATAAGCGAGACAGCGGTTAATGATCAGTCTCACTGGAGATTGACCGGGTATGCTGGCCCATGAGTATGGCAGAGTGGCAGGCATAAGCGAGACATCAGTTGATGATCAGTCTTGCTAGAGATTGAGCGGTCACAATGAAATGTTACCGGGGACCTGGTCAATGTAGCCAACCCTTTGTTCGGTTGGACTCGTCCTGGGTAAAGTAGATTGATCTGAGCCGAGCCATCAGCCAAGGTGTTAAGGGAAAGCCTCATTAATCATGACATCTCATCCGCGAGTCCCAAACATTACGTTTTGCTGAGACAACTCTTGATAGATAACATGTATGTACCTCATGAAGATAGCATGATTTTTCATAATGATCTCCCATATCTGCCAATTGCTTCATCTTAGTAAGTAGACTCTTAAGTCTATCATTCAGCTCAGCCGAAGGATGAACATCAAGTGAACATGAAGCATCAGTCACAAATCTCCTTACGTCAGATGGCAAAAAGGAGAAAACAAAATCTTTTAGTCCTTCATTGAAGATTTCTGTTAGAAAGGACTCGGCACCAGTGATGAGGGAAGGTAGCTCAATAGCCATGGGAACGGTCGAATTTGAAAGGTAAATGACCAAATTAGAAGTTCAATGCTATTTAAATAGCAGGCTCTAAAAGCTCACTATCCATAAAAAGTGGCTAGAAGGAGTTTGCACGTCTTATTTGTGCGATGTGGGGAAGTTATGGGAGAAAAATTCAGAAGCAGCCCACGACTCAACTAAAGTTCAGGAAATGGCTTAGACAGTTGTTTAAGAAAATGAAAGTCTAAAAAATGCCTCAAAGTCCATTCATTCACATAATGCATTACATATCAGAAGATAATAATTGTTGAAAGAATGCCTCGGCCATCGCCATCCATTCTTTGGCTGTCCGCAACGATGCTTCTCCCCTCACCATTGACCAAGATGGAAAATTTATTTCTTCTGCTTGCGAGTGTGCTATAGCGACTAACTGGGAAATCTCGTCGTAGTCTTGAGTTGTTCTGCTCACTCATCTACTAAATGTTGTCTCAATGCAATTAGTTCGGCTTCTAAAGTGGTGACCCTGATCTTTAAATTCCCAATCCCAGTTTCAAAAGTCTTCGTTGCAGCATTTTTGCTATGAGTGTGTGGGCGGTCTCTTACACATTGGTTTTCTTAAGGTCGGTCGCTTGTTTTTCAACTTCAAGACTATTGACAATTGCCTTAGCTTGACAATAAATGTCAAGTATGCCCTGAAGCTCTAGAAGAGATGATATCTTGATGGCCAAGGTTGGATCTGACTGGGACAGCACATACATTGAATCAACCAATCAGCCAATTTTGTCTGTCAACTAAGCATCAAAGGATTCAGATAGTCTTTTTTAGAGAAGTTCATGCAACTCGGCCTGTAGATGCTGAAAGTTATTGAGGAAGAGAGGAGATGTTGCCACATGCATCTCCCCAGCAAGAGCGTTCTTAAGTACAAAAAGAGCTTCATCGACCAGAGAAAGAGTGACGAAAGCTGATGCATCATCTCCGAGAACAATCATCAAGGAAAAAAGGAGAAGAATTATGTCAACCGCTTCTGTCTAGATCGATGGTTGTACGGCGGCAACAGGTAAAATTTCTTCAACCATCTCTACAGAGGTAACGATGAGTGTTGCCTCATATGCAACTCTCTTAGTCTCGACCGATCTTTCGGACATTGTTGTCACATCGACTGTTGCAGACTCGGTCGGAGTCAATATTTCACCAACCGTTGTGGGGGACGAAGGAACTAGTGGAGCTAAGGTCAGCTTGAAAGGTCGAGTGGGGGAGATCAGAATTCTCCAACGAACAATTGAAGTGAGTGGAGAAGCAGTCTGTTGAGCGCACTCTAAATCAACAGAGGAAGCACTAACCTCAGGCGGACTACTAAAAGGAATATCATTTGTACCGGTCGTGGTATGCGAATCCACCACCACTGTAGCTGCATGGGTAGTCTTTGTGGATCACTGGGTTGATTACCGCCACGGTCATTTCGCCTCTAAATGCTAAGGTTATCGAAAGAACTACAGTCAATGGGATCGTTGGTATTGGTTGCATGCTCTACTCTTTAACCAATGATATTATAGTAGCTCTCGAGTCATTAAAAGGGTTAAACGAAGATGATAAGCATGTGGGTAAGAATGCTAATTCAAACAAAAGCATAAGAAAACAATATCCACCTAAATCAGATTGAACTGCATGTCTAACTGGTAGGCCCTGGATGGATTCAAGATTTTCTATTATAGTTACCAGCAGCCAAACAAAAGTAGGGAATGGTGGTGGCTAAGGATGATAAGGTTTGATATATTTTTCAAATGGAAGGTCAGGGTTATCCAATCTTTCTTTATCTAGAGTCCATTTGTTCCAACATTTATTGAAATGGACACCTTTATGCCATTGCATGCCTTCAGCTATTTCTTAAGAATAATCAGCCACGCTAAGGTGAGGCCAATAATGTGTTTTAAAATATTTTTTAAAAGTTGTAATGGCCTTGACAGAATAAGTACTCTTTGGTTTTTAGCCCTCTACAATGGCCGACATTTTATTGGTGAAGGAGGTTTGGAATGAGTTATTTGTTAGAAAGAAAGAACGGGAGGATTCAGGGAGGACTGATACCTCCCAAGTTAGAGATCTTCCTTGGAGCAATTAGTTTTGGTCGAGTGGCCACCAGAATATCAAGATGTTCCTAGGTAATTTTTAAAACATTTGGAAAGGGAACTCCAATCATCGAAACAAGAAGAGCAGTAACTAATTTCGTCTTTACGATAATACCTGAGGGAGAAGGAATACTACTCTTTTTACTCCTCACCAAGCTTAGTTGGGAGCAAAGTTGAAGGTAAAACTTTATGGTGCTTCAACCACTCAAGAACTTAGTGTATTGACGGTCTCACCACGACACGAAGTTGCCCATCGCTTCAGGATATTCCGAATAGACTGGCATATGGAGGGCAATCGCTTCTTTATGATAAGCAAGTTCAAGAGAGGTATAGAGCTCTTCACTAGTAATTATTACTTGATCGAAAGGGGGTTGATTTTTCATGATACGAGTAAGTGGACAGGGGATGTGCTGTACAAAGCCTAGCTGACAAGCAAATAGAGAAGGGTGATATTGTTCGATCCCTGGCTTCGTGTTCTTGCCTTTCTCAATCGTGCCGCCAAAGGCCAAGTCTCAACCGACGACATAGTAGCTCCAAGCATGGTGCAGTCGACCGACCGCATACTCATCCTTAGAATCAAATGTCCTATGAGCCAATCTAGTCCATAGGTTTTCTTCTCTGCAAAAAGCAAAAAGGATAAACTATTATCAGAGTTGTCGAGGGCAAAGAATACACGAAGATACTCATCGACCATATTATTCTTCAGAGCAATGTGAAGGATTCGGTCACCATAAGAAGTAAATGATCGGTCAACATTTTCCTGACTAAAAAGATGAGGTCAAAAATATGCAACAAGCCACATATGTGGGAGCCATTTGGGTCCCTCGGTCGAATACAACCCTTTGACATTGACCTCATAGAGACCTCTATAAAGATGACTTAGAAAAAATGATGCCATTGCTATCCGTTGTCCTTGAAGATGGCTCTCAGCCAGAGCGACGTACTCGATCGTGACTTGCTGAGCACTGACGTACAAGAGGTGATGACAGATCCAGAAGAGGAGGAAGGTGAGATGTTCAATTTCTTCGACCGGTCCCTCTGATTTGTGATACACAATCATGAATTTGGTGTTCCCTTTTGTGTTCTTGTTGGGAAAGTTATTGTGTCGCCTTATTTTGGCCTTCACATGATAGATCAGTCCAAAAGGAAAAAGCTCGGTCAAGTGACAAATGTTGTAACGCCCTGAAAATCGGGGGTCGAGCATGAACTCGACTCCCGAGTTCCAACGCATCACTTATGCAACATAGATAATGATGATTAAATGTTGTTCATATTAGTGCATTAACCATGAATGGGATTATACCAAAATAACATATCATACTCCAGAGACAAGTGAATTTTGCAAGTGGAAGACTGTAATAGATGTATAAGATATATGAACTATAGTAGGTCTCTGAAGTATGATCATGTTACCAGGTTAAACATATACATGTATACTCCAAAAATGAACAAAATGAAGATACATGGGTATTCCAAAGGTACAAAATAGCAAGTGTAATGGCATCTAATCAGCATTCCTGTAACCCCGTTGATCAGAACATAGTCTACATAGACCCGCCTGATAGCTGCATATAAGAGAAACCCTCAAAAGTCTGACTCCACCTCATACACATCGCCATCATCTGAAACTAAAAGTGTCTGGTTGGTGTTTAAAACATCATCTCGTAACTTGGGAGTGAGTGATCAACTCAGTGGAACAATAAAGCAAATGTTAACATGTTATCAATTCAGTCAAGCAGTAATGATAACGCAATACAACAATCAGGTCTTAAGTACTCTTGTTAATGCAAGAATGATATGAAATAATGATGCATGCCCTCGCCTGAGCTCCCTCAGCGACTTCATCTCATGATCGCGCATGAAACACTTCCTCAGTGCTTGACCTGCTATGCCAAACGCACACGTAATGCGGTGCATGAGCATGATTACCAAGTTCTTATTAGTCTTTTTCATATAGCAGGATTGGGAAACTAAGGTACCTCCCTTATATCAATTCCCAAACAATGATCCATTCTAGGGTCGTCAGTCCTAGCAAATCTCATACGATGTTGTAGTTCTAGGTCACTATAAAGGGCTCGTCACCTTATCAGTGTAGCCCTAGTTTGTACTCTGGTTGCTACGGAAAGACTCGTCGCCTCAACACAGTCTCAGAGTACACTCGAAGTCACTACCACTCACACCCTACCAACTGGTAGTCTATTTTCGAAGGCTCGTCACCAACCCGACTGGGGATTACAGCCAGGCTGCATAAGGGTAGGCCGACAGCTCGAATATAGTGTCTCATACTACCGTATTTGGCTCACGAGTTTAAGTTGCTCACTGGTTACTACGGGGAGGCTCGTCACCCTGGCGTAGGCCGACAGCTCGACCACGGTGTCCCATACTACCATGCTCGGCTCATGAGTCTTAGCAGATTGAGGTACCAAGGTTAAAGGGGCCTTTCACTAGTGAGTTTGGTACCTTAGGTTCAAGTAGTAGCGTCCATACATGGTGAACATACATTAGGTCAATCGAGTTACTTAATGAGCTCGACTTGTGCACTAGCTCGACTGGTACGAGCGCACCTCGAATTGATCGACATGAAGTGCACGAGCACTCCGTGTGGCCTAACCACTGTCGACAACTGAAGTATGGCTCGGACTCATCGATCACGTCCTGTGTGGCAAAACAACCTTAACCACTAAAACAGGGCCTGTTACCGATTGCCTGGACTATACTATAGTCCCAAACACATTCGGATATGAGAAATATGTACACATGACAATCATACAGCATTTAACAATCAATGCAAACATGGAAAGCATTTGAATGTATAATGAAACACATATAACATGCTATTCTACATATACGTATTCTAAACAAACCACGATATTTAGATTACAACAACTTGAAGGAATTTATGCATATAACTACGTTAGTTGGGAATCTTATCCCAACAACCCTATTAAGTACAATTCATCTAACTACTTCACATACAGTCATTGTGTCACACACTTATACTACACATATCAATATACACAACATATGTTGATTATAACATATATGTGGACAAATCCTCGCAACAAGGAGTTGTCACGCACATAACAATTCATGTATTTGCATTCCACAGACATGGCTGACACAAATCATAATTCCATGTCCATTCAGACATTTCAACAAACACATAGACTACACATTAACATACATGTATTAGACTAGTTATAACATATATCCCAGTAAGCCCGTTTACACAGGAGTTGCCACATACACAATGAGCATATATTCATGGTTAATAATCATGGCAAGCACAGATCCAAATTTCATATTCATTCAATCATATCAACAAACACATGGAATACACTATATTCAACATAATTCATATATATGTGTAAAGCGTAGGAAATGTCATATTTAAGCATGTGATAGCAATCAAGTCAGTCATAAATCATTAACTGACATTGAAAGCCTTAAAAACCATTACCTAAATGTTTATAGTCTGTACCTTTCACCAGTAAACCCATACCGAGCTCAGTTTGAATACTACGTCTTTGTCTACGACACAACGGCTACCTGAATCACAAAATAGATTAGCTATTTCGTCGATATCTCTATTTAGATTTCTAAAACGAGATTAGGGTTAGGATTTCTTACCCAAATCGGAACCGAAACAAGTTGAGTAGCGTAGTAGAGAAGCAAAACGGCGTGTGGAGTTGTGGGAAAAGATCCCAACAACAATCCCCAAGAATCTCTCCTCCTTCCTTCCTCTTCTCTCCTTTTCTTTCTCTCTCACCTAGGGTTTCTAAGAAATTCGTATGGATTGGGAGTGAGGGGGTTTAAGGGCTATTTATAAGCCCAGAATCGATGTCAATGGCCCCAGATCTATAGTATACTTAGGTTATAGCCAAATAATAGCTATTTTAGTCCAACGGAGCACTTCTGGAGGCACATTTTCTATGTGCGGTCAAACTTAAGCTCCCTGACATTGGATCTAGGTCAAGCTAAGTTTTCGGTCCGATCGGATTTATAGATTGACCGTGGTGGACTAGTTTCAGTTCAACGGTCACCGGTACTCGATCAGGGCCACAGGTGTACTGATATGTGTTGAAAATTTTTCCTGATCCGAGGGTGTAGTTGGGTCAGATTCTGATGGTTAGAATCCTCAGATTTGGCCTGCAAGTGAACCGACTCAATTCACTTAAGTTTCAGTTCATTTTCTAAAGATATTCGCATTTCTCACACACTTCGCTCTAGACATAAGTTGTGCATTTCTGGGTATCATTAGGACTTGATTTCTGAGGTGGATGTCAAGTCCAGTGAGGTGGTCCTAACTGTATGGTTTCACAGTAACCGGACTTTCGACGTGCAGTCCAGGTCCGATACGAAGTTTCAAGGTACTCCCGAGAGCAACTAGGTTTAGAGATTGATCCTAAGTTTTAGGGTATTGTAGCGGTATCGATTCTACTCATTTTGGGTCTTACAGTTTGTATTTAAAGCGATTAGGGCCCATTACACAGAGAATCTAGTTTAACGCTAAATTAATTCTCATTTAGTTTCTAAAGGATTTGGTCCTATTTGATTTCTGCCTGAGGTGGTACTTGAGCCTTTATAGTTTGTATAGAAAGTGATCCAAGCTATTAATACTTAACTAAATCACGCCATAATTACAACAGAATAAGGTCCTAGGGCAGTTCTACGTCTAAGGACGTCCATTACCAAGTTGGAAAAAAATCTGGGATGTTACAATCTACTCCCCTTAAAAACCAATTTCGTCCCCGAAATTGCCTAAGAGGAATAAATAACGATTTGATTATTTTATTTACCAATGTTTTATTTATTTCAAGTTTATATGCGTGGTAAGGTGTACATTGTCCATGCTAGTCTAGTACATTTTAGTCTCTACCCCCCTTAAAAGCGTATTTCTTTATCTCTTACTTATATCCTGATGGTTTGCTACAATGGATTTCTTTCCCTATTTGGAGTAAGATAGCTTTTTTTCAATGTTTGACCAACACGGAGAGACGGTTATAGTGGGCTTGATCCCGATACATCGATCATCTACCTGACCAGGGTAGAAGGCTCATCGTATCCCTTCCTAGTCCTGGTGGCTCTTGGTCTTCTGCTCGGTCAAGCAGTGAGTCCATTGGTAGTCGCCCAGGATTGAGAATTGGGTCAAGTCGCGAATGTTTCACAGTTGTATATTTCAGTAACTCCGTAGTCCGATCACTCTAAAAGCTTAGGGAATGCCCATCACTGAAAGGTTCAAATTTCCTATTTTTAAGGTTGCCCTTTAGGTCTTGGTCTAAGAGAGTCCTCGTTTTAATCTATGTCCGAGGAAGGGGTAAATCAATATCGTAATAGATCATCCTAAGGAGGTTTCTAATAGTATAGAATTGGCTAAGGTTTCTATTAACATTTGCGGATACACTAACTTTGTTTATTGTGACTTAACTCGTAACTATTGTTAAGCCTATTCTTTAATACAAAGGTTCAGTTCATATTTAGTGACCTATCCTTTCGTCTAACTTGAATCAATTTCCTTCGATCTTGGGCCAGTGGGGCAAGGGCCAACCATGCTTCCGCTATGCCACTTTGATTAAATGGAAGCATTAACTGACCTAACTAGATTGGGCTCATAATGTTCTACCTCCCTTAAAAATTATTTTCACCCTCAAGGCTCAAGGATCTATGTCCTGATCTGTATGTCGGAACAAGATGTAATTTAGGACCTATCCTTGACATGAAATGAGATACGATCTCCCAATACATTAGTCTTCCTTCCATCGATGATGTGTGCTATAGTATTGGTACCTATGGTTATAAAAAGAAGCTAAAATAATGGGTGTTGTGGTTGATTCCAGGGGCGAGTGTGAGTTTGTGGCAAGATGTTTAATTCTACCCAAGAAGGAACTTTTGCTATGGTCCTGACTTACCCTCTTTAATCATATCCAGTTTAATACCGTAAGATAATTTATACATTGGTAGTACATAAGGAAGTTGGACAAAACAGGTTAATGGGCAGACTATCCTTCTAAGTTCATATGTAGGCCAGAATGGTCTGTGATTCGGGATCAAATTCCTAACTGTCTATTGCCCATTTAAGAAATTTTTTGGCCTAAAAGAAAAAATCTTTATTGGCTATATATTCTCAACACCTCTCAAAGACGAAGTATGAAACTTGTGGTTGTAAGTGGTTGGGCCAACACGGAAGGAAAGTTATGTAGTGGGTCTGAATCGGATATATGAACCTTCTGCCTAGCTATGACAGAAAGTTTGTCATATCAGTTCTTAATCCTAGTTGATCCCGACTTTCTGCTTGATCAGAGCATTGAGTTCATGGGCAACTACCAAGATTGAAAATTTGATTTAAACCGCGCATACTTCGCTCATATATAGTTCCTCTACTTCGTGTTCCCGAGTGTATCAAGTCCTTGAGAAGGCAATTCTAAAGGGTGTGTTGATTTGACCTAACGTTCAATCCGATGAGTTGTTCTCAGAGTGTGACTAGTTTTAAATCAAAGCAAGCTTCCTAAGAGTTATTAAAGAAGCCTATAAGTATTAAGGGAATTCAACGAAGGAACGAGGTCTCACTCTAACTTAATCATGACAACTAAGTCTATATTTCAATTACCTTAGCATAATCAGTCTTTTACATTCCTTAGTGTAACCAGTATCCTAGTCTTAACTTGGGAGTAGCTGTACTCCAATAGTTGTAATCCAAAGTCTATGCTCATATGCTAGATGATTTTGTATCATTTCTAATACAAGAAGATGTTTTATCGTGTAGGGTCAAAAGTTGTCTGGTTGAAATTATGTTGTCCAAACTTGAATTTAACTGCACTTGAGTACTACACATATGCCCATACTATCTAAGGAGGTCCTAAGGTTCAGGTTATTACATCAGTAGATTTCCTATACTGTCAGATTTTTCAAAATCTAGGAGTACCAACACTCAATGTCGTCCTAGGGTAATTCTATGTCCTTTTTCTGGTACTTTTAATTTACATATTATTTTAATTATTTTTCTAGTAGTTCTTCATCAGGTTTACTTCATCTTTGTCAAATTTCATTAGATTTCGTCTTGTAGAAAAATTCTAAAAAATTCGAGAAGCAGCAGTTATCCACGCTAATCTATTTGGGACAGTTGTCACAATGACCGTATTTATCTATATTAAAATTTTTATTATATTTTCACTTATTTTTATATGAAACTAGACTTATCAATCTTCAATCTGGCTTTTGAATCACCTAAATCAGAGCTATAATGAGGGAGATATAATTTTTTAAAGTTGGACATATATTGCAGAAATTTTCTGCCGAAAACGGACCGCCAGTCCACTGCGGCCCTGCCAGGCCCGCAATTTGGCGAGGCCTCTGTAACGACCTTGGAATTTTTGTGCTAATCTTTCCTTAAGTAGTTGTTTTTGGGGTAATTAGCGCTTTACTTGATTGCTTGTGAAATTCGCATCAATCACTTTAAATTGTATCTGCATGGCTCTAAACGTGTAGATTAGTGAGCGCTACGTTACTCTGAAATCTGGGATCCATCGCTAAATCCAGTTGTTCTGGGGAATTTTTGGAAGATCTAGATCGGACCTAGACCGCGCGTCGAAAGTCCGATGGCGATGATCTTAGGCTGTTGCGGTCACTGAGTTGGGCTTGGTCTTCACCTCGAAAATCAAGTCGATCTGATGTTCTGGGTCGATTTGGTTGAGTTCGGAGTGAAGAGTGTGAGAACGGTTGGAATTTAATAAGCTTTTTATGAAATCTGAGTCGTGTCGCTTGCGCGACGATTTTAAGCATTCTGACCGTTGGATTTCGACCCAATTTCACCCTCGAATCAGGGAGTTGGCCCAGGCATATCCTAGTACTTGTGGACTGATCGAGTTTCCGTGACCGCTTGAATTGAGTGTGGTCCGCCACGGCCGATCTGAAGAGCCGGCCGGTACGAAAACTCAGGCTCGACCTAGATCCATGGTCATGAGCTTAAGTCCGACCTTTCGTGGTTATAGGCCCACCGAAGTGCTTCGTTGGATCGAGAAAGGCGTACTTTGGTTATAACCTAAGTATACCTTGACCACGGGTTATTTCCATCATTTTAAGGCCTATATATAGTCCTTAAACCCTAGCTCTCATTTCCATACGAATTTTCTCTAACCCTAGCTTGGAGAGAGAGTGGAAAAGAGAGAGGAAGTGAGAGAGATTGGTTGGTGAATCACCTTGATTCTTCCTTGTTCTTCTTCACCTTTGAACCTTCACTTTGAATCGTTCCTCTGACGATTCTGAGTTCTTTTGGGGTAAGTTAACCTAACCCTAACCTGTGTTAGAGCTTAGATTAGACTTGGTGTTGTTGTATCTCATTTCTATCCTTATTTTAGGGTATTCTTGCGCCGTTGACGAAGACAACTCGTCTAAATCAGTTCGGCGGTTCTTTCTTTGCTTAAGGTGCGGACTTTAAGTGTATAGGTTATGGTTTTCAAGGCTTTCAATCCCAGTTAGTGATTTATTCTTGTTATGGATGAGATTTCACATGTCAAAAGTTATGTTTACATTGCTTTACTGATATGCATGTGCTATATTGAGATTTGTGTATTCTAAGTGTATTTATAAAGTACCGTATACGTATAAAATACGCACTTATGTTTGCCATGATTTTTGGTCATGTATGTATGCTAGATGCATGTATGACAACTCCTTGGGAAAAGGAATTGTCTAAGTGCACGTATTTCAACATGCGTCATGTATGTTGTTCCATGAATGCTAAGTGTCTGTAGAAATGCATGAATGATCTACGTGTAACTGATTACACTAAATGCAGGCGTTGAGAAGTGATTCTCAATACTTCTATGGATGCGCATGATTTCCCTTATGCATTTACATTCCAAGTTATTTAAATTCAAGCATTCCTATGCTTACATTTATGTTAAGTTGATATTCTTCAGATGTGTATGCACCATGATTTGAGTGGTTGTTCCATTACTGTTTTACATTCCATATGAATATCTGTCGTAGTGTAGGATGTTTGGGACTATGCCTTAGTCCAGGAAATCGGTAATTGACCCTATGGTCGTGGTTGAGATTGCTTTCGCCACGTGAGACGCATTAGACGAACCCGAGTCGTATTAGAGTTGGCGGCAGTGGTTTGGCCACGCGGAGTGTTTGCGCACTCTATGTCGTTTAATTCAACGTGCGCTCGTGCTAGTCGAGTTCGTCAAGTAACCCGATTGTCCGATGTATGTTAACCATGTATGGACGCTACTGCTTGAATCTAGGGTACCGAACTTACCAGTGAAATCCTAATAACCATGGTACCTGATCCGCTAAGACTCATGAGCCGGACATGGTGGTATGGGACACCGTGGTCGAGCTGTCGGCCTACGCTGGGGTGACGAGCCTCCCCGTAGTGACCAGTGAGCAACTTAACTCGTGAGCTGATTATGGTGGTATGAGACACTATATTCGTGCTGTCGGCCTACATTGATTGGTGACGAGCCCTTTGTAGTGACCTCGAGCATACCTGGATACCGCAAGGAGGTGACGAGCCGATCCGTGGTAGTAAGGGCATGAAAGGCGTGCATTGATTGGTGAGCGAGCCCTTTGCTACGACCTCAACTATATGATCGTATGCAATGTCTAGGATTGGCGACCCTAGTATGGATCACTTTGTTTGGATGGTGATATGAGGAAGGTATCTTAGCTTCCCAATCCGCCGTATGAATTGGACTAATAACAACTTGGTAATCATATCCATGCACCGCATTTGCATGTGCTTTGTAGATGTGGCGCACTTTGAGGCGATGTCATGCGTAACGTAAGATGAAGACGCTGAGGGTGTACGTGTGAGGGCACGCATCATATTGCATTCATACCTGCATTAACAAGAGTACTTAGGATTTATTTAATTGTCCTGCTTTATCATTACTGTTTGATTGAATCGATAACATGTTAACCAGTGCCTTATTGTTCCACCGAGTTGATCACTCACTCCCACGTTTCGGGCGGTGTTACACACCCACCAGACTTTGTCTTAGGCCCCGATGTTGCAGATGTGGATGCGACGTCGAGGCAGAGCGGGCTGGATGACGACGAGGCCGCCTTCTCCTATATGCAGTCGGACGGGTTCTAGCGAGCCTCGGTCTGTTGCGCGGGATCTATGGGATGACTATTTTGGGAACTGAAATAATGTAACTTGTACTTATAATTTTGATAAATAACACTTTTACACGATCTGGTTGTATATGTAATTCAGGGACTTACACTTGTACACATATTTTACTATAAGTCTTCCGCTTGCTTTATTCACTTACCCCTGAATCATATCTGCATTTTGGCTTAATCTATCCCATGTTTATGTGCTAATACAGTCAACATACATCATTCATTAATTATGTTGCATAAGTGATGTTTTGGAACTCGGGAGCTGAGTTATGCTCGACCCCCGAATTTCAGGGCGTTACAGCCTCGCCGAACCAACGAGGTCCTCGCCGGTCTCTGGACCTTCCGGCGAGGGGTCACTGGTGGGGTGAGGTCCTCCCCCTCGGGGGTGCCGGATACATGCGGGATCCACCTCGAGTCCCCCCGATTTGTGTCGTTTGGCCCCTGTGTCTGTGTAAGGCATTTTCGGGTCCAATTTGTAAACCGGAATAAGTTTATTTGACATGCAACATATGATTTTAGGGTAAGAGATGCTAATCTATCCAACTAACCTATTTATTTTATTAGATTTCAAAAGGT
Source organism: Magnolia sinica (assembly GCF_029962835.1). NCBI lineage: Eukaryota > Viridiplantae > Streptophyta > Magnoliopsida > Magnoliales > Magnoliaceae > Magnolia > Magnolia sinica. Next base: position 43,497,990 of record NC_080581.1, read on the forward strand.
TAAGGGTCAAAAACCCATTTTATCCATTTATTTACTATTTATGGTAAGTTTTAGTTTCGTTATTGTTCTTCATCATTTATATCCTAGGATTGGTGTGTATTATGAATGTGCTTAGAAAGCTTTGAAGGATAGAATGGTGAAAGGTGAGATTTCGAAGGAAAATGGTTAAAGAGGGACTTTACGCTTTGGGATTGAGTTCTGGAAAGTTAATAAGGTGTTATGATCGATCCATTGCCTAAGGACATCTATTTTCAGGTTTAGAATTTGTCAACTAACGATTCAAACTCATCAACTGATGGCCTAGAGGCGACTTAGGTCGATCCACGTGATCGAAGATATGTTATGGACTAAATTACAGTATTCAGTCTCGCCTGTCGGCGAAACTTGGGATTCTAATATGGTTTCTAAATTCCATCACCCCCTTTCTAAATCAGAGTGCGTAAGAGTGCATTGTGTACCATAACGCAGGTCTAGTTTAATCCAAATCATGCTCTGATACTATCTTGTAACGCCCTGAAAATCGGGGGTCGAGCATGAACTCAACTCCTGAGTTCCAACGCATCAATTATGCAACATAGATAATGATGATTAAATGTTGTTCATATTAGTGCATTAAACATGAATAGGATTAAACCAAAATAGCATATTATACTCCAGAGAGAAGTGAATTTTGCAAGCAGAAGACTGTAATAGATGTATAAGATATATGCACTATAGTAGGTCTCCGAAGTATGATCATGTTACCAAGTTAAACATATACATGTATACTTCAAAAATGAACAAAATAAAGATACATGGGTATTTCAAAGGTGTAAAATAGCAAGTGTAATGACATCTAATCAACATCCCTGTAACCTCGTCGATTAGAACATAGTCTACATAGAGCCGCCTGATAAATGCATATAGGAGAAACCCTCCTCATCATCATAAAAGTCCTGCTCCACCTCATATGCATCGCCATCATCTGAAACTAAAACAGTGTCTAGTTGGTGTTTAAAACATCGTCCCGTAACTTAGGAGTGAGTGATCAACTCAGTGGAACAATAAAACAAAGGTTAACATGTTATCAATTCAGTCAAGCAGTAATGATAACGCAATACAACAATCAGGTCTTAAGTACTCTTGTTAATGTAAGAATGATATGAAATAATGATGCATACCCTCGCCTGCTCTCCCTCAGCGACTTCATCTCACGATCGCGCATGAAACACTTCCTCAGTGCTTGACCTGCTCTGCTAAATGCACACGTAATGCGGTGCATGAGCGTGATTACCAAGTTCTTATTAGTCCTTTTCATACAGCAGGATTGAGAAGCTAAGGTACCTCCCTTATATCAATTCCCAAACAATGATCCATTCCAGGGTCGTCAGTCCTAGCAAATCTCATATGATGTGTCAGTCCTAGCAAATCTCATATGATGTTGCAGTTTTAGGTCACTACAAAGGGCTCGTCACCTGATCAGTATAAGCCTAGTTTGTACTCTAGTTGCTATGGAAAGACTCGTCGCCTCAACACAGTCTCAAAGTACACTCGAGGTTACTACCACTTACACCCTACAAACTGGCAGTCTATTTTCGAAGGCTCGTCACCAACCCAACTGGGGACCACAGTCAGGCTGCGCAAGGGTAGGCCAACAGCTTGAATACAGTGTCTCATACCACCATATTCAGCTCACGAGTTTGGGTTGCTCACTGGTCACTACAGGGAGGCTCGTCACCCTAGCATAGGCCGACAGCTCGACCACGGTGTCCCATACCACCATGCCTAGCTCATGAGTCTTAGCGGATCGAGGTACCAAGGTTAAAGGGGCCCTTCACTGGTGAGTTTGGTACCTTAGGTTCAAGCAGTAACATCCATACATGGTGAACATACATTGGGTCAATCGAGTTACTTGATGAGCTCGACTGGTACGAGCGCACCTCGAATTGATCGACATGAAGTGCATGAGCACTCCGTGTGGCCTAACCACTATCGACAAATGAAGTACGACTCGGACTCATCGAACACGTCCTGCATGATGAAACAACCTTAGCCACCAAAATAAGGCCTGTTACCGATTGCCTGGACTTATTATAGTCCCAAACACATTCGGATATGAGAAATATGTACATATGGCAATCATATAGCATTTAACAATCAATGCAAACATGGAAAGCATTTGAATGTATAATGAAACACATATAACGTGTCATTCTACATATACGTATTCTAAATAAACCATGCTATTTAGATTACAACAACTTGAAGGAATTTATGCATATAACTACGTTAGTTAGGAATCCTATCCCAACAACCCTATTAAGTACAATTTATCTAACTACTTCACATACAGTCATTGTGTCACACACTTATACTACACATCAATATACACAACATATGTTGATTATAACATATATGTGGACAAATCCTCGTAACAAATAGTTGTCAAGCACATAACAGTTCATGTATTTGCATTCCATAGACATGGCTGACACAAATCATAATTCCATGTTCATTCAGACATTTCAACAAACACATAGACTACACACTTTAACATACATGTATTAGACTAGTTATAATATATATCCTAGTAAGCCCTTTTACAAAGGAATTGACACATACACAACGAGCATATATTCATGGTTAATAATCATGGCAAGCATAGATCCAAATTCTATATTCATTCAATCATATCAACAAATACATGGAATACACTATATTCAACATAATTCATATATGTGTGTAAAGCGCGGGAAATGTCGTATTTAAGCATGTGATAGCAATCAAGTCAGTCATAAATCATTAACTGACATTGAAAGCCTTGAAAACTATAACCTAAACGTTTATAGTCCGCACCTTTCGCTGGTGAACCCGTACCGAGCTCAGTTTGAATACTACGTCTTTATCTACGGCACAACGGCTACCTGAATTACGAAATAGATTAGTTATTTCATCGATATCTCTATTTGGATTTCTAAAATGAGATTACGGTTAGGATTTCTTACCTAAATCGGAACCGAAATAAGTTGAGTAGCGTAGTAGAGAAGCGAAACGGCGTGTGGAGTTGTGGGAAAAGATCCCAACAACAATCTCCAAGAATCTCTCCTCCTTACTTCCTCTTTTCTCTCCTTTTCTTTCTCTCTCACCTAGGGTTTCTAAGAAATTCGTATGGATTGGGAGTGAGGGGGTTTAAGGGCTATTTATAAGCCTAGAATCGATGTCAATGGCCCCAGGGCCATGGTATACTTAGGTTATAGCCAAATAATGGCTATTTTAGTCCAACGGAGCACTTCTGGAGGCCCTTTTTCTGGGTGCGGTCGGACTTAAGCTCCCTGACATTGGATCTAGGTCAAGTTAAGTTTTTGGTCCAATCGGATTTACAGATCGACCGTGGCGGACTAGTTTCAGTTCAACGGTCACCGGTACTCGATCAGGGTTACAGGTGTACTGACATGTGTTGAAAATTTTCCCTGATCCGAGGGTGTAGTTGGGTCAGATTCTGATGGTCAGAATCCTCAGATTTGGCCTGCAAGTGAACCGACTCAATTCACTTAAGTTTTAGTTCATTTTCTAAAGATATTCGCATTTCTCACACACTTCGCTCCAGACTCAAGTTGTGCGTTTTTGGGTATCATTAGGACTTGATTTCCGAGGTGGATGTCAAGTCCAGTGAGGTGGTCCTAACCGTATGGTTTCGCAGTAACCGGACTTTCAACGTGCGGTCCAGGTCCGATACGAAGTTTCAAGGTACTCCCGAGAGCAACTAGGTTTAGAGATTGATCCTAAGTTTTAGGGTATTGTAGCGGTATCGATTCTACTCGTTTTGAGTCTCGCAATTTGTATTTAAAGTGATTAGGGCCCATTGCACAGAGAATCTAGTTTAGCACTAAATTAATTCTCGTTTAGTTTATAAAGGATTTGGTCCTATTTGATTTCTGCCTGAGGTGGTACTTGGGCCTTTGTAGTTTGTATAGAAAGTGATCCAAGCTATTAATACTTAACTAAATTATGCCCTAATTACAACAGAATAAGGTCCTAGGGCAGTTCTACGTCCAAGGACGTCCATTGCCAAGTTGGAAAAAAAATTCGGGATGTTACAAATGTCTTTAATGGAAATGCTCATGGGACCGCAGCCAAACACGAAAGTATTGGTAAAAGTACTCCAAAACGATGTCAAGGCAAGAAGGAGAGGAGTGTTAGGTGAATATTCTGAAAGCAATAGTCTAATGCATTCGTGAATACCAAGATCTCTCCACAAGTCTTCATATTGGGCTGATAATTTGTTAAACTAGTCTTCCCATCCTGGAAGTGGTTTTGGCCACAGTCTTAGTGTCTTTAATGCATTGGTTGCATCAGGAACGACCCCATATTTGATAAGAATGTTTTCTCCCGGGCAGATTAGAAAGTATGGATCTTAGGGCCGCAGTGCTTTGATCGAAACTTCTGGAGAAAATGAAAGACTCAGGAAGAAGGTGTCTTCATGGATAAGAGATTTGAAGATTATCTTCAATGTGCATCTCCCTACAAACAAATTCATTATCACAATTATGTATTTTTGGTCGAAAGATGGGCTGGACGATGAAGAAACCATAGCTAAGGAATAAGAGCAATGAAGAGTTCAGAAACAACAAGATATAAAGAAGGGATTTCTTGAAGCATAACGGATTCAAATACAAAAATTGTGTATATATGGGCAAGCAAAGGGCGGCATTTATGGCGAAATCATGTTTATTTGGGCAAAATGACTCTTTCAAGACACGTGTTTATTTAGGAGTATCTGACGCGTCGAATAAGTGCGACCGATGCTGGTGATAGCGGTTGAAGACGGATCGAATTTAGGTAACATGTGTGAGCATTTGTGACAGTGTCAATGAAAACTCAAATGTCGGAGTCACTTTGTTCGAAAGGACAATGATGAGGGGGCAATGTTTGTACCCTTCCAACTGATTCCTATTTTCGGCAATTTAGGATCGAACATGTGAAAGTCGTATGTGCGCATGTTCAACCGTCTCAGGATTTTCTGCGAATACGTATGATCGTGTTTTAAAAGGAGGCCACAACGTGTCAATTGCAGTGAAAGCGATCGACATAGGTGCAATAGAGTCCGGGTGGCTAAACAGTGAGTAGCCAATGGCTAGGTTTGCACAACTATTGGATGTATGTCTGAAGACCACTAGGAGCAAGAATGTGGGAAATTTCCAAAAGCATAATGAGGGAGTAATGGTTACAATAACCATCAAGACGTAGGAAACATCTAAAGCAATGGAGTAGTGTTATCAATAGAAGATTAAACAAGCATGAAAATTTGTCTCACACCAACCCAAATAAATCAGCAAATCAAATTATCTTTTAATTATCTTTAAAGTCATTTCATCATATTTACATTCCACAGTGTAATCGTCTTTTCTTTATCAAATAAATTTCCTTCCCTAACGTAATTATTTACTTTTCACACTTGCAATTTACGTTTCTTAGCTTAATTTATAGTGGAAACAAAATAACTGATAATCATAGTTGTAATTGGAGCACTCTCCAGCAGTCGCTAGCGATCGATTGTAAGTTTTTCTTGTCCCACTCTCTATCTACATGAAAAAGTCATTTCATACAGAAAGTAAAGAAGTAACCCATCATCAGAGGACTAACCCCACCCTCTAACTATCGCTTGATTCATTTACACTTTGAGCAAGTGGTTGAATAGGCGACCGATCTCATCAAACCTCAATCATACTTTGTGTCTGCCTACTTTGGGGTCATATTGATGTATGTGTTTTATCCATGCTCGTCCATCCATTTTGAAGGATCATTTTAGGGCATGAACTCAAAAAGAAGGCAAATCTAAGGCTCAAGTGGACCACACCACATGAAATGGTGGGAATGGAACACTTACTGTTGAAGCCTCTTGAGGTCCACAAAAGTTTTGGATCAAGTTGATATTTATGTTTTCTCCCTTCATCCAAGTTTGTCTGACCTTATGAACATGTTGTATGACAAACAAGCGTCATAGTGGGCCCTAAGAAGGTTTTAATGGTGGGCATCATTGTCACCACTGTTTCCTATGGTGTGGTCCACTCAAGCCTTAGATTTGCCTCCCTTTTGGGATCAAGCCCTAAACTGATCTGTCAAAATGAATGGATGGCATGGATGAAATACATACATTACGGTGGACCCCACAGAGCCCATGCTAAGACCATCCATCTCTAGCTAGGTCTCGGTGGGGGTGGTAACCGATCGACGTCCTCTAGCAATTGTTTTAAGGGAAGCCGATTAAGTGAGATCCTCTCTCACCCAAGACAGTCTGTCCCTGACCATGGGGCACACCTTGATGTATGTATCTTATATCCATGTTGTCCATCCATTTTTCCAAATCACTTTAGGATATTATCCCAAAAATGAAATAAATCCAAATATCAGATGGACAATATCTTAGGAAACAGTGGTGATTGAATGCCCTACCATTAAAAACTTTTTAAGGTGCACTTTAATGTTTTCGTAGTATTTATTTTCCGTCCAACTTGTTGGTAAGGTCACATAAACCTAAATGAAGGAAAAAACAAATATCAACGTGATTAAAAAAACACACAAAAATCAGTTTTTATTTATTTATTTTTATTTTTATTTTTTATTAAGGTGGGTCACACCAAGGGAAACAATTTGAAGGGTGGGCATTACTGTATATAATGTTTCCAATAGTATGGTCCACCAGAGTAACAAATGGGTTTGGATTTTTGATACTGTTAAGTATGAAATATTGTATATTTTCCACCTTATTATGCATTGGTTTTATAAGTATAGATGTGCTTAATTGATTTAATTATGTATGATTTTATATGCGAGGTGATTTGGAGAGCTAAGATGAAAAGAATGATTAAAAATAATATTTAATGCTCAAAGAATGACCAAATGATGGCTTGGAGATTTAGAAGTGATTAATGAATAATTCAAGTACCAAATATCAAAGAAAACCAAGTACAAAAGAGAGAAAAGGTTGAAAAATCACAAAGTATATCAACAGAAATAACATACTATTCGGTTCGATCAAATGTGCATAGAAAAGTCAAGCAATAAACTATGATTTTTAAAGTTATAAATTCGGCTCGACATTAGGTCTGACCGAAGCCATGTTCGGTGGCATCGAAGGGAGATTCTGTGCGACCTGAGGGAGACATAGACTTTACATGGAGATTGAAAAAATTTGGCTGCAACCGAAAGGCTAATTTAGTGCGATCGAAATCGTACAGTCGGTGTGACTAATGTATAACAAAAGTGCGTAACTTTGAAGTCAGTTTGAAGTCGATGCGAAGTTTTCCCATTTAAAGGGGTGGTTTTAACTTTTCTAGATACAAATTAGGTAGAATGGATAGAGAAAGCAGTTGTGGAGCTTCTACGGAGTCACCATTCTTCTCTAATCCTTCGGTTCTTCTTCAATTTTTATATTTTTCTTTTAAGTTTTTAGTTTAATCATATACTTGATTAGCTAATATCTTAGCTGCAGCTAAGAGGTGAAGCATGTAGTTATTTTTCATGTTTTAGTTTACTTTGATTTAAGTAATTGGTTTAATTATTAAAAAATTATTGATATTTGGTCTAAATGAAGAAATAATTTTAGTTCATTTTGATCCATTGTTGACTCCGGGCACATTGGATGCTTAGAAAAGTTAGAAATAATTTCTTGTCTATTTTGCAAAAGTTTAATTTATAAAATTCATTAATCTATCGTAGAATACAGGCACGATAGATGCTTTGAACTCCATACAATTAAAACTTTGGTGCTTAATGTGGGAATCAATTCAATTAAGTTCAAATTTGTTTTGAGTTATGAATGATGATTTAATCGTTCTATTATCTAACTGGATAAGATAGGACTTCGATTCCAGTTGAGTTTTATGATTGAATCAAGTGAATTAAACATTAATGATAGCTATAAGTGGATCTTTGACGCTCTAATATCTTATCTCTATTAAATTCTTTCTCAATTACATCCTTATTCTTTAATCAAAATTTAAAAGTAATTTTAGTTGTAGTTCTAATTTTAAGGTGTTTCAGAAATCGCTTAATCATAAGTCCTTGTGGGTACAACCTTGGTCTCACCGAATTATTACGATGTCTCAGTCTTGTACTTAGGGTTATCAACCCTTGGTTTGATTAGATACCTATATTTAAAATTATGTTACTTAACTTATTCTAAAATTGGATTTCTAAAACAAAATAGGCTAGAGCTCATGGAGTTTTTTAGTCTTTTATAAATAATAAGTTCCTTTCACTTACGGAGTCACCCGTTATGCATTACTCTTTGTGAAAGGTAGTTTGAACTTTTTATCCTATATCTTTGTTGTGAGAAGAACCCTTTAGTAAATATAGAAGGGTGAACATATGTTATTGAAATATCACATAGCAGCTATGTGTTGTGAGAAAAACTTTTTGATAAATATAAAAGGATTAAAGCATATTATTAGACATGCCATGATAATTTTTAAGTAAAAATCTCTATGCTTATTTGAGTAAGGCTGATAATAGCTCAATTATTGATGGACTTTGTTTCAACATTGAGACCAGCGTTCGACTGCTGGTGTGCTATTGGTGGGTGTGTGTAGAGGTGTACACGAGTTGAACTAAGTTGAGCTTGGCACAGCTTGACTCGGCTCGGCCACTTGTTGACCCCAATTCGAACTCGGCTCAACTCGGTCCTTGAGCCTGGCTGGCCAGCTCGACTCGATTCGGTCAGCAGCTCGGGCCAGTTCGAGCTGAGTTCGAGCCAAGATCGAGCCGAGTTCGCCTGTGCAGCATTTTCACAAACATATGGACTGCACCTTCAAAATCTTACTGGATGTAAAACAATAGCAGTAGTTTTATAGGTATTTCATCAAATACCTTCTAAGCAACATAAAAATTAAGAAAAAAGGGTATTTGTTTCATAAACATACCTTCCTTACCACTGGCCACACTACGTTGAGTCATTTCATTAAACACTTAGTGAGCAACATCAATATCAAAGTAACAGAGTCACCGAACTAGTTCAATCTAAGCTCGAGGCTTCGAGCATAGTTGAATCTAGATTTTTCTTGTCGAGTGGAGCGAGCTAACCGAACTAATTCGGTTCGCGTACACCCCCTGCGTGTGATTGGGTGTGGATGTGGGTGTGATAAAAAATCATATATTTGAAGGGTGTGCCAAAGTATTATCATATCTTTACCCAGCTAATGAGCTGCCAGGACGGCGGAAAAGCGTTCATCATTCATCCACAACGCCATAAAAAGGTCAGCAGAGACTGATTGTTGATAAGCATAAGGTAAATTTTTTTTTTTCACATATAGTATTCTTTGAGCTCAACTTAAACAGTTCAAACTGTGTGACCCATATTACATAGTAAAACTTTCACAAATGAGATTGGTTAATGGTTCCTCTGGCAATTGATTGGCTAACATTCTACTTGTTGAGCTGGTAACATTTAATAATCTCCATTTCAATTAAATTTATTTAATATTTGAGATATGGTCAATCTGGGTTGGGAACCTTGACGTGGACGGTTCAGATTGAGTTAATTCTATGTAATGTCTAGAGATTTTTAGTGCACGCGTATCAACCACCACGGTCAGCCAGAGCATAAAACTTTTTAATCCATCAATCAAACATTGCATATTTACATTCCTTTCCGTTTTACTCTTTCCTGGCTTCTGCAAATCAATAGGATCCCATAAAAAAAAGAAAAGTGAACAAAATTTCTTGATCTTGGTTTGATTTGGATCGTTCAAGAGAGGGTTTTCTTTGATCCTTGTGAATTGTGATCAGAGATGGCAATCCTCTATTCCCTGGTGGCGAGGGGATCTGTCGTTCTTGCGGAATTCAACGCCTCTCAGAGCAACGCCAGCGCCATCGCCCGTCAGATACTTGAGAAGATCCCCGGAAACAATGACAGCCATGTCTCCTACTCTCAGGATCGTTACATCTTTCATGTCAAGAGAACCGACGGCCTCACTGTTCTCTGCATGGCTGACGACACCGCCGGAAGTTAGCCTTCTCACCCTTTCTCATCTTCCTTGGTTCGCTTTTTTGGTTGTATGATATCCATCTGTTGGAATTTTTAATCCGAATCGCAGAAAACAGCGGCATTTGGAATCTCAAATAGCAAGAATTGGGGTTTGGATTATTGTTATTATTGTTGTTGTTATCATCATTTTGACAAAGGTAGGACAGGTTCTGTTTTTTAGCTCTCATAACTTGTCGCAACTGTCTGGTAATTGCATCACGAATGGGCGACTGTCTGAAATTCTAATGGGTTGGGCCTATTCTCCTCTTTCTGATTAGTGGACCTTCTCCCATTTAACTTGACTATTGCTGGTATTATTTTCTACCATCCATTCACAGGTTATCAATTGGAGAGTTGCGATCCTCTGGTTTGTGAAATTCTATCATGGGCCATTCATGGGTGGGCTATTGAATAAGACATTACCTGATGGTTCACAAGCGGCTGAATATTCGTTCCATTCATATCATGGATCTCCAATTTGTGTACACCTCACAAGATGTTAAAATATAACTGATGTGCACAGATTAGATTGCCTTAGCTGTCAGTCTATGCTAAAGAAATATTCGGTGCTGGAGCAGCTGATCATGAACTGTGTCGAACCACTATCCATTCAACATGGAAATGAATCGCAAGTGCTTTAATTGAATAACATGATCTTTAGAAACATATATCAGGCACTGCAGCAGCTGAGGTATCTGCAAAAAGAAAATAAGAAGATACTGAAGTCACCATCTCATCTCAACGTTTTTTGTCTGTTTAATGAAGTCATAATGGACGTAACAACTCCAAGATTTTCAAACTTTGTTTGGAGTCACCAGCAGCTCACTGCTGTTGTGTTAGTGAAATCTCAGGGTTTCCATTTGAATGGAAAATTTGCAGCAACTTTGACTTCTCCCATTTCTAGTTTTACTATCTTCTTAAACTTTCATGCTTGTTTTTTGTCATGCTTTTCTCCTTACATAACCCATACTCACATAAAATGAGAATAGTGAGGACAAAAAGAAAGAAAAACCCCCCCTCTCTTCAAGCTGGTGTGATAAAACTACCGAGGTTTATACATCTGAAAGAAAAGTAAAGAATTGCCTAAAAAAGATGCCTACCTAAAAACTAGCCTTCCTCTGACAATCCCCACCCTATCACACCAATACACATAGCTCCCACCATTGAATAACTACTTAATCATCCATATTCTTTACATCATCTTTTATTTTCCCTGTACCATTTCTTTTCCAGTGCGATCTCCTTATCTGTCAAGGAATCCTATCAAAAGAAAGAAAAAAAAAAAAAAAAAAAAAACAAACATGTATCAACCATGAAAATTTAAGAGTTTCACGTTGAAGGTAAGTCGTATTTTTTTTTCCTTCCCCTATTGGTATATGTATGATGATCAATGATCATCTTCCCCTATTGCTATATGTATGATGATCAATGATCATAGTGAATCACTCCACTGAACCTACTTTCCTAAAACACTATGAAAATTGCGTTGATTGAATGGTCCTACTAATTGTGCATGGTAGATAGAAGTTATAACCCCACTACCTCTAGGTATTTGATCCTGCACAGGCTCAAACTCGGGACTAAGACCAAAGATGAATTTAGTGATATGAAATTTCTTTTGCTGCCGTCTCATGGCCTCATAATCAGTTTACAAGGGCTGATATATGTTTTGTTATTCCCACCTACCCTTCAATGCAACAAAGTAATCCCCTATACTCTTATCTCCTTGTTGAAGAGCAAGATGTTTTGATACAACTCATATTTAAGAGTTAATTTTTTCTCACCTGAGTACATCTCTTTCATGTTTTCCCAAACTTCTTTTGCCATTTTGAAGAAGATAACATATGCCATGCTATTCCATAATAAGGCTCTAATTTGGGTATCTTTTGTCACCCAATCTTCATAATTTGGAGTTTTTTCATCAAGCTTTGAACATGTCACATACTTCAACTTTTTTCTTCTTATATGAAAAAAATTCTACTGTTGTGACCCATTATGATTAATTTGCACCATTAAGCTTGGTCGATGGGATTTAAAGATACATTATCTTAGATGAAGTCAAGAGACTACTCTTGGCATAACTCTTGGCATCCATTTCAAGTTAGAGAAGAAATCAAACACACGGAGGAGAACTTGAACTCATCCGAAAGTTGCTTTAAGGGGAAGTAGATCATTGATCTTCGCCACACTTGTATATGATTATCGAGTGATTGATACTGGATATGATAAACTATTCAACACACATTTGCAAATCTCTATGCATACTTATTCAAAATTTGGTGGTAGATGTCGGTGGCCCACTTTGAACCACCACGAATGGTTCAGGGAGAAGGGGACCTCACTCATATTCACAGGGATCAACACCAATCCACCATCTGGTGGTTGAACAACAAATGGAAGTAGTGTAAATCAGCCCGCATGGATTTAATGTTTTACCAGAGAGGAGAGAGAGAGAGAGAGAGAGAGAGAGAGAGAGAGAGAGAGAGAGAGAGAGAGAGAGAGAGAGAGAGAGAGAGAGAGAGAGAGACCACAAGTAATGGTCCACCCAGCAGATAACTTCCCATTTGTTAAGTTCATGTGACATCCAACCCATCCAATAGCTTGGCCTTATCACAGGGATCACCTAGTGCGAAAATCATCCATATCCACTCATTCAAGAAGCTAAACTTTTATTTTTTTTATTTATCAATGGCTAGACATTGTTTTCTATGGTGTGGCCTACTACATGAATGGCTATGTTATTGGATGTGTTGGACTAGGCATGCACTTAACATGATGGAAGTATTCCACTAGATGGGCTATAACTTGTTTTCCAACCGGCTATATATGTATATCCGTTCTTGAAAGTCTGTGTTCAATTGGCATCATATTTTCAATTATTTATGATTCGTTTTTATCTTGGTCAACGTTCATGCTTATTTTTGAAATGGTCAAAATAGGAGCTTTTTCTTATTATTCAACTATTCAGAAAGCCATATGCATAAATATTCCAATTATTATCGGTTTATGTTAGTTTCTTGCAACTACAGTTAAAACATTGAAAATGAATGCTTAGTCTGTGAGGAACACCATTCTGATTTGAAGCAATTTTCTTCTATCACTTTCTCATCTTCAATAATCCTGAATACTTTGAACATGTAAACTTCTCGCACGTTCTATAATTATTAATTATATCAACTTGTTATTATGCAATGCAGTCAAATTGTGTAGCTTCATTTTATTAACTTACTGTACATTTCATAGGCTTCTCAAATTTTTTTGGTCCAAATCTTGTGTAGGGAGAATCCCGTTTGCATATCTGGAGGATATTCATGGAAGATTTGTGAAGACATATGGCCGTTCTGTTCATACGGCTCTTGCTTACGCCATGAATGATGAATTTTCAAGGGTCCTGAGCCAACAAATGGAATATTATTCAAATGACCCAAATGCTGACAGGATAAATCGCATGAGAGGTGAAATGAGTCAGGTGAACTTCACTTGCTACTGGAAATTCAATAATTCAGTGGTTACTTGTTTCCACTTTCATTCATGCTGTCCTTCTGGAAGATCCTTTTTTGGAGATTGGGTTTTGGGGTTTTGCCTTGTCACTATTGTTTCATCCCATTCATGCTGATTTGTCATGAATGCTCTATGTTTGTAAATGATTGATGCTGATTAAGTTTTGGAGAACAAAGATTTAGTCTCAGGGATGGATTTAATTTTTATGTATGGTGCTTGCCACGTAGTTTCCTCACAACTTCCTTTGCTTGAATACTACTGGCATATCTGTAGCTGTAGTTGGAGCTGGTTTCAATGGGATGGTCTGGAAAGTTCCACATTTGATGCTCAAAGGCTACTGAAGGATAGTGAGATTAGCTTGTCAAAAGAATCAAGTGAAATCCACATCTAGGAGACAGGTAGGTCGTAGAGAATGGAAGTGGGAAAATAGTCAGTCTTCCGGGTTACGGCATTTGAATGTGATCTGGAGTAGAATCAGAGTGAAATAAGATCTTGACGTTCTTAAGCTGTTAAGAATTTGTGCTTTGAAATTGATTATAAAAAATAATTTGTACATTGAATGTTAGTCTCGCTTTCTTTTCTTTCTTTTTTATTCATAAAAATTTGCAACTATATTCAAGTATATATTTTGGAAATGTGCTGCAAATTTGTTCTTAGCGGGTTCATCTGGCACTACATGCTGTAGAACTTATCTATTTTCAAATTAGTCTTATGCAATAGTTGTGTTGATGTTTTGGGTCAGGCCATGACTGTTTTGGCATGAGAATGGTGCTTGTTAAACATGTGGGCTCCCTGCTGTTGTGAACAGCCAACTTTCGAGCATGACCATCCTTGTGCATGAAACCTTTTGCGTAGCTGTAATGCCTGGCAACTGCCCATCTGACCTTCCTTTACTTTTGCCTTTGGGGTATGTGCATGTGCATGTGAGTGGGGTAAATGTGATAGTGGGCTGGGGGGTGAGTGTTGGGTGTGACGGTATTGTTATGTGAGTGTTGTTAATGTCAGCCTTTGCCATGGGTGGTTCTAGAGCATGTGTAAAAGAGGAAGGCTGATGTCTTGTAGGCAGCCAATCCTAACCCATTAGCCAATCTACCAGTTAAAAGCTGTCCTGAAACTGATATAGGTTAAAATGATGATGATTGATGAAGAATGTAGAGTAGGAATCATAACCTGATTAAGAAGTGTGGGGCATCTTTGCCCCACCTAGGGCGTTGATTTAGTTTGGAAAAACATTGTGAATAAAATCCTCAACATCAATCACATTCAACTTTTGAGCTTCTATTTCTTTCATACATGTGCATTGTGTTAAGAAGCTGTCAACCAAATCCATTTCTTTGCAAGTGGGTCTGGAGTTCTATTTTATATATTTTCAGCACATGTGAGTGATGCCTTTACTCGTGATCTACCATATGCTGCCCATATTGAAGTATCTATATTATATCGACCTATATGGGTGCATCATATCTGCATTGCCTTGATATGATACATGATACGGGGCCATATTGATCCCATTTTCAAAAAAGAGAGAGAGCTGTATCTGCCCATATTGGGCCATATCGGCTAATGTCAGGCATATTGGCATCGACACGGGCTGATACGGACATAAAGGCGTGCATCATATCTGCATTGCCTTGATATGATACATGATACGGGGCCATATTGATCCCATTTAAAAAAAAGAGAGAGAGCCGTATCTACCCATATTGGGCCATATCGGCTAATGTCAGGCATATCGGCATCGACACGGGCTGATACGGACATAAAGGCTTAAATTTGATTCACCCCCCCCCCCCCCCCCACCAAAATTTCTTCTTCTTCTTTTTTCATTTAAACCATGGAGGAAGCTTATGAAGTCATTTTAGACTAGGTCTAGGCATGTTTTGGTATTATAACAAAATATTTGAGTGGGATTCGATGAATGGAAGTGGAATGGACCATTATGAGGAATCAGAAGAAAGGGTAAACCATCACCATTTTTGCATGTTCGAATCCTCTTTTTGTTGTATTTCAATATAATAGGCCCAAATTCACCAAATCATACTTGATTTCTGTTCAATTATGGCCCATTTGGTTGACTTTCAACAGGTTAAGCTGACAGACAACATTCGTATCAAAGAAAGGTCAGATACTCCATTACACACATGTCCATGTCCATGTCCAAAAAAAAAAAAAAAGATAGATTCTTGAATATCTCTCTCTCTCTCTCTCTCTCTCTCTCTCTCTCTCTCTCTCTCTCTCTCTCTCTCTCTCTCTCTCTTTTCTGATTTTTCCTTAATTATTTGGATTTAAAAAGATATTGACCGATACATACCAATACGGTCCACTACAGGCCAATACTGATACGTGATGCCCCTATTATATCGTTTTTAAGCTGGGCTGATATGCCCCCGTATATGTATCAAAACCATGATCTGCATTTTGGTCTTTCCTTGTGAGGGAGTACATTCTTTAGGGGATGTCTTGTGTATAGTTTCATGAAGTGTTAAGTAGCAGCAGATTCAGGTGTTGGAGCAGGTTAGTGTCACTACTAGAAGTTAGCAAGTATGTGAATATGTAGGAAGCAGGAGAGGGAGCAGCAGCGAGTGCTCATAGCCTAATTTGAAGCAGGAGTGGCACGTGGGTGGAAGTTTCATGATGTACTACCCTCATGTCGTCTAGGGAATTTGGAAGAAACAAAAAATGAAACATTCGTAGTGTCCGTTATTGTCAAAGTAGTCCGATCTGCAACTTTTTGATGTATTACATTTTATTCTGTAAAGGATTAATGACTAAATGAGGAGACAGAATTTCAGAACCGAATAACCACTTGTGTACCTTTTGACGGTAGTCGACTCATGAGTGCCTCCTTTGTAGGTTCTTTTCGTACTCCTTTTGTTTTGAGGTCCCTTTTCCTTCTCTAAATTCAATATTGCTCAACCATCCATGGATCTTCTAGTTCATAACTGAGACCTGAACAACTTCCTTTTTCTTCTAACGGGTTTCCTTCATGAAAGAATTAGTGAATCCATGGTATATTGTTGATCTACATTGGAACTTTCCCCTTGAATTCTGTGTAGTAGCAGCTCTGACAGTTATAGGCTTTTCTGTATTCATTCCGTTTAGTGATCCCAATCATCCTTAACCTTCTCAGGAAGAAAAAGAGAAAAAAAAGAAAAAGAAAATAAGTTCTAACAACTGATATGGACAATATTTGTCTGTTTACCAGGTGAGAGTGTTTGGCCTACTATTTTTATGGTTTTATGAGAAATGGATGGATCCTCAAGCTCTTGTTGGAATACTAATAAACATGTCTCGGCAACAAAATAAAACTAATGGTTTTCTCTACTGCTCTGTCTAAAGCTGTAACTTCACTTTGCGATTGTTTGCTACCTTAAGTCAAGAGTGTAGCTATTAAAGGGCTATCACTCAGCTGCTTCTCATATTATAACACATTACTGCCTGAAGGGAAGCACCAACATTGTTGGAATACTAATAAACATGTCTCGGCAACAAAATAAAACTAATGGTTTTCTCTACTGCTCTTTTTCTAAAGCTGTAACTTCGCTTTGTGATCGTTTGCTACCTCAAGTCAAGTTTATAGCTGCCAAGGGCTATCACTCAGCTGCTTCTCATATTATAACGCATTATTGCCCAAAGGGAAGCAGCAACATTGTCGACCTAGTTGCGGTTGCTAGATTGAGATGTTCAAGGTGTGGGGACTTTGACGGTATTGTAGGGTTGATGGGTGTAGTAGGGATTGAACCTACAATATCACTGGTACAAGTGTGGTAATCCTTCATCAACTTCCCTCCATAGTACCGTACGTAATCCTAGGGGAATTCGAATCTCTCCTTCCTACCAAAGAGAGATGTCTTGAACTACTAGATGATAGGGGCATACCTGTCTGATTGCCAGTTTATATATTTTTATCTTTCTTACTTTTTCCATGTGCCAACGACATTTCCTTTCTTTCTTGGTCAGTGACTTCTAATTGTATGGAAATCACCACCTTATTGTAATAGGTTTTACTTGGGGATTGGAAATCACTTGTGGAAAAGCGGGGATTGCCATGAGAAGGTTAACAAGGTTCATGAAGCTTCATATTGAGGATGTTAAGCCCAACTGATGAGGACATTGTGCACACACACGCCCGCACACCACCACCCCTACGCACGTACGTACGCAGAAGGAGGACCCCACCATCGATCTAGCTCGATGAAGACGTCCAGGGAGGGCCTCCTAGCTAGAAGACAAGTTTTGGTTCAGAAAAGTGAGCCCGATAGTCAAGAAAAGCCCATCATGGGATCTCATGATTGTGGCCCACTCGTCAGATTGATTTCATATTTTAGGTTTTGCTTATTGTTATTATTTAGAACATTGTGAACGCTTTAAATTTATTTGCTTGGTTTTTATTTTAGTTTACTTCATCGCCAAGTAATAGGTTGCGCACATGGTGCGAGTTTTAGGGTATAGGATTTTCCTTATAAATAGGCACCCCTTGTAGTTCTTTTGATTCATTGAAGTTAATAAAAAATTCCTGCTTTATTTTTCTGCTCTCTTCGTGAGTTGTGGAAGAATTCAAAAGTGGGTGCGAAGCCCTCCCTTTTCGAAGGGCTAACTACCGTGGTGCGAAGCCACATCGATCCCAATTCACCCCCATCTTCCATCATCTTTTTTTTCATCTTCCCCCACCATCCGTACTTCAAATTTGTCCTTTTGTTGTATCAGATTTCTTCATTACAGCAGGTTTCTAGATTTCGGCTTGCAGGCGAGCTGAAACTTTGGCGGAGCACCACGCACAAACTGTACATCGGATCGAGCTGAGATTTGGGGGTTTTGGAGTCCATCCTTGGCCGACCAGGGCTAAGGTGGCCTTTTTTTGAATAGTGGGCTCCACACACGTGCGGCCGGGATCACACGCATGTCCGTCTGGGCCATTGTTGCTATCCATACGCGGGATCATCTTTTGGCTCAGGTTTTTATCCTCTTTTATCCTCTCATAACCGTTTTTCATGAATCCTAACCCTAGATTACATGATCCCTAATTGATTTGCCCCTTTTTATCACCTTAGGGTTCCTTGAATTGAAATTAGGGAATCCCTTGGATTAGAGACTGATTTTTATGCATGAGTAGTTGATTTTATTTCCCTTTGACATCGTTTGGTTTATAATTTTTATTGGTCCACTCCTAGCTTGTGTCGGCTTGGACCCGTATAGATTTCCCTTTTTAATTGAATGTTTGGATTTTCATGTGGGACGTGGAATTTGTGTGATTGTTTCTGAATTGGTAGGATCTAAGCCTGAAATCTTGCATTTCATATTTAATTTTCCATATCCTGCATCAAATTTGGTATCAGAGCCTAGGGTTCTTGTAGGGGAATTCACCACATATATAGGGTTTAGTTTGTTTGAGTCCTTCATGCATTCAGTCCATCATATATAGCTAAATTTTAGTAACAGTGTGTAGTCTCCTTCATATAGTCTCGTAGGGTCATTTAGTTTTTAGATGCATATAGTTATCATAGCAGGTCCTTAGGTTGAGCAAGTCAGTGTATGCCCACATGTACGGGTCGCGGTTTCAGTTTGCACCCCACATTAAACATGGAGCAACTATAAGAAACAGTGGCCAAGTTAGCCTAGCAAGTTGAGTCCTTGAATAAGCATTTGGAATAACACATAGATAAACGCCTCGAAGAAATAGAGGCTTCCTTCAGGGCAAACCCCACCATTGGGGAGGATGCCCAATCTCAGGCACTTGGTCAGGAGATTAGACCAAGGAATGGAGGCGGCCAAGGAGCTGGTCATGGGCGCGTACCTATGCACCCACCCCGTGAGGGACATCATGATCAACTCCTCAAGGGAGTTAGGGTAGATGCCCCTACTTTTGATGGCCACTTAGACCCTAAAGTTTTTTTAGATTGGTTGGCGGATATGGACCACTATTTTGAGTGGTATGATATGTCGGATGCTCGACGAGTCCGATTCGCTAAGATGAAGCTTGTGGGTCAAGCAAAGAGGTTTTGGGCGACGGTTGAGTGAAAAAAAGAAAGCGAGGGAACTCCCAATAGTCCATTGGAGAGAAATGAAAGAAACGCTGAAAGAGAAGTACCTCCCTTTCTCTTATCGCATGCGGTTGATTGAGGAGTGACAGTCTCTTCGACAGGGTTCTATGAGTGTTGCTGACGATATTGAGAAATTCGAAGAGTACTCGACCTGCTGTGAGGTTGATGAGGACCCTTTTCTCACCCTTGCTCGTTTTAAAACGGGCCTCCGTCCTGACATTAGGAAAGAATTGCTCGCCAAAAACATAGACACTATCGAACAGTTGTACCAAGTAGTGTTAGATGTCGAGCAATACTTTAAAGCATCTGTGAGAAGGCGGTTTGACTTTCGCGAATCTGGTACTAAGGCCAACCCCTCTGGGGCTAAACCTAACACGGGATTCCAAAACAAACCTTCCCCTAATGTTCAGCCCAGACCTAAGGATAATAAGGGTAAAGAGATTGTTGGGTCTAGTTCACGTGGAAGTGGGGCCACTAGGTGTTTTAGGTGTCAGGGGTTTGGTCACTTTGCTCACCAGTGCGGCACGAGAGAGGGCACTAAAGTACTTATTGATGGGCAAGTAGAAGTAGTGCCCCTAGAGAGTGATAGTGAGGAGGAATATGAGCCAGTCGGAACCCCTAGTGATGAGGAAGAGGGAGTACAAGAGTCTGTGACCCTCACAATTGTGCGTTGCGCCTTGGCTCAAGCCAAGAACACTGATGACTGGCGCCGCAACACGATCTTCTACACTTATGCAAAATGTGGGGAAAAGAGCTGTAAGATGATCGTAGATAGTGGTAGTTGTGCCAACGTGGCATCAACTAGCACTGTGAGTCGTTTGGGCTTGAAGCTGGAAGCCCATCCTCAGCCCTATAGAGTCTCCTAGATTGATTAAACATCCATTCCAGTCTCACACCGCTGTCTTGTCCCTATTCAGTTCGGATCTTATAAAGACACAATTTGGTGTGATGTTATTCCTATGGATGTGGGCCATGTCATTCTGGGTAGGCCGTGGCTCTATGATAGGGATGTTACCATATTTGGTCGTTCAAATGTGTGTACATTCTGGTTTAAGGGCAAGAAGGTCAGCTAAATCCTCTGCCACCCAAGAATACAACTGGAAAAGAGTTCACCACACAGAGTGGTGTGAGCGGCCCAAAAGAAGTGAAGTCGAAGTCTAAGTCCAAACTGCTCCATATTTTGAATGCTAAAGACTTTGAGTGAGAGACGGATGCGGACTCGATGATATACGCCTTTGTGACTAGGGAGAGTGTACCAGAGACTAGCGTAGAGTTACCCACTGAGGCCATTCAGGTAGTACATGAGTTTCGTGATGTTTTTCCTGATGATTTACCGAATAAGCTTCCCCCTATGAGGGATATACAGCATGCCATTGATTTAATCCCTGGGGCAACTCTACCAAACCTCCCACATTACAGAATGAACCCGAAGGAGCACGCTGAGTTGAAGAGGTAGATTGATGAACTCCTAGAGAAGGGTTTCATTCGAGAGAGCATGAGTCCGTGTGCCGTGCCCGCCCTTCTTACACCTAAGAAGGATGACACATGGAGGATGTGTTGATAGTAGGGCCATCAACAAAATCACAATCAAGTATCGATTTCCCATACCGCGTCTTGATGACATGCTAGATATGATGGCTAATGCTACTCTCTTCTCAAAAATCGACCTCAAAAGTGGGTATCACCAAATCCGTATACGCCCTGGTGATGAGTGGAAGACGGCCTTCAAGACAAAGGATGGGCTATATGAGTGGCTAGTTATGCCTTTTGGGTTAACTAATGCCCCAACCACTTAAATGCGTGTGATGACCCAAGTGTTGAGACCTTTCATGGGTAAGTTCCTGGTCGTATACTTTGATGATATCTTGATTTATAGCATGACTAAGGAGCAACACCTCAACCATTTAAGGCAGGTTTGTGGGATCCTTAGGGCCGAGAAGTTGTACGCCAACCTAAAGAAGTGCGCGTTCTTGTCTAGTAGTGTGATCTTCTTAAGTTTTATTGTATCAGCTGAGTGCGTATCGGCGGATCCCAAGAAGGTCAAGGCCATCGTTAATTGGCCTGAACCCGGCAATATTCATGAGGTGCGCAGCTTTCATGGCTTAGCCACTTTTTATAGGCGGTTCATTCGAGGCTTCAGTTCCATTGTGGCTCCCATCATGGACTGCATAAAAAAGGGAGTTTCAATGGACAAAGGCCGCCTCGAAGGCCTTCAAGGAGATAAAGGTCAAGATGACTGAAGCTCTAGTCACGCGATTTTCAGATTTTTCAAAAGCTTTTGAAGTCGCATGTGACGCGTCAGGAGTCGGCATAGGAGGACTACTTAGCTAGGAAGGGCACCCTGTCGCCTTTTTTAGTGAGAAACTGAATGAGGCGAAGCAAAAATATTCCACCTATGACAAGGAATTCTACGCGGTAGTGCAATCACTACGCCATTGACGACATTACCTGTTACCGCAAGAATTCATCTTGTTCTCAGATCATGAGGCCTTAAGATACTTGAACTCTCAAAAGAAATTAAGCCCCAAGCATGCTAAGTGGGTTCAATTCCTTCAAGAGTACACTTTTGTGCTCAAGCATAAGGCCGGTGTAGAGAATAAGCCTGCCGACGTGTTGAGTCACATTACTCAACTCTATGAACGTTGAAGTTACGGGCCTTGAGTGCATCAAAGAAGAGTATTCTGAGTGTCCAGATTTTGGGGTTGTGTATATGTCTTTATTAGAGAGTCCGTCAGGAGCTAACGGTGAATATTTGATTTTGGACGGATATTTGTTTAGGAGTGACCGCTTGTGCATACCACACACCTCCCTTCGCGATTTTCTTGTCTGGGAGTTACATTCGGGGGGGGGGGTTGGAGGTCATTTCGGTCGTGACAAGACCATTGCCTTAGTGGAGGATAGATTTCATTGGCCAAGCCCCAAGCGGGATGTGGCCAAAATTATAAGGCAATGCCGTACTCGTCAACTGGCAAAGCAGAGGAAACAGAATACAGGATTATATACACCTTTGCCAGTCCCATTCATCCCTTGGCAGGACATCAGTATGGACTTCATGCTTGGACTTCCCAAGACTATTCGAAAGCATGACTCCATATTCGTTGTCGTGGACCATTTCTCTAAAATGGCCCACTTCATTCCTTGTTCTAAGACCTTCGACACCTCTCATGTTGCCAAACTGTTCTTTACTGAGGTTGTTAAACTGCATGGGTTACCAAAAACCATAATGTCTGACCGTGACGTGAGATTCATGAGTTACTTTTGGAAGACACTATGACACATGATGAATAATAGGCTCCAGTTTTCTTCTGCCTACCGCCCTCAGACCGATGGCCAGACTGAGGTGGTTAATAGGAGCCTAGGGAGTTTACTTCGATGTTTAGTGGGGGAGCATATCAGGACATGGGACGCCGTACTACCCATAGCCGAGTTTGCATACAATAGTTCTGTCAATAGGTCCACAGGTCTAAGTCCTTTTGAAGTCGTTACTGGTTATAAGCCTAGGAAACCTATTGATCTTATCCTCATGTCATTGTCCCATAGGCCATCAGAGTCTGCAGAGTCTTTTGCGCATCACATACATTCATTGCATCAAGAAATCAGTTGAAAGATCACTACTAGTAATGAGCATTACAAATTTTCTGCAGACCTACATAGACGTTTCAAAGAGTTCAATATTGGGGACTCTGTGATGGTTTGTAACAGGCCCGAGGGGTACCCTCCAGGGGCCGTTCGTAAGTTTACGCGCGTAGCGCTGGGCCCTTTAAAATTATAAAACGAAACGGTCTCAATGCGTATGAGGTAGATCTTCCACCTTCCATGGGAATTAGTTCCACATTCAATGTGGAGGATCTAGTTGCTTTCCAGGGACCCATTGATACTTTGTCCGGCCCTTCGCCCACCCATCCTGATGTCCCAACCTTACCCTTTGATCCATGGCCTCTTTCCGACCTTTCATCCCAGCCTCTGCCTCCCATACTTAGCCTTCACACACTTAGAGAGGAAATAGAGGATATCCTGGACCATGAGATAATTTCCACGTCGGATGGCGGGTTTCAGAAATACCTAGTTAAATGGAAGTCACGCCCAGCTTCGGACAGCGCGTGACTCATTGAGGAGGAGCTTTAGAGACTTGATCCCGACATTCTAGAGCGGTTCAGGAGTTTTATTTCGCCAGTGGTGAAATCTTCGCTGCCGGGGAGAGTTGATGAGGACATCGTGCACGCACGCCCGTACACCACCACTCCTATGCACGTATGTACGCAGAAGGAGGACCCCACCATCGATCTGGCTCGATGACGACGTTCAGGGAGGGCCTCCTAGCTAGAAGACAAGTTTTGGTTCAGAAAAGTGGGCCCGATAGTCAAGAAAAGCCCATCATGGGATCTCATGATTGTGGCCCACTCGTCGGATTGATTTCATATTTTAGGTTTTGCTTATTGTTATTATTTAGAACATTGTGAACGCTTTAGATTTCTCTGCTTGGTTTTTATTTTAGTTTACTTCATCGCCAAGTAATCGGTTGCGCACATGGTGCGAGTTTTAGGGTATAGGATTTTCTCTATAAATAGGCACCCCTTGTAGTTCTTTTGATTCATTGAAGTTAATAAAAAATTCCTGCTTTATTTTTCTGCTCTCTTCGTGAGTTGTGGAAGAATTCAAAAGTGGGTGCGAAGCCCTCCCTTTTCGAAGGGCTAACTACCGTGGTGCGAAGCCACATCGATCCCAATTCACCCCCATCTTCCATCATATATATTTTTTTTCATTTTCCCCCACCATCCGTACTTCAAATTTGTCCTTTTGTTGCATCAGATTTCTTTATTACAGCAGGTTTCTAGATTTTGGCCCGCAGGCGAGCTGAAACTTCGGCGGAGCACCACGCACAAACCGTATATCGGATCAAGCTGAGATTTGGGGGTTTTGGAGTCCATCCCTGGCCGAACAGGGCCAAGGTGGCCTTTTTCTGAATAGTGGGCCCCACACATGTGCGGCCGGGATCACACACACGTCCGTCTGGGCCATTGTTGTTGTCCACACGCGGGATTATCTTTTGGCTCAAGTTTTTATCATCTTTTATCCTCTCATAGCCGTTTTTCATGAATCCTAACTCTAGATTACATGATCCCTAATTGATTTGCCCATTTTTATCACCTTAGGGTTCCTTGAATTGAAATTAGGGAATCCCTTGGATTAGGGACTGATTTTTATGCATGAGTAGCTGATTTTATTTCCCTTTGACATCGTTTGGTTTATAATTTTTATTGGTCTAGTCCTAGCCTGCGTTGACTTGGACCCGCATAGATTCCCCTTTTTAATTGAATGTTTAGATTTTTATGTAGGACGTGGAATTTGTGTGATTGTTTCTGAATTGGTAGGATCTAAGCCTGAAATCTTGCATATCATATTTAATTTTCCATGTCCTACATCACCAACTTTGACGGGAAATCCCTTAATAACTTTGAGCCCGTTTAAACATGGCAGAGCAGTTGGGGATGACGGAATAATCAAAATTGCCAGAAGGCACTAACAAGCCAGAGGTGCAAGAACTATTAGAGGGACATTCTTCTATTTGTTTTTGGTCCATTTTAGTGGAAGGCGACTCTTTTAACATTGTTAGATGTCTTAGTCGGCAGAAATTGAGGCCATGGAAATCACACGATGTGTTAAGAGAGAAACTTGATGGTGTGCTTGCCTCAATGCTTCCTTCTATCATTTCCATCAAGGGTTAATGGGATTGTGTATTTATTAACCAATAACGACGGCAATTGATGTGTACTGGGGCCTCTATCTGGCCTGTGTGTATGTGTGTGTGTACATTTTCGTTATTTTGTAACTTGATAGACGAAGTGGATTTTACATAGACAACATGGTGGGCCCCACAAAGCTTGGGTGTTTTATGCACTATGTATAACATGTGTTGCAGGGAATTCCCGTCCAAAGGCACGGGCTGGTATTTGGGGCTTTTCTTGGTGTGATTCAATACTCTAGCAGTGTATGAGAATTGATACTCAGGCACTTAAATTTTTTACACATGGGATGTCTTAACTCAAATTAAACTGACTAAATTTTAGAACATACTACTGCAAAATCACAATCTCAAGATTAAATTGGTTGAATAATGCCAACCTTTGATATGTGGACACATTTTGTGTTCCTAGCATTGTGTGTTTATATTCCATCCAACCCATTCATCATTTGAGCGTCATCACAATGAATGGACATTCTAAAACTTAGCCTGATAAAAAACTTAGGCAAGCCAAACCATATGAACTTTTAGAGGCTGTAGGTGTGGTTTACTTTGTACTGTGGCCCACTTGACTATTAAATCCCTCTTATTTTCAATATTCACGGTGAACATGAGAAGGTTATCTTGATGGATGGAGTGGATGTCACACCTGCCATGCAGTGGGCCACATAAAGATCGCATGTTGTACCATCTGTGTGTAGAACTTGTGTTGGGAAGATTTACCTACATGAGGAGAGAGAGGAAAGGGGAGAAAATAAAGAGAAAAATCTTCAAAAATCTTGAATTTTATTTTATTTTCTTAAAGAGGAGCTCCCTTGTAGCCCTTGTCAAACTTTGTTTCCCTTCTAGTATTAGATAATTAAAACCCTCTATTGTATTCTCTCTCCTAGTCTCTAGCAAAGTGTTTGGTATTACCTAGGGTTCTGTATATTGCTTATTCATTCTTTCTTATTTGATTAATCATCATGCAAGAAATTTAGTACAAACTCAAAAGATCCTGCTACCCGATAGTTTATTTATTTATTTTTAAATATGTTACTTTAGGTGTGTATATATATATTTAGTACACACTCAAAAGATCTCAAAAGATCCTGCCACTCAATAGTTTATTTATTTTTTTAAATATGCACACACACACACACACACACACACACACACACACACACACATATTCACATCTTTTTCTTCTTCTTCTCGTTTTTTCCTTTTCTTTTACTAATAGTTGTGTGATTTTGCAGGTGCGAAATGTAATGATAGAAAATATCGATAAAGTTTTAGAAAGAGGGGATCGGTTGGAATTGCTTGTTGATAAAACTGCAAATATGCAAGGAAATACATTTCGATTCAGAAAGCAAGCTCGCCGTTTCAAGAACACTGTCTGGTGGAGAAATGTCAAGCTCACGTGTGTGCTCTTAATCCCAACGATTTAGAATCATGTGTTTGATTGTACTTATTAGTTGAATGTGTGCTGAATCTTTTATAATTTGTGCTCACACATACACGTGCGCCCGCGCACATACACATGTAATATGGTTACTGTTTATTATTTCAGCATTCCTTGCTTTTGTAAGTTGAAACCAATCATCTGAACGAGTTAACAATAACTGTAAAACATGATATTGTGAGTGTGATGGGGACATCACGCGCACACGCACACTCATGCTGCCCTCCTATGCACGTACGCCAGAAGGAGGCCCCCACCGTTGATCTGGATCGATGACGATGTCCAGGGAGGGCCTCCTAGCTAGAAGACGAAGTTTTGATTCAAAAGAGTGGGCCCGTCAGTCAAGAAAAGCCCATCATGGGATCTCATGATCGTGGCCCACTAGTCAGATTGATTTCATATTTTAGGTTTTGCTTATTAATGTTATTTAGAACATCATGGACGCTTTAGATTTCTTTGATTAGTTTTTATTTTGGTTTATTTCATCACCAAGTAATAAGTTGCGCACATGGCGTGAGTTTTGGGGTATAGAGTTTTCTTATAAATAGACACCCCTTGTAGCTTTTTTTTTAATTCATTGAAGACTAATAAAAATTTTGCGTTTTCCTACTCTCTGAGTTGTGAAGCTTAATTGGGTGCGAAGCCCTCCCTTCATCAAAGGGTTAACTACCGTGGTGGGAAGCCATATCTATCTCGATTCGCCCTCATTCATCGCCATCTCTACTACCCATCTTCTACCATCCCTTCTTCTCATCTCACCCCATCATCTACACTTCGAATCAATCATCTATTGCAGCATTTCTCCTCCTCACAGCAGAATTTCAGAATCTGGCCCTACAGGAGGGCTGAAACTTCAGCGGCACACTACGCACAAACCGTACGTCGGATCGAGCTAAGATTTGGGGGTTTTGGAGTACATCTTTGGCCGACCAGGGCCAAGGTGGCCTTTTTTTGAATAGTGGGCCCCACACACGTGCGGCCGAGATCACACGCATGTGCGTCTGGGCCATTGTTATTGTCCACGCGTGCGGTACTTCTCTAGTTCGTCTTTCTCTTTTCTTTCACTCTGCTTTCATCCAAAATCCCTAAACCTAACCCTAAATTACTTAAATCTCCAATTTTATGCCCCTTTTCTTACCCTAGGGTTCCTTAATTTGAAATTGGTGAATCCCTTAGATTAGAGACTAATTACTATGCATGTGTGGATGATTACTTCTTATCTTTGAGTATTGTTTGGTTCATAATTTTTATTGATACAGCCTTATCATGTGTAGGCCTGGACCCGCATAGATTCCCCTTAATTGAATGTTTGGACTTTCATGTGGGATATGGAATTTGTGTAATTGTTTCTGAACTAACGTGATCTTAACCCTGAAATCTCGCATATCATATTTAATTCTCATGTCCTGCATCAAATTTGGTATCAGAGCCTAGGGTTCTTGTAGGGGAATTCATTACATGTTTAGGGTTTGGTTGTTTATGTCCATACGCATCAATTCTCATCATATATGGCTGTTTAGAGATCCATAAACCCTGACATAAGCTGCTGAAATTTTCTGTTATCCCCTTATTTGAATTATTTTAGAACTTAGTTTTTAGAAACTTTCCTTTTTTGTTTTTTTTAGAAACTTTCTTAATCTCTTTTTAGAAACTAATTTCCTTTCCTTTTTCTTTTTTAGAAATTAGTTTACTTTCCTTTTTTCTTTTTTAGAAACTTACTTTCTATTTTTAGAAGCTTTCCTTTTTCTTTTTCTTTAGAAACTAGGTTGTTTTTTTTAGAAACTTTTCTAATTTGTTTTTTTCTTTTTTTAGAAGCTTTCCTAATTTGTTTCTTTAGAAACTTTCCTTTTTCGTTTTTAAAAACTAGGTTGCTTTTCTTTAGAAACTTTCCTAATTTGTTTTTTTTTTTAGAAACTTTCCTTTTTCATTTTTAGAAACTAGGTTGCTTTATATATATATATATATATATATATATATATATATATATATATATATATATATATATATAAATCTTATATTTTGACAACTATATTGCTGAATTTTAGTTGGCACCCTACACTAAACATGGAACAATTGCAAGAGTCACTAAACAAGCTGTCCCAAAAGTTGGAGTTTATGATTAAGCGCTTGGAAATTGACCAATGCTTTGAACAGCTTGATGTACCCATTACCCGACTAAAGACCATCGCCAAGACAAACCCCACCATTTGGGTGGATGTCCAATCTCAGGCAGGTGGACTGAAGGATAAACAAATGAATGGAGTTGGTCAAGGAATCAATTATGGGTGTGCACCCGTGCACCCATCCCATGAGAGACATCATGACTACTATTTTGAGGGGTATAACATGTGCGGCCTTGTGGCTGGAGAGAGTGCACCAGAGGCTAGTATAGATTTACCCACTGAGGTCATTCCAGTAATGGATGAGTTACGTGATGTCTTTTCTGATAATTTACCGGATGAGTCTCCCCTAGGAGGGATATAGAGCACACAAGAACATGGGACGCCGTAATACATACAGCCGAGTTTGTGTTTAATAGTTCTGTCGATAGGTCCACAGGTCGCAGTCCTTATGAAGTCGTTACTGGTTATAAACCTAAGAAACCTATTGATCTTGTCCCTATGTCACTGTCCCATAGGCTGTCAGAGCTTGCAGAGTCTTTTGCGTATCACATTCATTCATGACATCAAGAAATCAGGCGGAAGATCACTACTAGTAATGAATATTACATTTTTTTTGCAAACCAACATAAACGTTTCAAAGAATTCAATATTGGGGACTCCGTGATGGTCCGCATTTGGCCCGAGCGGTACCTTCTGGGAGCCGTTCGTAAGTTACACGCGCGTAGCACTGGACCATTCAAAATTATAAAACGAAACGGTCTCAATGCATATGAGGTAGATCTTCCACCTTCTATGGGAATTAGTTCCACATTCAACGTGGAGGATCTAGTTACTTTTCAGGGGATTATGATACTTGGTCTGGCCCTTCCCCTACCCGTCCTCATTCCCCATATTTATCCCTTGAACCATGGCCCCTTCTCGACCCATTTTCCCAGCCTCTACCTCCCATACCCACTCTTCCTGACCTTTCTTTCCAGCCTCTACCTCCCATACCTACCCTTCCCGACCCATTTTCCCAGCCTCTACGTCTCATACCTACCCGTCCCATCCCATTTTCTCAGCCTCTATCTCCCATACCTACCCGTTCCGACCCATTTTCCCAGCCTCTACGTCCCATACCTATCCTTCCCAACCCATTTTCCCAACCTCTACCTCTCATACCTACCTGTCCTGACTCATCTTCCCAGCCTCTACCTCCCATACCTATGCTTCCCGACTCATTTTCCCAGCCTCTACCTCCCATACCTAACCTTCAGACACCCAAAAGGGAAATAGAGGATATCCTGGACCATCAGATAGTTTCAACGTCGGACGGCGGGTTTCAAAAGTACCTGGTTAAATAGAAGTCACGCCCAGCTTCAGAGAGCACATGGCTCACTGAGGAGGAGCTTCAGAAACTTAATCCTGACATCCTGAAGCGGTTCAGGAGTTTTATTTCGCTAGTGGCAAAATCTTCGCAGTTGTGGAGAATTGATGGGGACATCACGCGCACACGCGCACTTACGCCGCCCCCCTACACACTTACACCAGAAGGAGGGCCTCACCGTCGATTTGGATCGATGACGACGTCAGGGAGGGCCTCCTAGGTAGAAGACGAAGTTTGATTCAAAAGAGTGGGCCCGTCAGTCAAGAAAAGCCCATCATGGGATCTTATGATCGTGGCTCACTAGTCAGATTGATTTCATATTTTAGGTTTTGCTTATTAATGTTATTTAGAACATCATGGACGCTTTAGATTTCTTTGATTAGTTTTTATTTTGGTTTACTTCATCACCAAGTAATAGGTTGCGCACATGGCGCGAGTTTTAGGGTATATGGTTTTCTTATAAATAGGCACCCCTTGTAGCTTTTTTTTTTTTTTTTTTTTCATTCATTAAAGATTAATAAAAATTCTGCATTTTCTTACTCTCTGAGTTGTAAAGCCTAATTGGGTGCGAAACCCTCCCTTCATCGTAGGGTTAACTACTGTGGTGCGAAGCCATATCTATCCCAATTCGCCCCCATCCATTGCCTTCTCTACTACCCATCTTCTGCCATCCCTTCTTCTCATCTCACCCCATCATCTACACTTCGAATCAATCATCCATTGCAGCAATTCTCCTCCCCACAGCAGAATATCAAAATCTGGCCGTACAGGAGGGCTGAAACTTTGGTGGAGCACCACGCACAAACTGTACATTGGATCGAGCTGAGATTTGGGGGTTTTGGAGTCCATCCCTCGCTGACCATGGCCAAGGTGGCCTTTTTCTGAATAGTGGGCCCCACACACGTGTGGGTGAGATCACACTCATGTGCGTCTGGGCCATTGTTGTTGTCCACGCGTGCGGTAGTTCTCTGGTTCGTCTCTCCCATCTTTCACTCCTCTTTTACCCAAAATCCCTAAACCTAACCCTAAATTACTCAAATCTCCAATTTTATGCCCCTTTTCTTACCCTAGGGTTCCTTGATTTGAAATTGGTGAATCCCTTGGATTAAAGACTGATTACTATGCATGTGTGGATGATTATTTCTTATCTTTGAGTATCGTTTGGTTCATAATTTTTATTGATCCAGCCCTATCATGTGTAGGCCTGGACCCGCATAGATTCCCCTTAAATGAATGTTTGGAGTTTCATGTGGGATATGGAATTTGTGTAATTGTTTCTGAACTAACGTAATCTTAAGCCTGAAATCTCGCATATCATATTTAATTCTCATGTCTTGCATCAGAGGGGGTGAAATTTGGAGTTTTATGTGATCGTTGCGTATCGCTCAAATAGACGGAAATTTATAGGATGGCTTTGAAGCCATGCTTTTTGGATAGAATGTTAGGTAGTTAAGGAACAATATGTTCATAGGATGAGTGTAGCTGAAATGAGGATGTTGAGATGGGTGAGTGGCAAGATGAGGAAGGATAGAATTAGAATTGAATGCATTCGAAGGAGATTAAGAGTAACACTTGTAGGTAATAAGATGAGGGAAAGTAGACTTAGATAGTTTGGTCATGTGTGATGGAGACCAAGCACTATGCCGATTAGGAGTGAATTGGTACAAGTTAAAACTTAAAAGGCATTAAAGGGCAAGGGATTTGTGCAACAAGACCGCGCAATAGGATCTGCTTGCATGATTGCGCAACTGAGGTCCCAAATGACCTATGCACCATGCGACTTCCGCAGATTCGTCATGGATTATAAATTCTATATGCATCTCATGCATACCAGCGTGAAGCAAGGGTTTCAAACCCACACAACTTTTCTGTCATTGTGACGGATACTCTAGGAGCCGAAATGCTGTTGAAATCATTGTTGAATTACTTTCAATTACATTAATTAAATGTACTTTATTTTAGAATCAAGGGCAATGTGAGGAATGTAATAAGAATTCTAATTAATGAAATAAAATGATGGTGAGTATTCTTTGATTGAATTTCTTTTCTTATTATTGAATATAGATATTCCAATATTCGAAACACGTTTTTGATTGAAACAGACCCGCTACCTGAGAATGGAGAGGTGGGGGTGGCTAGAGTGCATATTAGAAGAAAGAAAGGCCAATGTGATTTGATAGTAGTGATGATGATCATCGGCGACAAAAATGTGACTATGTGGGTGCAATGAGAAATGGAGGAGTTCAACTAAGATTGGGGGCTTTTTGGAGGATGTGGGAGGTTGGAGAAGAGGTGAGGAACCATGGTTTCCGACGAGGTGCTATTGAAGGAGTACCCTCTCAGTGTTCCATTGGCCTTTTGGAATATTCTGTCGACGTGTGTGCTATTCGGAGTGGAAGACGGAGGGTTGGTGAAGCAGGAGAGCTCTTGGGGGTGACGTGTGGTGGGAGTACAATCCCGATCGCACTCTGCCCAAAACCGCGTTTTCGAAGTTGGTTCGGAGCTCGAACTTCGATTGAGGCTACAACACGACACTGAAGTAGATCCCCTTGGTTATGATCCGAACGACATGCATCATCTCCGATTGGTAGAGGATGACACAACTGTCCATCTGTAGCTAGCACAGAAATTGATGATGAAGGCACATCTGATGCAGACACTTGGCAAAGCGACGACAACATATTTGCTGGTGCGAAGTTCAGTGTGGAAGCGCAGGCGCTGAGTGATTTGGGACCCAATCTCAAATCGTTGTCATGTGCGAGAAAGTGGACCGTGCATTCGAAATGATGAAACTTCCTCACATAGGTTCTAGAACTTCAAATGTGTGGATTGGTCTCAACCTTTTTATATCAGCGAAGACCGTTTTTCCTGGCCTTGAAGGCTATTTCATCTCTGGAGGTGCCAGGAGAGTGGTTAGGGCTCATAGAGAACTCTATGCTGGTGCCAGTTCTCAAGCTTTTGTCCCAAACCAGCTCGAAGATGGTTTGATCTTCACCTCAGGAGGCTACAAAGAAATTAGTGGTTCAATTGAAACAGTGTTGCGGGAAGAGAAAGACACAGGAGCTGGAAGGATGCTGATGGAACTACAATCACAACAAATTGATTCTTTAGAAGACGCCATTCTAGCCACTCCGCTTTGCGTAGAAAAGGTCAGAGAAGATGCGACATCAGTTTGTTTGTTAGATAGCAAAAGGCTATAGTTAATTTCTACGAATCGTGCAAGCAAAGGGGTTATCTCGGAGTAGTTCCTATGGACTAAAGACATCTTGGTCCAAGTGGAGAGAGCCAATGAATTTGGAATGCTCCATAAACTACAAGACTACTACGAAAGAAAGTGGGGTTAAAAGGGCAAGGCCGGGAAGAGGTTGTGATCAATGATCATTCTTTTTTGGAACGTGCATGGCCTCGGGAATAGTGTTAAGAGGGCTCAGGTGAAGAAGATGTGTAAGAAGTCGAAGGCTGATATTATCACAAATTAGCAGACCAAACTGCAGGTTGTTGACAAAGGTATGATACTCTATCTAGGGAATAAAAAATGTTGATTGGGTCTTCGTTGAGGCTTTAGGAGCTAGGGGTATCCTAGTTGCTTGGAAAACTGATGTGTGGCAAATGATAAATGTCATTCTTGGTTTGTTTTCTGTCTGTGTTGATCCATGATTCTACATCAGGGTTCTAGTGGGCTTTTTCTGTGGTGTATGGTTCGTGTAGGAGTAATTTGTAGGATCAATTCTGGTCAGAGACAGAAGTGGTCGGATCCCTAGTGTGTTGGCGGGGACTTCAACGTTGTCGTTTTTCCTACGAGAAGTCGAATGGTGGGCGAATGACCATGTTGATGGCTCGATTCGCAGATTGGGTTGGTAGACATGACCTATGAGATCTTCCTTTGGGGGGAGCCATGTTCACTTGGTCAAATGGCAGGGAGAATCCCACGATGTCAAGACTGGGCAGATTTTTGGTCTCGATTGATTGGATCGATAGGTTTCCATTAGACATTCAACGGGGCCTCCCAAGAGTTACGCAATGTTGTCACACCGCATATGCGATTCTATGTGATTACATATGCTTGTGCGCATATGCGATTGAGTTGCATATTTTTATTTATTTATTTTTAATGAAAACAAAAATGAAAAAAAAAAGGTAGAAAATTGAAAAAAAAAAACATAGAAAAATATAAGAATTGAGGAGAAACTTCCCTAAGATAATAGGTAACTAATATAGTAATTTTACATATATAAATTAGTTTAACTTGTTAGAAAAATGAATGAAGTACATCAAATTCAACATTCAACACTATAGTTAAGTAACAAAACAATCAATAAGCTATTTATTGTACAAATACAAATTTGAAGTTACATCTTAATGTTTATTATCTATACACTATAACACTAACACTACTTACAAGCTACAAGTTACAACTTAGTTACACTACAATAAGTAACAACTTAGTTATACTACTATAAATTACAACTTAGTTACACTAACACTAAGTTACATTCAACAATATAGTTACACAACTCACAGTTACAAGTCACACTACTTGCTAAAGTTGGAGTTTTTGTAAAAAAAAAAAAGAGCCACCGGTTGGCAGATATGTGATCACATACATCGCATATGTGATCGCATATCCTCACACATTTAGCTTATGGGATCGCATATGCACTGCGATCACATATGCCATCATGGCATATGCGATATGCATATGGGAATTCGCATATGCGGTCGCATTTAACAACATTTACGTCAGATCATTGCCCCATCCTTCTTGAAGTTGCTGAAGACAGTTAGGGTGGTCTTCCTTCATGATTGATGGATTCGTAGGGTTCAAAATTTTTCAAAAGCTAAAGATGTTAAAAGAGAAGCTTAGAGAGTGGAAGAAAGAGGTTTTTGGTACGAGGGAGGAGGAATTTGATAATATGGAAGAGCAAATTCACACCCTTGACTTGCTAGAAGAGGAGGGAAGGTTGACCCCTGAAGAAAGATAGAAAAGGGTTGATCTTTCTATTGCCTACGCTAGGCGGGCCAAGGAGGAAATTGAGTGGCGGCAAAGGTCGAGGGCGGGGCGTGGCTGAAAGCAGGAGATAAATAAATATATATATATATATATATATATATATATATATATATATATATATATATATATATATATATATATATATATATATATATATTTTGCACAAGACAATCTTGATACCAAGGAGTACCTACATGGGGCAATTCATGCCCATGATAATGATTTGTGGAGGCATTCTTAGTGTGCTATTGTGTCCTTTTACAAGGCCTTGTTATCGGAAGAGAAGTGGGTAGACCGATGCTAGACTACTTGGAATTCAAGATGTTATCCCCTGAGGTTGCGATTGAGTTGGAAAATCGTTCAACGAAGAAGAGATGAAGGCGACTATTGGATCTATGTGCGGGGAAAAGGCACCAGGCCTAGATGGATTCCCAATCATTTTTTTTTTTTCAAAAGTTTTGGCACATCCTTAAGAAGGACATCATGGATTTCGTTGCCGAATTTTGGGAAAGGAGTCAATCTATCTAGCGAGTTGAGTGCTACATTTATTGCTCTAATTCCCAAATTTCAAGTGACAGAACAATTGAAGGATTTCAGGCCGATTAGTTTAATTGGAAGCCCATGCAAGATATTGGCTAAGAAACCTGCTTCCAAGTTGAGGTAAGCTCTCTCTTATGTTATTTCTGAGAATCAGGGGGCTTTTGTGGTAGGAAGATAGATTTTAGATGACGGTTTTGTAGCCCATGAATGCATTAATTTAAGATATAGGGACATGGATGCAGGTCTAGTGTGTAAATTGGATCTTGAAAAGGCGTATGATCACGTTAATTAGGACTTCCTCAACTACATGTTGGGGTGGTTGGGATTTGGTATGAAACGGAGGGGATGGATCAAGGTATGCGTTATGTCCACGCCTTTTTCCCTTTTGGTTAATGATGCGTCAGAATGTTTTTCAAAGCTTCACGTGGCTTGAGGCAGGGAGATCTATTATTGCCCTATTTATTTGTGGTGGTAGGGGAAGCCCTTAACAACATGCTTTTAGAGGTGCTGTGAATGGCTTGTTCAAGGGGTTTAATATTCTTAGGGTTAGTAGGCAGATCACTCATCTGCAATATGCGGATGACACGCTGCTCTTTTGTGAAGTGAAGGAGGAGTTGGTGGATAACCTTCGGAAAATTCTGGTGTGTTTTGAAGCAGCTTTGGGTTTAACGTGGCAAAGTCCGAAATGCTTGGAGTGCACGTTGAAGGGGAAGAGTTAAATCGGTATGCTATTGTCTTTGGTTGTAGGACTGGTGCTTTTCCTTCCTCAAATTTGGGGCTTCCATTGTGTATAAGGAAACCTGCAAAGCATCCATGGAATTAGGTGATTAAAAGAATCGAGCAGAAGCTGGCTTCGTGGAACTGCCGCTATTTTTCTTTGGGAGGTCAACTTACTATGTTTAAGTGAGCTTTTTCTAATATGCAGGTTTATTTCTTGTCTTTATTTAAATGCCCTAAAGCAGTGTTGGACAGGTTGGATAAATTGAGGTGGAGTTTCTTTTAGTCTGGAGCTAGCAATAAAAGGAAGTTCCATCTTCTCAAGTGGGATGAGGTCTGTGAGCCAGGGGTGCTGGTTTAAAGCCGTTGGGTGCTATGAACACAATGCTGCTTGGGATATGGATATGGTGCTTTGGGTTGGAAGAAGGGAGGCTTTGGAGACAGGTGATAGCGGGTAAGTATAGTACGTAAGAGGGCAGGTGGCTCGTGAGGAGGGTTTCTCTTTACAGAGCGTCGACAGTTTGTAAAGCGATAACAAAGATTAGGCAATATTCAGAGGGTGGGGTTCGTCCTCTGATGATGGGTTATGCCTTTGCCTTCCGCACGAAAGGACTTTTCAATACAATTAAAACGAAATGGAAAAGAGATCCTTACAGTCGAACGCGAAGAACAGCTGAGGAACACCTTTCCGATGGATGAATGGAGTCTAGCGTGTGAGTGTAGACTCGAATTACAGCTAAAAGTTACTAGCTACTAGGTTACTCCTACGGATTATACTAAGGAACATAAATCAACAGGCTTGGAAAGTAAAGATTACACTAAGAAGTGTAATTTGCTTAACAAGGAAATTAATAGATTACACTAATGAATGTAAATCGATAGGATAATTTGAAAGATAAATTAGGTTTGTTTAGGTTGGTGTGAGACCCCTTCCTTTGTAGCTTTGATCCAGCTATTCTGAATCTTTCCCACATTCTGACAGTTACCATAACCTCCAGTCTTGAATTCCTTTGCTTTTCCCTTTGCCACTTGTCCTATAACCATTTAGAATGACTGCCTTCTGGAGACTTCCTTGTCACTTGTCCCGGTAATTGCTCCAGGCCTCCTTGCTGACTTGACCGTATTCCACTTGACTGCCTTAGTGGTACATGGTATCACCTGATACGTCTTGGCTTCATCTATCGAGAAATCTCCTCCGTACATATCTGTAGATCTCTGAACATGCCATGTATATGTGTATAGATCACACGTAACTCCTTCTGATTGGTCGTAGCAGGGTACGACAGTAATGAGGACAAGCCCTTATCACTCGTTAAAAGAGACAGGGATGTTGGGAGCCAAAGTAGTTGATACGTTGATACTCAAATGGACCCTTATCTCAAACTAGAAGCTGAAGAAGGAGAAGTGTTAGAAGACTCTGGTATGTATAAGAGACTTGTTGGCATATTTATTTATTTATTTGACCATCACCAGGCCTGATATTTCCTTTTCAGTTAGTGTGGTGAGTCAGTTCATGCAAAGTCCAATGACACCACACCTAGCAGCAGTTATGAGAATCCTCAGGTATTTGAAATGTTCCATTGGGAAGGGTATCCTATATAGAGCTCATGGTTATCTTCTGGTAGTCGGTTATTCAGATGCAAATTATGCAAGGTCGAGACATGATAGAAGGTCGACTACGGGTTATTGCACCTTCCTAGGTAGTAATGTGATTACTTGGAAGAGTAAGAAACATAATATGGTTGCCAAATCAAGTGCTAAAGCTGAATATAAGTCAATGACACATGCAACTTGTGAACTTATGTGGTTGAAATATTTTTTCGAAGAATTGGATTTCGAAGTTCAGGTTCCAATGTCTTTATATTATGACAATCAAGCTGCAATACATATTGCCAATAACCCTTTCTTTTATGAGAGAACAAAGCATATAGAAGTTGATTGCTATTTCATTCAAGACAAGATATCTCAAGGACAGATCCACACACCTTATATTTCATCACATAACCAAATCTCAAATTTATTTATCAAGGCTCCTGGAAAATCTTAATTCAACAAACTTGTTTGCAAGCTAGACATGCAAAACATCTATGCTCTAGCTTGAGAGGGAGTGATAACGGTTGGGTATGGGCCCATTACCCTCTTGATTTTGGTTATGGGCTTATGGTTCACAAGTTTCTTAGTGATTTTAGTCTTGGGATATGCTGGATATGAAGTTTATTGTACAGGGGTATTTTTGTCATATTTTCTTTTTATTACTTTAATAAAAGAGAAAACTGGGTGGGGACGTGAAGCCCAACCCATTCCTTTCTTCCTTCATATTTTCTTCTCTTCTTTTCTCTTTCTTTCTTCTCCTTTCCAATCTCTATACCAATCTACTCCATCCATGGCTTGGAAAAAGGGATGGCTACAAAATTAAGGACATAAGGGATAGATAAGGATGGCTACAAAAATATGGTTATATAATGGATGGACACCATTTGATCAGTGTGAGTTTCGCATAGTAGCCATAAAAGGCGTTCTAGACTTAGTTTACAGTTCTAATTGATCAATTGGACCATTCAAGTGAAGGATGCAAATAGGAGCACAATAACTTACAGTGATGTGTAAATCAGTCTCATGTTGATCTAGGTATGGTCCAATGTCTCTTGGATAGAAGAGGATGGAGAATGAGAGAAGAGGGGAAATTGAAGAGAGAGAGATGGGAGAAATGAGAAATGGGGAATTTGGAAAACAAGAGAGAGAGAGAGAGAGAGAGAGAGAGAGAGAGAGAGAGAGAGAGAGTTCACACTTCCTTAGGGTTTTTATTAAAAAAAAGAGTGGGCTACTTTTAACCAAGGCCCACACACACGCACACATCCATGCTGGGTTGCTCCTAGGCCAGGTCCACATGTACACAAACACACCTAGATACACATTGGGCCAAGCCCACGCAATGACACATTTTTTACAATCCCCCTCAAGCTAGAGCATATATCTTTTGTAGGCCCAGCTAGTTACAAATGTGTATTCCTATGTCAAGGTAATGCCTTGGTAAAGATGTTTACCAGTTGGAACTTTGACGGAACATGTTTAATAATGATTTCTTTGGACTTGACCTTCTCACAAATAAAGTGGCACCTCATTTGACTGAACATGGTTTACCCTTTCATTGAATAGATTATTGGCGATGTGGGTCGCTGCCTAATTGTCATAGTGAAGTATCATAGGTGATGTGTCGAAAAGGCCAAATTCCTGAAGCAGTGACCTTACCCAAATCATCTCACAAACAGCATGTCCCAAGCTCTATATTTGCCCTCAACACATGATCTAACTATAACATTCTGTTTCTTGCTCGTCCAAGTCTCTAGATTACCTCCAACAAAGGTATGATACCTAGAGGTGGATTGCCTATTGGTTATAGATCTAGCCCAATCTGCATCAGCACATGCCTCAACACAAAGATGGCTGCTGGACCAATACATCAGTCCTTGTCCAAGGGTCCCTTTCAAATAACATAGAATACACTCCATTGCCTCCCAATATTTATATTCTAGGCTAATGCATAAGCCTGCTGACTAGTCGCACAACAAAGGAGATATATGGCCGAGTAACTATGGGGTAGATTAGTTTCCCCACTAGTGGACTTCTGATTCTTTAAACAACTCCCCTTGGTCATTGCAATTTTACTCCATTGGAGTGTCACACGATTTGCATCCTAGCCTTCCAGTTTCTTCCAAGAGGTTCATAGTATACTTCCTTTAATTCAAAGTAATCCAGAAGCTAAGTGGGCCACCTTAATTCCAAGAAAGTATCTTAGATGCCAAGATCCTTGGTTTAGAACTGCTGCTGAATATGGCGTTTGACGTCAGTAATTCCAGTCACATCGTTGCTCGTGATACTGATGTCATCGACATAGACAATTAGAATCACAACTCCCTTCATGTTTCTTTCAAAAAAAAAAAAAAAACCGAGTGGTCTACATGGCATTGACGAAAACCAAAACCTATAAGTGCATCATTGAAAATTTCAGACCACGCGCGCAGTGATTGCTTCAACCTGTAGATTGCCTTCCGAAGTTTACAGACCCTTCCTCTCTCCCCCTGTGCAATGAATCCTAGGGGTTGCTCCATGTAAATTTCTTCAAATAAGTCCCCATTCAAAAAGATATTCTTAACGTCCAATTGATACAGTGGCCAAAACCTGTTAGCTGCAATAGAAACCAACACACGGATAGAATTCGGTTTAACCACGGGAGAAAAGGTCTCCCCATAATCCGGTCCAACGGTCTGCATGTGCCCTTTGGCTATGAGGTGATCCTTAAGTCGTTCCATTGTCCCATCTACTCTGTATCTAATTGTAAATACCTATCGGCATCCAACACTGTGTGTTTCCCAAGAGGCAAGGGGACCAACGTCCAAGTACTAGTTTCATACATGGCAGCAAATTCTTCTTCCATAGCTCTTCACCAATCAGGTTGTGCCAAAGCATCTTGCTTTAATGTTGTGACCACATGACTTGAAAGGGACATGTTGAAGGATTTAAACGATGGCTTTAAGCGATGATAGGAAACAAAATGGGACGAAGGATGTTGGGTATACGATCTGATACTTTTTCAAGGCACAATGGGAATGTCAAGATCGAAATTTGATGGAGGTAGTCCAGAGACCTTAGTTGGCTCTGATGGTGGTGGGCGTGAGTCTTTAGGTCCAGCAAATGTGCCAGGTGATGGGGGTGTCACAACGTCGGGATGATTGAAGCATGGATGAGGATAGGTTGGATGAGTGTTATTTGATGAGTTCATTGCGACTTTTGTGGGATGGAAGGGTACAATTTCAAAGAAGCTTACATCATCACATGTATTTGACGTGTAATTGAGTTAAAACATAGTTACCCTTTTTGGGTTCTATGAATGAAAGCCACTCACCCAAACACACGAGGAAGTCGGAAATGCTCTTTATTAGGAAAGAGGTTAGAAAATGGAGTTTGAACATGTGGAATGGATGAAGACCGGCAATTTATGAGATGACACGCCGTTAATATGGCCTAACTCCAGGAGGGGTAGAAGTGAGCTTTGTGCTGGCTTGGCTTGTGCTCTGGCCCTGTTCAAGTAAGTTAGACTCCCACGAGATGGAGGGGCATAGGCACCCTAGTGACTCCAAGTTAGTCCAATCGATTGAGGTCGAAAAAAAGTCCTATCAACCTGAGTTAGTCCAATTGTTTGGCTTCACAGATGGCTTCTTGTGCACAACGTACATTCTCCACCCTTTTACCAATTCCACAAACCCCTTTTCCTTCAGCCACATTAACTCAAATCTAAAAGGAGAAGGGCCCCACGAGTCTATCTGAGAGTTAGGAAAAATAGGACAATGATCCGACATTGGTATAGGCACTGAACACTGATGGGCATTTGGATACAACTCACACCACCTTGCGTTAACCATGCAATTTCCCTTTTCCCATAACATTTGAAAAGGAACCATCAACAAGAGAAACGGGCAAAAAATGAATGGACTCATCCAGGGAAGAAAAAGAAAGAGTGAGTACCTATCATGTGGTCCGTGGCCCCAGGGTCAATCACCCAAGGTGACCCATCAGAGGATGCTATACAGGCATTACCTGCATTTATGAGAGAGGCAAATGCACTGGCACTTGTTTTTGCGATGGTATTTCTGCTCAAAAGAGGCTCCAACTCTGTCGGAAATGGAGACTACATGGACTCATTGAGTGGAGAAGAACCACCAGCATTGAAGGAGGCTTCCTGTGTATACAGCTTGATTGGCTTGATGAGGGGAGGGACCCCTGTCTTGTCGAATAAGATCCCAGCACCTATTTTTCATGTGATTGTTCTTTTTGCAATACATACAATAGAATTGTTGTCTGGAGGAAAGGATGCTTCCCACATTCCATATTGCCAGAATGCCCCTCACGCCATGGTGGTCTTCCACCTCTACTACCACTGCCCACACCAGAAAGAAGGGCTGTATTTGTGTTACATTGGTGTTTTCATACGTTGGACAAGGTGGGTGTCTTCTCAGTAGCCAAAAGTTGTGCCTTAACCTGTTCCAGATAGAGCTGAATGGTGGCAAGGAACAGGGCTACACATATTTTCTCAATCTGGCATTGTTGCTGGTTGGCATCTTGTGTGATTGGTTGATGTAGGTTCCATTCGTCAAGTAGTCCACGAAATTTGGCAGTGATCATTGAAACTGTTACCTTGTTTCATGTTTTGGAACTCTCGAAAGATATTATATAGCCGTTTAATATAATTCTTATTTAAGTAATGCTCTGGAGAGACTGCCAGATAGCCTTCAAACTATCACCACACATAACCATGTGATTGACATGCTCTTCTATAGTGTGGCAAAGCCAATTCATCCCTTGGTAATATTCCTCCTTCCATTTTGACTAGAGTCAGAATCTTCAGATGGTCAATCATCGGTGAGATATTTTATTTTTCTTTTAGATGCAAGGAAGATTTGAACCGACCGGGAACAAAAGAGATAATTACTCACTCCACATAATTTCACCAATGAGATTTGTGGGATATTGATTTTAGTGTCACTGGAAGAGGCAATAATCAACAGGTACGCACACAATGCCACACACACGAGTATCTCAGGAATGTTATCAAACAGATGATAGGCAGAACCAGATTTCTCCAACAACTTGAGACGATATCTGAAAAAAAAGGTCCTATTGCATGGGTCACATGCGTCAACAAACAATCTGGAATAGAGCAGAAATTTCTTGAAAATTTTCACAGCAGTGATCCACATTGGACCTTTAAACAACCACATGTAGGGCTGAAAGTCGGGCGGGTTGGGTCAGGTTGGTGCTCAACCCTAGCCCAACCCTTGGTTCCTATACCTCATCCCTAACCCATCCCAACCCAACCCAACCTCGGGTTGGCAATTCCCAACTGAAGCCCAACCCAAGCGTGCTCGGTTGGGTTGGTCGGGTGGATACATGCTAATAATGAACCAGTTGGGTTGCTCGGGTGGATACATGCTAATGTTTTTATTATTACATTAGTCTATTATTTTCAACACACGTCTTATTTTTGGTACCTATGATTTTATTAATTATATATGTAGTTATTTATCTTAAAGAACTTTATATGATTTTATTAATTATATATGTAGTTATTTATCGTAAAGAACTTCATTTTTTTCTAAACAAACAAAGCTAAAATATAGGACAATTACTCCTTTAAAAGTTGTGTTGTGTAGCACGCAATCTGTTTGGGAGAGAAATCTAGCGTCTCTTGTTAGCTTGAGTCATCAGAAATGACGCGGACCAATGAGACCTGACGGCACTGGAATTTCCTGTGCCTTCAACACAGACAATCCACACTCAATTATAATTTATAAGTAACTTATATATCGATCGGGTTCGGACAACCCAAGACCTCAACCCAAGCCCGACCCAAGTTTTATCGGGTTGGTGTTTGTATAGCCCGAGACCGAGACCGAACCCAATATATCCTGTCCGAGCCCAACCCAATGTCGGGTTGAACCTGCCCGACTTTCATCCCTTACCATATGACCAAAAAAAAAAAACAATTTTGCCACAAATAACTTTAATTAAATCACACATTCTTGCCTAAGGGACCCAACTGGTCCACACATCAACGGGATAGATCTACAGAAATGATCTTAATTCATCATCATGATTTGACACCCAACTGGTGCAAGGAAGCAACACTGATGGAAAATAATAAAAGCAGTTTAAACTCTCAAACCTGTAGTTGATAATGTCCCCCTTTTAACAATGGTGACATATGGTTCTTAGGAAGAGAGATTGTGGGGGGATCAACCCAGTCTTTTCTCTAATACCATATAAATTGGCATCATGATGATTTGGGTATGGTCCAATGCCTCCTAGACCTGACGCCTCACGCTAGATACCAGATGAAGAGGATGTAGAATAGAGAGAGAAGAGGAGAGATGGAAGAGAGAAGGAAGAAATGGAGTTGTTGGAAAACACAAGAGAGAGAGCTTTCAAGCTTCTTAGGGTGTTTTATTAAAAAAAAAGAGCACTAGGAAGTGGGCTGCTTTCAGCCATGGCCCACGCACACACACACACACTCATCCATGCTGGGCTGCTTCCAGCCCAGGTCCATATATACACACAAACACACATGGGGCCAGGCCCACATATTGACACATTTTCTACACTATGAGAGCAAAGGAGCATTTCTCTTCTTTAATTATAAAGTTATTTAATTAGGAAAAATGTGACTCTCCTGAGTCGCTGTGTTGACCGACCTGAGTTACATTTTGTGGGCTGGCCAAGTTGAGTCCCGAGTCTGCTAAACTTGGGTCCATCTAAAGTTGTGGCCCTTG
Source organism: Magnolia sinica (assembly GCF_029962835.1). Lineage (NCBI taxonomy): Eukaryota > Viridiplantae > Streptophyta > Magnoliopsida > Magnoliales > Magnoliaceae > Magnolia > Magnolia sinica. The sequence goes on from NC_080581.1 coordinate 43,542,803, forward strand.
ATAGAGTAGAATGGCAGGACAGGATTCATGTAGCCTTCCCTTTTGATTGGGATAAGGCTTGGATGATGATGATGATTTTTTGGATGGGGTGGAGGCAAGATAAGTAGCCTGTGATGCCAACCCTATGCCAGCAAAATTGATAAATTCATATAGCGGAATTTGAGTGATTGTTTGCCTACCGAGGATGGGGGCCCTTTGGATTGACTGATGAAGCAGGTTTGCAAAGCTAACCCCAAATAGCTAGGACAAGGCTTTGATGATGATGATGGTGACGACTTGATGAGAATTACTGCTAATAGCTAATTTGGTAGTTAGGTAAAGATTAAGCACCAACCGAACACTCTAAATACATAATTCATGAATTAGGGGCCAATCCAAAAACCTATTGTAATTCACACAAGAGACTGAAGAAGTGATTTGCAGCACACATGCCAGTGTGGGACAGGTACCCAGTCACCAGGTGTGGGCCATGGTGAACGTGCCTTGTTCCAAGTAAATTTTTTTTTTTTTTTTTTTTTTTGTTTTTTTGAAGGATATGCCTTGTTCCAAGTATGAGGTGAGTCAAATAATTAGGTGGTCATATTTGTATGAAAGAAAAAAGGACCAATGGTCTATCTTTCAAAATACATGTGTGGCCTCGACTGATTATGCGCCTAATATCTGGCCATGGCAGTTTGATGGCGGCAAGGCACGGATCTCACAAATGTGTGCTTCTTTACCATGTGTGCTGGTAATCACCTTTCAACCTATCAGGAATCACATTGTCATTTCTCATTTGGTAAACAGTGCCCCAAAAGTAGCTGCATTTCTTCAAATGATTGTCACAATGTACAGGTAAGTATCCTAACAAAGCTAGAGGGCAAGGCACTGCCATAAATCATCTTCCAATATTCTATGGATGTGGTTTCTGCATCCACCTAACAAAAATAGCTGCATCAAAAATGAAACTTTACCTTTCGACTTCATATTGGCCTTGGATCCGAAGATCTCTTTGAGGTTAGTCTTGTATGTTTTTGGTCTTTTGCAACGAGGCCTATGGAAAGCGTCTGATGTTTTGAACCAGTGATATAAGCAATATAGGAATCATCACATGAGTCTTCTTCATTGTCTCGTCCGATACAAAATGATAATGGTTTTTATTGGATGAGTGCATCCATGGATTGAGTCACTAGTGCAAAATGTGGGGTGTGTTGACCCTGGATGTGGGTTTTCAATGTCCTCCTTTTCCATTTTGCAACTTTTGCTTGCTTTAGTGGGAAAGAAGGGGTTATTTTGGTGCAAGTGTCACTACCTAGAAACATAGTTTCATTGTTAATGAGATTTAAGGCCTTGGATTCTTTTAGGCATGTTTTAGAGAAGCACACACCTTCATCAATGTTCTGGCTAATAAATTATCTAGGTTTTCTCTTGTGGTTGGTAATGTTTATCTATTAAACGTTGAAGACATATTATCTGATTGTCCATCTGACATTATTGTCTCCTCAAATCTGTACCATTTTGGACTTGAATTCTACAAGTAATGATTATTTATGCATCTGTTCTCTCGTAAAGATTTCTTATTTCATGGTAAGCGAGTGGTTCTACCCTGTCCCACAGTTACCAATGCCTCTAGAAAAGAACTAGCAACTATGTTAAATGATATAATACCCTGCATAAAACCTACATGCAACAAATACTTATAGTTTGTATTCATTGATCATGGTGTACCCTTCATTTGTGAGGAATGTACTGACAAATGGATTCAAAATCCATAGGAGATCCATGGTCCCATGCATTCTGTCCTTGATGTATTCACCATCAGGTATAACGCTATCTTACTGGGAAAACAGCAGAATCAATCACAGGGCTGAGGGAGAAGAAGGAAGCGAAGTAAAAAGAAACAAACAACAGGGAAACGTTTTTCTATACCAAATGAAGTTTGCTACCATTACACCTCATTGCATCAATGTCATTTTAAGTATCAAGCAGGGAGTCAGGCTTTGTGGGCTTGTGTTAATGGCTTGATGCAATATGGAACAAGAATCCTCCTGTTCCACAAGTGAGCTTAACTTTTCTCATTGTCTATCGCAAATGTGCTTCGCAAAGTAGTTGTGACTAAATAGCTCTTTAAAAAGTATCGTGCGAGTCTGAGATTCTCATAGCTTTGATCCAATGTGAAAACTAATGCGTAAGCTGCAGATGATGGAAATATCAACATTTGAGGAGAACGTACCTCGTGTACTTTGTAATGTGCACAGTTAATGGATTATAAACAATGAAACTGCTATTAGTCAAACAAATAGTAACTACATACCAATTGTTGAAGGTGTTATGCTTAAGCAAGTATCTATTGCTAACCATGGATCCCAATCCATTTGTCGTCGTTGTCTTGGTTTTTTATTTTCTCAATTCTGATTATTCCATGGTTTCATCAATTGGTCATCAAGAATGGAAGGACAACCTGATTTTGTAGGCTTGATGTAGAGCTATTATAAGTTTCTTATTCTCATCTTTAATCTATTCCCCAAGTTATAATGCATTTGTGGTCTGCCCACCAAAGTTATTGATGATGGTTTGATATATCATGATTGAAATGGTAATTCGTGCATCACTTAGCATTTCTTTTCCCATGCCTGCCTGCTTGCCAGTCTCTGTTGTTGTTGAACTTAGACCTTTTAGCCTTTGATGTTACATATGAAAACAAAAGCTTACTTGAAAAGGTTGTGCATCTTGCAGGGTCACATTGATAATCCTGCTCTTGATAATTGTCTATGTGGTGCTCGCTTTCGTTTGCCATGGGGTCACACTGCCGTCCTGTATCAAGTGAAAACTTCTTCATAGTATAATAGCTGTGTGAGGAGTTACATGATATGCAATCGGCGTCTTTAGAGAGCAGGTGTGGGTTTTCAGTTCTGACAAGTGGGTCCCATGGTTCTTTAATCCATACCATTGGCCTGTTGTTTCCCCCACTATGAATGGATTGTGCCCCAAAAATCTCCCACATTGGTAGATCATATCCATAAAATTTGGACATTTTCAGTTGAATGTTGACTCTTGTAATCGGTCTTCTTTACCTTCCATGTGTAGGCCAGTAATTGAATGGTTCTGATCATTCAACAGAGAAGTTTTTTGGTGCATGGCCAATTCAGTGGAACAGACCATCATTCCATATTACTGGGTGTTAGTGAACCACAGGCTCCCGAAGTCAGAATTGAAAACTGGGTTTAATCTTTAAAGACGTGGGTCATGTATCATATAATTCCTTTATTTGTTGTTTGAGTTTGATTTGTTTGATTAGTATAGACGCTATGAATATATTCACTGCGTTTGGCTGGGCTTATGTTCAATGCGCCTAATATTTTTCCTTGAAGCATCAACCATGGAGTTTATCATGTGTGTAAGCTATGAAACCAGTTGTTTGCTCACCTTTCTTACGCCTGACATTAATGGCCATGTGATCTCGGCCTCTCATCTGGTATGATACATTGTTGGAAATCCCAAACACGGGCACACACATGTGTACAGACACGGACGCACAATCACAGGGAAATAATTCCACGGTTCCATGGAAAGAACCATGAAACACTTTTTTTTTTTTCCTTGTGTGGGGCCCACCATGATGTGTTGATGACAACCGAGCCATCCATCAGATGCACCTTGGCTCATTTCACCATGAGCCCAAAATTTAAGTGGGCCATGCGATAGGAAATAGGTCATTTAGTGATGCACACCATTGGTTGCGCATGGGTCCCACCGTGATGTGCCTGCCATCCAACCCGTGATGAATTGGATGGCATACACAACACAGTGGGCCCTGTATGCAATCAAGGGTGGGCGTTCCGCCTCAAAAATCCTTTTTATTGAATGGTTTTTGAAAGCAGATTGGGTACTACCCCTGGGCAGGGGCTCTTGGGGCCCATCTTGATGTATGGGTTTTAACCACACCGTCCATCTATTTTGCCATATCCTAAATTTTAACCACACCGTCCATCTATTTTGCCATATCCTAAATTTTAACCACACCGTCCATCTATTTTGCCATAGCCTATTATTTTAGGATACAAGCCCAAAACTCAGAAAGATCCAAGGTTCAAGTGGACCACACAGTGAGGATTAAACACTTCACATTGAAAACTTCTCAGGGGTCACAGAAATTTTGGATCAAGCTGATATATGTGTTATCCCTTCATCAAGGTCTAACCTTATTACCTGGTTGGATGACAATTAACTATCACAGTGGGCCCTAGGAGGGTTTCAATGTTTTATCACCGTTGCTTCCTGAGGTGTTGTCCACTTGAGCCTTGGATTTGCCTGTTTTTTGCCCTAAAATGATATGGAAAAATGGATGGATGATGTGGATAAAACCCGTAAATCACGGTGGCCCCTCAAGAGCACCTGCCTGGCGAGGGTAGTACCAAATCTGCGTTTGTTTCCTTCACCATTTGTCATAGTAAATGCTGTAAATGGTTGATAATTATTTCCCAAAGTAAATTCCTGCAAGCTATATACCTGTGACGTTGACAACAGTACTAGAGTCAGAAAAGGAGAAAAACGATACACCCGAAATTTATGGGCCCCACTTTCATATATATGTCAAATCTTTAGAACGTGAGCCCAAATAGAGGTAAAATCCATAGCACATGTGGACCACGCTACAGGCTACCGCGGGAATCTAAATAGAGGTAATACCTCGCATCTCCTGCAGCTGATCATTACAACAACCGAAAATTCTTAGTTCGAACCTAGAAAGAAAATTTTGACCTAAAAATATTCAGAGGCGAGATTGGTCATAGTTCATCTTGGTGTGTCATTTGATAAACTAAAATATAACTTTGAAAATTAAGTGCTGAAATCTTTGCTGAATTGTGAATTAAAAATAATTTTATAGTGAAATTTTTTTAATGCACCACCCTTTCAGCCTTCGGCATTACGTGGAGGGGATTTAAAAAAAAAATCCATGTTTTAAGTGAAAATTAATGTTAGCATGATCTGAACAGTACAAAATAACAGAAAATGTTAAATTTCAGTGATGAAAATAAGTTTTTTTTTTTTCCTTTTAATTATCAAACGGGTGCTATACAGCTGTTTCATCCAAGGACAATCGCATCACCTCACCGTCTATCACCACTATTAGTTGTAAGAGAGGTAAATATTGATATTTAAAAGCATTCATATTGGAAGAGATGCCAAACATGGTGAGTGTATTTAGGTAAATTTTCCATCGTACCATATTTCTAGCCATTTTGAAAAGAAAAAAAGTCAAAGGAGAATGGCACGTGGCATTGCATGAGAAATAGGTGGATGAAAAGATTTTCTATGTACTTGGAGTGCTTTTAGCGGAATTATGGCTTAAGTAAATCCAATTTTACATGTCAGTGTATGGTCGACGGAGTGATATGGTCGATTTACTCAAAAGATCAATGAGCAAAGAGAAAAATGCAGTTGAGCAGTTTGAGATACAAGACACGACTGAGAGGAACAAAGCTTGGGCAACAGAAGACGAGCAATAATAAAAGAGAAATGTAATAAAAAGAAGAATCTAGAGAAAATCTTTTCGACGGTTGTAAATGTTACAATAATGGAAGAAGAATCTGAAACAATAAACTGGAACATAACTTTATAAATAATAGAGGAATTCAACATAGTAAAATATCTTAAAAATACTAAAAACCTCAAAATCAAATCAAATAAATCTACAATTTACTTTATCTTAGCTTATCCTATGAGTAGTGGTAATCAAGTAGCGATAATTCTTAGCTATATTCTTTAGTTCTAATCCAAGTCTATACTCATATGTTGGATTTGTTCTCTATACAAAAAAACACAGTTATTTCAAGAGACGTATTCTTACAGCTGCTCATAATGATCAATTGCAAGTTTTTCTTTTTGTTTGATGGCACTGGTATTCTGAAAGTCCTTTCTTGTGGAAGGCATAAAGCAACTCATCTTTAGAAGGAGAACCTCACCCTCTGATTATCACCTGATCGTTATAAAATTCTATAAGTTGTTGAATAATTATGAATAAACTATTAATCATAAAACGGAAGCTAGAGCACTAAAGATCCACTTATAGCTATTAAGATGCTACTTTACTTGATCCAACAAACACAACTGGAATCAAAGTCCCTATCCTATCTAGTTGGATGATAGAACAATTTAACCAAATTTGAACTTTTCATTGAATTAGTTCCCATATAAAGTGCCACTGTGATGATCATAGGGAATTCAACTATCCACTGTTCTTAGGAGAATGGTGGATCATGAATTTTATAAATCTCACAATTACAAAAGAAGTTAAGAAGATATTAAAAACTTTCCAAGCATCTATTATAATTGAAGTCACAATAAATCACGAAAAACTGAAATATTCCTTTATTCAAACTATAAATCATTGGAAAACATGAACTTGAATTACAGCAAGATAAATATCTTAACAAACTACGAGCTTCACCTCTTAACTCTAGCTAAGAGGTTTAGTTAACCATAGACATGATTAAGACTAAAACTCTCAAACAAAATATTAAAAATAAACTAAGGAAGAAGAAAAACTCTTAGCTCTAGCTAAAACTCTTTTGCTCTGCTCCTTGAACCCTAATTCCTCCTTAGAACTCCTTGAAGAACCCAAATATATAAGCTTTGTTCGGCCGACTTTGGAAACTGCCTCAAATTTACGCACTCTGCGTAATGCCTTCGATGCCATCGAACATGCCTTCGATGTCATCGAAGGTGTATCCTAGTTCAAATCAGATTTAGAAGTTCATGCCTTTACGCACCGTGTAAGCCTTTGATGCCATTGAACATGCCTTTGATGTCATTGAATAGACCTTCGATGTCATCGAAGGGTGTTCGATCAATTGAAATATGTGTTCAGAAAGTTCTAGTGAGTTGCTCAAGAAATCTTCGAATTTCTCGATCCCCATCGCACGGGTTTCGATGTTATCGAGCTAGTCTTTGATGAATTGAAGGGGTCTTCGATGAATCAAAGGATTATGCCCAAATAGTCTAGCAACCAAATTAAATTTTCATGTAATTATCGATGCAATCGAACGGATTTCAATGTCATCGAACACTAACTTCGGTGCCATCGAACACTAACTTCGATGTCATCGACAGTGAAGTTCAGCAGCTTTTGTTTTCTGTACTTTACACTTTCGACTTTCGTCCTTCTCCACTTGGTTTCTTTGAATCTTGGGGTCTTGAAATCTTCAATATTGGTCTCCTAAGATCCATCCCTTGCTTTAGTGATTATCAAGCATCTTTTTCCCTACTTTTAACACTTTTTTCCATTCCAAGCTCTTAAATTCACCTCGCAAGATAACATGCATAAAATATACCAATTAAGGATTATCCTGTTCATAAAACCAAGATATAAATAGGGAAAAATATGCAATACTTGACAGTCAACACACCCCCCGACCAGAATTTTGCTAGTCCCGAGTGAAACAGGCGTGAAGAAATCCTCAATTGTTAATGTTCAAATCACTCTTAGAAAACAATCTTTTGTGCAATCAAGTATGAATGAGTAGAGTCAAGATGCGAAAGTGGAAATTTGAAAAGCTATAGCTGAATCTCATGGATAAACGGTTGAGTTAAGTCTTCCAACATCAATGACCAAGATAATAAGTTTACATATCTAATTTCTAATGTGCTTGGTGAATCTCAACCTATTCTCCATAGAAAATAACTATTATTTCATAATGTTAGCCATGCTCATCACTTCAAGGCAGAATAAATTACTCAAGCATTGATTTTGAATTTATCCCCCTTTCCTTCTTTTCCATTTTTTTTTTTTTTTTTTTTTTTTTTTTTTTTTTAATTATTTTATCTCGATGGCCTTTTTAAAATTCTTTCTGTCTTCTTTTTAAACACTCTTTTCAAGTGAGAGTTTCTTTATAGTATATGACCTTTTTGTCAAATTACTGTTTTTTAACTGGTTTTTCATCTTTCTAATAAAATTCTCCAATCTTGATCTTCAATGCCTATTAGTGATTTACATGCTGAGATTAAAAGTTCTAGCGTCCTCCTTAAAAAAATATGTCGAGAATGAATTGTAAATTAGAAAATTGATATTTAACTATCCTTTCAACCAGTTAATTGGAAGAAATTATCAATAATTTACTCATTTGATCAAACTCCAATAATTCAAAGTTTAATTTCCTTGTCTTATCATCATACTTAAAACATTCTCAGTTACACAAACTTTTGTTTTCCAAATAGTTCTTTTACTCGAAAAAATAGAAAATTTTCAATTTTTTTGCTTAAAGACTAAAAAATTATTGATTAGTTTACCTAATCCACACTCCTAACCTAAAATTGATATTGTCCTCAATGTAAAATATATAAGCATGCAATGCATATGAGACAATGAAAAGAAATGAGAGGTGATGGGAAGGTAGTACTTGAAGAAAGAGAATTGAAGTTTTTCCAAAGTTCTCAACATGTAAATGGGTTAGCAGGAAGACTAAACAAATTGAAATCAAACTATTCTAATCATAAATCCTATGGAAGCAATAAACCTAATTACATTGCCATCAGACTAGGAGGTCAATCCTGGTACATAAGATCACTCAGAGGGATGGACATATCCTCTGAGTCAAATTTCTCAACGAACGGCTTGAGACGATGACCGTTCACTTTGAAAACATCGCCATTAATCAGATTTTGTATCTTGAAGGCCCCATGAGGATAAACGGTTGTAACAATAAAAGGGTCAGTCTAATGAGATCGAAACTTACCCGAAAAAAGATGTAAACGAGAATACAAAAGGACCTTATGACCTAGCGTGAATGATTTCCGAAGAATGTTTCGGTCATGTAACACCTTCATTATGTCCTTGTAAATTGTTGAGTTCTCATATGTATTGTTCCGAATTTCCTCAAGTTCATTCAATTTAAGTTTGCATAGCAAGCCGGTGTTGTCCAAATTAAAGTTCAAATTCTTAATAGTGCAGTAGGCCTTATGTTCCAACTCCATAGATAAGTGGCAAGCCTTCCCATAGACGAGTCTAAAGGGAGACATTCCAATGGGGATCTTATAAGCTGTATAGTAAGCCCATAAAGCATCGATCAATTTGATGGACCAATCTTTACGATCAGGGTTAACCATTTTTTTCAGAATTTGTTTGATTTCCCTATTGGAAATTTTAGCTTAATCGCTTGTTTGCGGGTGATAGAATGTACTGACTTTGTGATAGATGTCATATTTCTTCATTAAATTCTCGAATGAACTATTGCAAAAGTGTGAACCTCCATCACTTATGATGGATCAATGTGTTCCGAATTGGAAAATGATGTTTCCTTTTAAAAATCAAATGACCGTTTGATGATCATTATTTCGACATAGGTTCGCCTCAACCCACTTGGTAACATAGTTTACTTCTAACAAGATGTAAATGCTTTCAAAGGATTGTGGGAATGGTCCCATGAAATCAATGCCCCAGCAATTGAATGCTTCAATAATTAGAATGAGGTTCAATGACATCATGTTTCGATGAGACAATCCTCTCAATTTTTGATAATGCTCACAAGCTTTGCAAAACTCATGAGTATCTTTAAACATAATGGGCCAATAAAAGCCGCCCTATAGAATTTTGGCTGTGGTCTTTTTAGTAGAAAAGTGACCACCACAAGCCTGAGAATGACAGAAGGAGGTTACACTTTGACATTCATCATTTGGCATATATATCCTCAGAATTTGGTCTGGGCAATATTTGAACATATAAATGTTATCTTAAAAATAACTTACGCATCTCAGTGTAGAATTTTTTCTTATCTTGTGCAGTCCAATGGATTGGCGTGAAACCTGTGGCAAGATAATTAGCGATATCAACGAACTAAGGTAATTGGGAAAGTTTAAATAATTGTTCGCCAGGGAACATATCATTTATTGGTGTTGTCTTCAGGGAATCAGGGATGTCAAGTCTTGAGAGATGGTTAGCCACTACATCCTCCACTTTTTTTTTACCTCGTATTTCAATATCGAATTCTTGGATTAGGAGGATCCATCTTATCAAATGAGGCTTGACATCCTTTTTAGAAAGAAGATACTTTAACGCCGCATGATTAATGTACATGATCTTGGAACCGATCAAGTCGGACCTAAATTTGTCCAAAGCGAACACTACGACTAAGAGTTCCTTCTCCATAGTAGAGTAGTTCACTTGGGCAGAGTTTAGAGTTCTACTTTCATAGTAAATCAAATGAGGCTTCTTCCCTTTTTGCTGGCATAACATCGCCTCAATAGGATAATCAGACGCATCGCACATAATCTCAAAAGGTATGCTCCATTTGGGTAGTTGCATGATAGGAGTGGTAGTCAACATGCCCTTAATCTTAGAAAAAGCTCTTTGGCATTCTTCGCTCCACTCAAATGGGGTGTCTGTTTGGAGAAGATTATATAAAGGACGAGAGAAATGCCACTCTTTTATGAATCGTCTATAAAATCTAGCATGTCCTAAGAAGGATCGTATGTCATGTATACTCTTGGGTGGAGGTAGGTTAGAGATAAGGTCAATTTTTGCCTTGTCTACCTCAATTTCCTTGGACGAAATTACGTGTCTAAGCACAATTCCCTTCGGAATCATAAAATGACATCTCTTCCAATTCAGAATCAAATTCTTCTCCCCATATCGCTTTAACACACATTTAAGATTTTTCAACCACTTACTAAAGGATGGACCAAAAAAAGAGAAGCCATCCATTAAGACCTCTAAATATTGCCCTATTATGTTAGAAAATATGTTCAACATGCATCGCTGAAAGGTGGAGGGGGCATTACATAGTCTGAATGTCATTCTTCGGTAAGCAAATGTGCCAAAGGGACATGTGAATGTTCTCTTTTCTTGATCTTCAAGGGCTATTCTTTATCTGGTTGTAACCCAAATATCCATTGAGGAAACAATAGTAAGAGTGAGCAGCTAGCCTTTCTAAAACTTGATCAATGAAGGGCAAATGAGAGTGGTCCTTCCTTGTGATGGACGGTATTTAACTTCCTGTAGTCAATGCACATTCTCTAACCAGTAGTTACTTTAGTTCGCACGGGTTCATTATTGACATTGGCTATGATGATGATTCCAGACTTCCTAAGAGCCACCTGAGTTGGACTCACCCATTGACTGTCAGATATAAGGTATATGATATCTATATCCAACAACTTAAGTATCTCACCTTTAACCACTTCCTTCATGTTTGAATTTAACTAACGTTGTGGTTGTCAGGAGGTCTTCGCATTTTCCTCTGAGTGAATGCGGTGAGTACAAATCAAAGGGTTAATTCCTTTAAGGTCATTAATCGACCATCCAATGGCTCCTTTATGCTCTTTAAGAGTAGAAATGAGTATACTCTCTTATTTTTCATCAAGGTGGGAAGAAATCACCATCGGGTATGACTCATCTTGACCTAAATAGACATATTTAAGATTGGAGGGCAATTGTTTTAGGTCAAGCTTCGGTGCCTTGAGACTGGACGGTAGAGGCACTATATCGATTTAGGGTAAAGTTTCAAATTGTGGCCGTCACCAGTTAATTTCAAGTACCAGCATCACATCAAGCAAGGCATCCATTTCCCTAATCATGTCATCATCCAAATCAAGGGAGTGGGCTAAGCACATCTCCAACAGGTTAGAGTATAGAGTTAAAAGTGCTCTATATTCCACGAAAGAATCGATCATGTTAGTATCGTGGATATCATCAACATCCTCTGATTGTTTGCTCATATTGAAAAAAATGTTGAGCTCCAATGTCATGTTCCGAAAAGATAAATTCATCCCTCTATTCCTACAATTAATGATAGCATTCGATGTGGTTAGGAATGAGCGACTAAGAATGACATGAATTTGTGTGTTCACGTCCATGATAGGCTGAGTATCCAAAACAATAAAATCCACTAGATAGTAAAATTTATCGACTTGGACCAACACGCCCTCAATCATCCATCTCAGTACATGAATTAAATGATCAAAAGTTGTAGTGTGGTCCGGATGAGTTTTAATTCACCTAGACCCAACTGTTCGTAGACCGAATAAAGGATCAGATTTACACTTGCCCCCAAGTCAAGGAGTGCATGTTCAATCTAGTGATTCCCAATTACATAAGTGATGGTTTGGCTACCGGGATCCTTATATTTTTCTGGCACATCTTGCTTGAGGATGACACTCACATTCTCTGTAAAAAAAAAAATCTTCTTTTATATGTTTTGATGTCTTTTAGTAGTGCATAGATCTTTTAAGAACTTGGCATATGAAGAGATTTGTTTAACAACATCCAATAGAGGGATATTGACTTTTACTTGTTTAAGCACCTCCAAAATATCCTGAGAATTAGATAGAGGTTTTGGTGCAATCAACCATTGGAGGAATAGCGTAATAGGCTTGTATACTCTCTCTGGTTCTTTCTCTTGTGGAGCAATGCTAGGTCCGTCATCCTCTTTTACTTTTTCTGATTCCTTAGGCTCATTAGCCCTCATCGGAATGGTCTTATCAATTGTTTTTCCACTTCTCAAAGTGGTGATGGATTTAGCTTGCTCTATATGTTGTGAAGAGCTCGGGTCACTTAATTCATATTGATGTTTAGGATTAGGTTGAGGTTGGGCTGGGAAAGTCCCCTTCTCCCAAATCACTATGTGTGACTCAATTCTTTGCATAGCCTTTGCAATGTCTTGCAATACTCCGGAGTGTGCTTTGTTGGACGAGCTCTTAAGTTTGTGTGGAATTTTGAACCAACTCCTCTTGAGGTTTCCCTTGATTAAGGAGTTAGGTAGGGATCCTTTAAGGAGTAGCAGTTTTTTCGTTCCTCCAACCGAAGTTTGGATGGTTCCTCTAACTAGAATTATATGTATTTGAGTTCGATCCGCTGAATGGGCGTTGGTAGTGTCACGCCCCAAACTCGGAAACCGGGCTCACAAAATTCCCGATCGCCGAATTCGGCGCTGACAGCCTCCGTAGAACCCCATTCTCGACTCTCAGCGCCCATTCGCCAGGTTCCAATCCTGGGATGTTACAAGGAGGATTTTGTACATCAGTTTGATTCGTAACAAGCATAACCAAAGGCATAACCCACAAACAACAACCAAAAACTCCATCACATTTCCACTATAATAAAAAACTTTACAAGTACAATGAGCATAAGGGAAATACAATGATGATAGACAAAAAAAAGAGCTCCTAAAGATCAGCCACGCGTCCAAGCCTCAGCGCTGCTGCGATCCAACGTCACCTGCACGCAACGGTCGTGCATAAGCTTATAGAAAGCTTAGAGGGTGGTGAAAGTGTATGCTCAAGGTGATAATGTAGTTATGCAGTATTAGAGTAATGTGGAACATGCTGATGAATGCTAAGAATCCCATTAGCCGTACCAAGGCCATGCGGTGCAAAGAATGATGTCGGCCATGCGGTGCAAAGAAAATCCTAAGGAGAGAAAGAACCCAAGATCAAGGCCCACTTCTCACCCCCAAATCTCACCATCCAACCCTTCAATCTTCATTATCCTCCATCAAAGAGAGAGCCAAGAGTTTGGCATTCCATAGAACCAAGAAGATCCAACGGTGGGTGTTTTATAGGCTTAGATTTGTGTTTTGATGATGGGCCAAGTGGGACCTACCGATTGATGGTATGGATCTCGCTTTGGACCCTAGGTGTAGTCGATGGCCCATCATGATTCATATGTTCATCCCATGATAGGGCCATCCTCTATGGATCCCATCATGATGTTTGTTTTCCTAGTGTAAAAAGGTCATCTAGACCTTGCATTTTGGTGGAGAAGGGATCTCCACCGTCAATTTTGATTAAAGGGCCCACATGTAATGGGACCCACTTGATATATACTTTGTAATGCATGAAAGGGAGGGCTCATAGTAGCGGAGCCCTCCATCGCACGATGTCTCTCTCTCTCTCTCTCTCTCTCTCTCTTTCCCATATTCCATGACCCACCTTGATGTATGATCCACGTCGTCCGCTTGTGGTGAAACCCACCTCGCTGCCTATCCAGCAAACTGGCCTGCTGCCCGTCCATCTGGATAGGCCCAGATGAAGAGAAAATGCAAATATTAGCTTCATTTTGAGCTGAGGTGGGCCACACGTGTGGACCCACCTTTGATGCATGAGCTGCACCCATGTTGTCCGTCCATGGGTCCCACGTGGGGACTACCATGATGTATGTGCTTCAGATCCACACGTCCAGACCTTTGGACGGTGGGTCTGATCATGAGGGATGTGTGATATCTGGACCGTCCATCTGCTGGACGGCCAACAGCCACAGTTGCTGGATTAAGGCCAGCAAGTTCTGTGAGTCTCGCATGATGCATGTATTTTATTAATTGTCCATCTATTTTACAACCAGACCATCCATCTACTGGACGAGCAGCCCGGGGCTGCTGTATTGTCATCAGCAAGTTCTGTGGGTTTCATCCACACCGTCCATCTGCATGGACCCCACATGATGCATGTGCTTTATTCACACTGTCCATATATTTGGACCCCACCTATATACCCATTGTACTGACGTCAGCAAGTTCTATGGGTTCCGCATGATGTATGTGTTACATCCAAACTGTCCATCTGCTGCGTCACACCAGCTAGATAGCTGCTGTAGTGATGTTAGCAAGTGTGGGCTTGATCATGAGTTATGTATTAGATCCAAACCGTCCATTCACTACGCGAGCTTGTCTCAAGGGTTGAGAAGAAAAATAAGACAGATCTATCTATCAGATGAACCACACTGCAAAAATAGTGGAGGATTAAACGCCTACCATTGAAACCCGTTTGGGGTTCCAAAAGTTCTGGATCAATTTGGAATTTGTTTTCCCCTTAATTCAGGTCTTTGTGACCTTATGAACAGATTGGAAAATAAACATTATGGTGGGCCCTGAGAATTTCAAACAGTGAAAATCATTATCTCTACTGCTATTTTTGGTATGGTCTAGATGATCTTTGGATGTGATTCTTTTTTTTTGGGCAATGCTCTAAAATGATCTCTAAAAATAGATGAATAGTGTAGATAGTATAATGCAGGACGATGGGTCCCACTTGATGTATATGAGGCCTATGTGATGTGGCTCACTTGATGTATATGAGGCCCTTTGTTACGACCCATGTGATGTAGCCCACTTGATGTATATGAGGCCCTTTGTTATGGTTGATGTGATGCAGCCTGCTTGATGTATATGAGGCCCTTTGTTATGGCCCATGTGATGCAGCCCACTTAATGCATATGAGGCCCATGTGATGTGGTCCACTTGATGTATATGAGGCCCATTGTTGCGGCTCATGAGATGAGGCCCATTGTGATGTATATTAGGGTCGTATGAGAGGCCCATTGTGATGTATAAGAGGCCCATGTGTGAGGCCCAATTCCATGAGAGGCCCATTGTTTGTGTGAGGCCCGTTACGTGTGCGAGACACACCATGATGTATGTGTGACATACACACCGTTCATCCATTTCCAGGGCTGTGGGCCCCATTGTCTTGAGAGACCCACCGTGATGTATGTGTTATATGCCCAATTATGGGCTGCCTCGTGAGGCCCGCATTGATGCATATACTATACACGCTGTCCATCCATTTTTTTAAAAAATATTAGTGTAAGGGCCGAGGGCACCGTTGTGATTTCGACTTCAATCCCAAATGGGCCGCACCTTAGGAGAAATGGTGGTTAAAGGCCCACTGTTGCAAACCTCCCTAGGGCCCATTGTTAAGCCCACTTCCACCCTTACCCAGTGGGCTAACCCAAATCATTGAGTCCCCATTAATGATTGTATTACCGCCTTTCCTTATTTGGCTAACCCAAACTGTTGGGCCCCATTGATACCTGAATAGGTTATGACAGTCTAACATAGGCTGTACCATAAAGACAGCTTCATGCCTCATGGGGCGTATCATTCCGCTCCTACTCCTTATATGTGATATATCGATTAAGACCGGTTATTGGTTGCTATATCTGATAATCATGCTAGTTTATTTAATCTAGTAGGACACACTAAGAACATGCTTAGTATTACATCATGATACATGCCCATACGCATCATTTGTATGCTTGTTATGAGGAATGGTTGATCATAGCATACGCGTTGGGTTAAGACATTTATGGGACTCCTTAGGAGATGGAGTGCCCCACATGATCGCACAATACGCGCATGGGTGATGCATGACTAAATGGTGACTCATACATTTCGCATTCCGTGTGACATGATTCACCGTACGGCCTAACGACATTAGGGTTGTGGCCTCCACAGGCATATCGTGGATGGTTAGATTGGATACCGAAAATATTGGTTCTAGTACTGTGGGCACATAGGATGTCTTTGGGTGAGAGTCCCAGAACTTTTTTGGTATCAGGAGATACTCCAATGTTTAAACTGAGTGGATACATGAGCACACGAGCGCCGAATACTAGTAGGTATCATCTCCCACTGTGTCATGGTCAGTTGGGAGGGGGTGTAGCCTTATTCGCTCGAGTGAGGGGGTTATAAGGTAGGCTAAGTTTGACCAGCTCGCAAATGGGTTCGCTATCGACGAGCCGGGTAGGTATTGACAAACTACTGGTTAGACGGATAGTGTGGTCTCTTCCACTCGCTGGGCTGTGTGGCTAGGGAGGCGGTAGTCAGTGTAGAGTGTACTAGACCCTAGAGAGGAACTGTACTGATATATGTACTTGATACGAAGACTGGCATGCTTGCATTGCATCTTGCATACGACATTTGGTTAGTAGGCCTTGCATCGCATTGCCTTGGTATGATTGATAACATTTATGGACTTATCGTGCAGGTGACGTTGGATCGCAGCAGCGCTGAGGCAGGAGTGCATATCAGATCATTTTGGAGCTTTTTTATTATCTTGTATTTCCCTTTCCCCATTGTACTCAAAGTTTTTGATATAGTGGATATGTGGTGATGTTGTTTTATGACTTGATTATGCTTGTGGTTATGCTCCTTCACAAAAAAAAATCATACTGAAAATCCTCCTTGTAGGATCTCGGGATCGGAATCTGGAGTATGGCGCCAGGAGCCGAAAATGAGATACTACAGAGGCTGTTGGCGCCGAATTCGGCGATTGGGAATTCTGTGAGCCCTGTTTTCGAGTTTGGGGCATGACGAAAACTCTTGGAAAGTTTCTCCACCCTTTTGCTCTACTCCTTGAACCCTAATTCCTCCTTAGAACTCCTTGAAGAACCCAAATATATAAGCTTTGTTTGGCTGACTTTGAAAACTATCTCAAATTTACGTACTCTGTGTAACGCCTTCAATGCCATTGAACATTCCTTCGATATCATCGAAGGTGTATCCTAGTTCAAATCGGATTCAGAAGTTCGCGCCTTTACGCACTATGTAAGTCTTTGATGCCATCGAACATGCCTTTGATGTCATTGAATAGACCTTCGATGTCATCGAAGGGTGTTCAATCAATCAAAATATGTGTCCAGAAAGTTCCAGTGAGTTTCTCCAGAAATCTTTGAATTTCTTGATCCCATCGAATGGGTTTCGATGTCATCGAGCTGGTCTTCGATGAATCAAACGGGTCTTCGATGAATCGAGGGATTGTGCCCAAATAATCTAGCAACCAAACTAAATTTTCATGTAATTCTTGATGCAATCGAATGGACTTCGATGCCATCAAACACTAACTTCGATGTCATCGAAGGGTGTTCGATGTCATCGACAGTGAAGTTCAGCAGCTTCTAATTTATGTACTTTACACTTTCGACTTCTTTCCTTCTCCACTTGGTTTCTTTAAATCTTGGGGTCTTGAAATCTTCAATGTTGGTCTCATATGATCCATCCCTTGTTTTAGTGATCATCAAGCATCATTTTCCATGCTTTTAACACTTTTCCATTCCGAGGTCTCAGATTCACCTCGCAAGACAACGTGCATAAAATATACCAATTAAGGATTATCCTATTCTGTAACACCCCGAAAATCAACACCTAAGTACAGAGACCCTGTTCCCGAGTTTCTGAGTTTTAACTAAACATAGATGCACGTGTGATCTCATTTAGATTTACATTCTTTCTACACAAGAGTAATCAGAGTAATACAATTCAATTTAGCGGATCCACAGCAAGGTAAAGATAATAAAAATCCAGAATTATAGGGCTAATAGTAAAAATACAATTCTAATAGTGGTGATTACCCAAAATGGGGATTATATAACCTACAATATACATACCTAAAATGATTAAAGTGTAGATTTTTTAGTTTGGTCCAATCCTCTAAAACACAACGTCGGTGGTGCAAGCCACTCTAAGCTCACCTGTCTGAGATCTTGATAGTACCTGCATTGATAATATCGACTGGTTGGTGTTTTAAAACACCGTCCAAGAGTGGGAGTGAGTGATCAACTCAGTGGTTCCATTAACTCTAAGTTACGCATGTTATCATTCCACTTGCACAAGTAATCATAAAGCAACTTAAACACCCAGTTCCTAAATACTCTTATTAATGCACTTGCATACTGTCATGAGATGATGCATGCCCTCCTAATCCAATACTCCCTTATAAGCGACTCCGACACCTCATTCGCAAATGCCAACACTCCCTCAACACGCGACCACAACGCCCAAGTCGCCACAACCTATGCTAATGCATTGCTATGAATGTTCATGTTAGCCGAGTATTTAATTATGTCCATTCATCCAGTAAGATTGGATAAGCCAAAACACCTCCATTTAATCAATGATCTTATTCAGATCACTTGGCCCAGGGCGATAGTAACAGCTCTAAGCCTGTAATCCATGATCCAAATTTAGGTATCACCCATTTATCATACAAATGAATAATTCCAAAGGTAAGGCATGATACCCAAAGGTGTGAGGATCAACTTGGTATGGGTCATTACCCAAATACCGAGTATGATCACTTAGTTTTGAGGTGCAGGCTTGTCACAACAAGGAAAGGGGCTTGTCACTCGTTTTTATTCATAGCCGGGTCCTTCGAATGGTATTCTAGGATGGAACCATTGGCCGTGGAATTTGACGAGGGCCATTCGAACAAGGATCTATCACCTTGTGTGCTCGCTGGTCACTACAGGGAGGCTCGTCACCCTAGAGTAGGCTGACAGCACGGACAGTGTCCCATACCACCATGCCCGGATCCCAAGACTTGAGGATCGTATCATTAACGGTTATTAGTAGGCCTCTCTAGGGTATGTAGTGCTCCAAATTTAGGCAGGCGTGATCATACATGGTGGACATAAATGGTTGGTTGGCTGTTAGGTGTTGAGGGTCAAATATTGCATGTTATCCCCCATTTATTGCTTGGTTTTATGAACATGATAATGCTTAATGTTCTATTTTAATCATGTTTATGTTGCAAGGTGAATTTAAGAGTTTGTATTGAAAAAGGATGCTAAAAGCATGAATTTAACGCTCAAGAATCACCAAAGCCAAGGATGGATCTTATGAGATCAAGAATGATGAATTCATATGCCAAAGATCTAAGAAAACCAAGTGAGGAATGAAGAGCATTGAATACTTGAAGTGAAGAAAAGGAACCCTAAAAATCTGCTTCCTTCGACTAGTTGCTCGACTAGTCGAAGATTCTTCGACTAGAACTCTAGAGACAAAATCTTCTAACTTCCCATCACCCTCGACCAATCGAAGGTGACCCTCGACCAGTTGAAGGTTGTCCTCGACTAGTCTAAGGTTACACAGATTTTGCACGAACTGCGTAAATTTAATGCGGTTTCTAAATTTTTTGAAGTCGGTGCGAAAGGAGGTGCCACAAAACTATAAATAAGAGTCCCTAGGATGTTCCTAGGTATCTTCTAGGGTTTGAGGAGCAGAGAAAAAGGGTGGAGCCACCATTCCGGAGTTTTTCTTCTTCTTCCTTAGTTGATTCTTTTGTTTTATTAAGAGTTCTTAATTCAATCATGTTTATGGTTGGCTAAACCTCTTAGCTAGGGCTAAGAGGTAAAGCTTGTAGTGTAATTGGGATATTTGCTTTGTTTTGATTCATGTTTTGTTGAACTCTCTTGGATTCTAGTTTGATTATGAAGGAATATTTTTAGTTTTTAATGGTTTGTTGTGACAAATTATAATAGATCTGTAATAGCTTGAGATATCTTCTTTTCCTGAATTGAGATTGTGAAATTAGGAAATCCTGTTGTTTGCCTTGTCTCCTGGGCATGGTTTGGTGATGGAATCACTTCCAAATCATCATAACTCTCATCTATTGATGATTAGATCCATGAGAAGTTCAGAGATCTGAAAAATCTCTTCTTACCAATTGGATAGGATAGGACTCTGATTCTAGTTGTCTCATTAAATCATGCAAGGTAGCTTCCCAATTGCTACAAGTGGATCCTTGGCACCCTAGTTCCCACCTTTAAATTTACTAGTTTTAATTACTTTAATCATAATTACTCTCTTAAATATTTCAGATTTAGGTTTACATCTTCTTTTAGTTATACTTTTAGTTACTTTCAGAAACGTACGAGATTAGTCCATGTGGATTCGACTTCGGTCTTATCGAGATTACTACTACATCGTGACCCTATACTTGGGGTTGTGAGCAAGTTTTTGGTGCTGTTGCTGGGGACTAATGGTTGCATTTTTTTGAGATTAACTAGTTTTGGAATTAGTTTAATATTAGGGTTTTCTGAATTATTTTATAACCTTGCGTCCTATTTCTAGGTTTAGAAACTTTCCTTTTTTGTTTTAGAAACTACCTTCTAAGTTTAGAAACTTTCCTAATTTGTTTTTAGAAACTAACTTTTTCTCTTTTTAGAAACTTTGTATTTTCTGTTTTTAGAAACTTTTTTTTTTCATTTTTGGAAACTAGGTTGCTCTCTTTTTTTTTTTGAAACTAATTCGCTTTCTTTTTTCTTTTGCAAGATCCTAACATAGATCTTCTCCAATCTGGTAACTTCTTTCTAACTTCTCCTCTACTTACTTTCCATATTACTGTAGGATTTTTCTTTTATTCTCTTGTAGGATTAGGTTCAGGATTATGGTTTCACCATGTATATGCAAGAGTGGGAACCTCAGTATGATGAGCTAGAGGATGTAAGAAATTGTGAAGGGCTGTCAGATGATTATGTTAGGAAACAACCGACGTCTCAAATTTTTTTTGGAAACATCATCGAGAACCAAACGGAATACAATGCTCCACTAGTTAAGAAATCCTTATGCGATCATATGCAGGAGAACAATTACACCCCACTGATTAAGAAAACAGTATATGAGTATTGGGGTTATCATAACTATGTGAGTGAGAATTATTATCACCCATCAGGCAAGAAGAAAACAATGAGAGATTATATTATGGGCGATAATATGTATCAACAACCATCAGATTCTCCCACCTATGATCCGTATGACTATAATCTGTGGAAACATCAATATTGGAAAGATGAACCAACAATACATCATAGTGACAATTTGCTTAGATATTCTACCTTTGAAATCCAACCAGAAACAATCTAAGAGGATTCACTTTAGGGTTGTATAGACAATTTTGCTTGCATCAGAAGTACGATAGAAGCGCTTGAATCGCGCCTTGATAAGCTAATGGAGGATAATTCACCCTAGCCTCGACCCATCCAAATTTTCATTCTCAACTTCCTACTGATGATCAATGGAAACATCAACATTGGAAAGATGAGCCGCCAATTGATTTTAATGACTAGTCCCTTGGATTCCCTACTTATGAATTCAACCGAAAATAATCCAAGAGGAGTCAATTCAGAAACACATAGATGGTAAAAAAATAATTCAACGAATATGTCACACAAGCAGTTGCAGGTATTATGAAATGATTAGAGGTGATTAACCTTGACATTCAAGAACGTCAGTCACATATTAATGAGGAAGAAGAGGCTAGTTCATACCAACTTCAATCCGGTTCAGAAACATAAAGCGAGGAAAGTGATCCTAACTCGCTTGTGAAGAGTACTAAAATTGAGAATGAAGAGTTGGATTGTGTTAATATGGTTCAATTTCCCGAAGACTTGATCTCGATGACTGTATAAAGGAATGATCAAGAGACATGGGTGTCTTTCAAATATAATGATACTGACACACACCAGTCATATGACACACTTGACTTTAGTGACGAGGAAGAGGTTAGTTTATTCGAGCCTCAACCTAACCTAGAAAAACAGTGTGAGGTAAGTGATCTCATCCCACTTTTGAACTATATTGAATTAGACGATGATAGGTATTGGGATGAGAATTATGAGTTTACAGGCCAAATTCCCCTGGAATCGATCTCAAGTTTGGTCCAGGTCAATGATCAAGGGGTATAGGATGTGGTCGACCATAATGATCTACTCCACCCATCTAACATGTCTGATTTAAATATGGAGGATGAGCCACTTTTAACCATCCCTTCTAACTCTTGTGAGGCATGTTTAGACCACTCCTCTAATTTAACTTATAAGATGGTTAGGGAGATCGATAAGTTGCCCGATATGACTCTGGAATTTGAAACCAGCCAGTTAAGGCTACCATTTGAGCTGTACTCTTTTGGCGATTCAATGCCTCTATTGCGAAGCTTCAATGAACAGAATCTTCACATCAATGCTTTGCCTAGTGATCCTCAATCTGTCTGTGCAAGGTAAGAGCAAGAGAGCATGCGTCCATCCACTTTCAAAGATGATGAAATCCTTAGGCAGATCATCATAAACTTCAATGTGGAGAATGAGCCACTCTCAACTGAATTTCCCAACTCTTCAGAAGATTACTTAGCACACTGTGCAGATTCAAACAATCCCATGATAAAAGATGTAGTGAAGGCCTTGTAAGACAACATCTCGGTAGTTGTTACCGACCAAGAGAACCCTTATTCTAAAACCCTTACCTCCACAGATCCTAAATGTTTACTATCACAGGAGGGAGAGCTAACAATTAAATTGAAGTTTGAAACTTCAGAATGTGTTGAGACGACATCATCTACTGAGAATTTTTCTGAATTTTATCTACTTGTAGTCTCTGATTCACCATGGGGTACCAACTCTGAAACTTTCTCTGTCACTGGTGAATCATATATACTTTGGACACACCTCAAGAGATTAAAAGGAAACCTTATGCTGAGGTTCATAAATTTCTCTAGAAATTCATGCTCCAAGGCATCCAAGCCTATTGCAAAAAGGGCTTTTGGATGATTTTGTTGAGAAACCTACTGAGAAATTTATCAAGATATTGGCCGGAGGAGGAACCTTGTGGCATGACTGAGTAGCTTTTTCCTTACTTTCCTAATTTAGATTAGTTTATTGCTTTCATAGGACTAGGGTAGTTTGCTTTCGTTGTTTAGGATAGTTTGCTTATACTTTGTTGAGTTTTGTTTTGTGCTAACCTATCTTCAGACTAAGATTATTGGAAATGCTTAAGAATTCCTTCTTCAGGTATTACCTTTTCATCACTTCCCTTTTCTTTTCATTGCCCCTTTTACATTGCATGCTTATTCTTTTACATTAAGGACAATGTAAATTTTTCGGTTGAGGATGGGGGATTAGGTAACCAATCAGTGTTTTCTTAGTTTTGAGCAAAAATTTTGAAAATTTTTAATGCTTCAAGTTGAAATCTGTTTGGGAAGCGATGAATTGTGTACTTAAAGAATGCCTTGAGTATGATAAGATATAGATTGAATCTTGAATTGCTGGAGTCTGGTCATCTAAGTAATTTATTACCTAAGAAGTTGCACTCAATTGATTAAGAGGAAGTTTGAATATCATGTTAAAATCACAAGACACATTCAAATAGTTTTCTATGAATAATGCTACAATATCTTATTGTTAGTATGTGAATCATCGAAAGATATTAAGAATTAAGTCTAGAGAATTTTATCAACCTTAAAAGAAGAAAAGGACTAGTTAAAAAAATAGGAGATCGACAAAAAGGTCATATATGGTGAAAAGACTGAAAAAGTTTGAAAAAGAATAAAAAATCTGAAAGTAAAGAGAAAAGACTGAATGAATACAAATGATTGTCGATATAAAATCAAAAACTGAAAAAAGAAGGAAAGGAGGATAAGTTTGAAATCAGTACTCAAGTTTTCAACTAATCTTGAAGTGATGAGCATGACTAACATTATGATAAGATAGTATTTTTATGAGAAATAAGTTTATTTTCACAGAGCGCATTGAAAAACTTGATATGCGAACTATGCTTTGACTTAATGGATAAAGAACTTATTTGATTGGTTACTTATATGATTTGGCTCTAGGTTTTTAAAATCTCACTTTCTTATCTTGAGTTTGCTCATTCATAATTGATTACATAAAAGATTGTTTTCTTAAAAAGGTTTGATCATTGAGCATTGAAGTTCATTTTTTGCATACTTTGCTTGGTACTAGCAAAATGCTGGTTGAGGAATGTGTTGAGGGTCAAATATTTCATATTATCCCCCATTTATTACTTGGTTTTATGAACATGATAATGCTTAATGTTTTATTTTAATCATGTTTATGTTGTAAGGTGAATTTAAGAGCTTAGATTGAAAAGGATGCTAAAAGCATGGATTTAACGCTCAAGAATCACCAAAGCCAAGGATGGATCTTATGAGACCAAGAATGAAGAATTCATGTGCCAAAGATCCAAGAAAACTAAGTGAGGAATGAAGAGCATTGAAGACTTGAAGTGAAGAAAAGGAACCCTAAAAATCTTCCTCCTTCGACTAGTCGAAGATTCCTCGACTCGAACTCCAGTGACAAAATCTTATAAATTCCCCTCACCCTTGATTAGTTGAAGGAGACCCTTGACCAGTCTAAGGTTACGCAGATTTTGCGCGAACTACGTAAATTTGAGGCGGTTTCCAGGATTTTTTCAAGTCAATGCGAAAGGAGGTGCCGTAAAACTATAAATAGGAGTCCCTGGGACGTTCTTAGGTATCTTTTAGGGTTTGAGGAGTGAAGCAAAAGGGCGGAGATACCATCCAGGAGTTTTTTTTCCTTCTTCCTTTGTTGATCATTTTGTTTTGTTAAGAGTTCTTAGTTCAATCATGTCTATGGTTGGCTAAACCTCTTAGTTAGGGCTAAGAGGTGAAGCGTGTAGCGTGGTTGGGATGTTTGCTTTGTTTTGATTCATGTTTTGTTGAACTCTCTTGGATTCTAGTTTGATTATGAAGGAATATTTTTTATTTTTAATAGTTTGTTGTGACAAATGACAATAGATCTGCGATAGCTTGAGATATCTTCTTTTCCTGAATTGAGATTGTGAAATTAGGAAATCCTGTTGTTTGCCTTGTCTCCTGGGCATGGTTAGGTGATGGAATCACTTCCAAATCCTCACAACTCTCATCCATTGATGATTAAATCCATGAGAAGTTCAAAGATCTGACAAATCTCATCTTACCAATTGGATAGGATAGGACTCTAATTCTAGTTGTGTCCTTGAATCATGCAAGGTAGCTTCCCAATTGCTACAAGTGGATCCTCGGCACCCTAGTTCCCACGTTTAAATTCACTAGTTTTAATTACTTTAATCATAATTACTCTCTCAAATATTCCAGATTTAGGTTTACATCTTTTTCTAGTTCTAGTTCTAGTTGTTTTCAGAAACGTATGAGATTAGTCCCTATGGTTGTGAAAATTAAGCTAATTTGGTTGACACAGACTAATTTTGGCATAAAAGACATTGGGTGCAAGCATCCCGTGTAGTCCGATTATTGTCAGTTATCTGTGTTTGGCTCAGATCAATTGGACTAGTTTGGGGCGGCTGACCTGGTCAGGGCCGCCCTCATGGATTTGCGATTTGCCGGCCAACTTGACAATGCAGGTAGTCTCGATCAGTCAACCACACTAATAATTGGACTAACGTGACTACATGGAGGGATGTCAATGGTAATTCAGAGAGTTCTACTTTATTGGGCATTTTATCGAACATGTAAGTGACATTATACTAAGATAACAATTTATGGTAAGTGAGTAGCCATACAAGTGCATTGGTTAGCACACATTCATCTACGCAGTATCTCAATCATCAATCAGCACTGATTATCACACATTCATCCATGCACAACCAATAGTAACTAGCACCGGTTAACATGCATCCATCTACGCACTACACAATCATAAATTGACACTAATTATCATGCATTGGCCCATACATTACCGAAATCAATAATTAACACTGGTTAGCATGCATCCATCTGTTAGTGCACCTATTTGCACATATGTTTGTTAATCACGTGATTAGTTGTGTCAAGTAGTCGGATGAGTCCTTTGTAAATAAAGACTGACAACATAACTGGAGCAGAAGCCCGAGCTACAGTGTTAGAATCCAAAGAAGCTTCTACGATTAGGATCTTGCTTATAGATGACTCTAACCCAAATAGGAAAACCCACGTAGATCATCTATTCAAGCCAATTCCAAGTTCATACTTTCTATCCTTTTAATCTTGGCTTTAGGAAGTTCCAAGTTGTTGAATGATTTAATGGACAAAGAGTTAAAACAGAAAAATATGTCCACATTCAGTAGGAAAAGTTGCCACTGAACGACACCTTTGGTAGCACCGAAGATGCCTTTGGTATTATTGAAAGTGCCGAAAACAGTCCAGTAGCTTTCGAAGAATATTCAGTAAGACTGACTCCTACCAATGAACTGTTAGTGCACTTATTTGCACTCATGTTTGTCAATTTCGTGACTAGTTGTGTCTTAAAGTCAAATGAGTTTTAAACAAATGAAAACTGGCAACGCAACTAGATTAAAAGCATCGAATCCACATTGAAGACAAAGGATTGCTTCTACAATCTTAAACCTTACAAATAGATGATCCTAACCAAAATAGGAAAACCCACCTACGTCATCTATTCTAAGCCAATCCCAAGTCCATATTTTACATCCTATAGTCTTGGAATAAGCAAGTCCTAAGTTGGTGAAAGATTTATCGAACAAAATAGGAAAAATAAAAAAATTTGTCCATTGTCGGTAGGACGAAGGTGCCACTGAAAAGCACCTTCGGTACCACTAAAGATACCTTCGGTGTTACCAAAGGGGCTTAAAATAGTCTAGCAAGCTTAGAACGATAATTCGGTGTCACCGACTGCCACCGACGAACAAAGTTCGGTACCACTGAAAGAGACCGTTTTTAATCAGTAACTTGGGAATTTAATTTGGAACTACCGATAGATAATTCGGTACTACCAAAGTAAGTTTGGTGGTACAGAAGGTCGCTTCGGTAGCATTGTAAACTAGCCATTTTATAGCCATTTTCTATCTGTCAAAAGCTTTTATGTATAAAAATGGCTTGTAGGAACTTGCAAAAAGCATGGACTAAGGCTATTAAGAGTCCCTAGTGCAACCCAAGCTTATCTTAGCCTAACTAGACTCTATTCATATGAGATTCATATTCTCTTCATTGTGATTCATCATCTTAAGAGCATTCAAAACTCAAACTTATGAAGAACATGATCTCAAGCCTTCACTACAGTATTGAGACCAAACCTATAGGTATATCCTTGATCTTAATCATACTATAGTGTATCCATCAGTTGAATCTCTCAGAAAACTCACTCATAACCTTCGTTAGAGATTCAACCATCTCCCATAACCTTGGTCACTTTTATAGGTATATTATATGCAAGGTTTTTCTAGATCGTGAATGTAAGACCCGTATCCTAGTCTGTACCATTTCGTAGGCTTGCGTGATCCTCCCATCGAATTTCGACAGCCCGCGACCTATAATCGGCATTTGCGTGCGACCCTAAGTCCCATCCTGTGATCTGAGTCGACTCAGCCCGAGACATGTACCATTATAACCGCATCGTTGCCGCAGTTTTAACGCTGCGTCTCGCGCATCGATGCGATACCTAGGCTAGGAGCTGTGGGCCCGCGTATATTTTGAGGAAACGCCTCACGTTGCGAATTCTGAGAGAATCTCTACAACCCATCACATCAATTAATCAAAGTACAACTAATCATCTATCCCATCCCCAAGTACACAAACCATTCCCCCAAGTTAACTCTCTATCACACAACCCGTACCACCCATCACCCATCATCAATCACTCAATCCATCACCCATCCCTCTCTCCTTACATCTCCTTTCTCTCTCATTCTTTCTACCATTTTTCCAAGTAAATGTAAGTGCTATGGTCTCTTGTTACTTTGGTTGTCAAATTTTGTAGTGCCAAAACCACAATTTGTGTCTTGTGTAGCACACTGGTGTGTGTGTGTGTGTGTGTGTGTGTGTGTGTGTGTGTGTGTGTGTGTATGTGTGTGTGTGTGTGTGTATATGGTCAAGGCAATGTATAACATCTACAAGGACAATGCTTCAAGAACTACAAGATCAAGTACATTGTTCAAACACCCTGATCCATAGCTCAAGTGGTAGACTGAGTGAAAGATACCTCTTTTCAACACTGAGGTCTTGGTATCGATTCCCTAGTGGGGGTGGCTAACAGTGATGTGTGAACTGACAGTGGGGTGTACTAACAAGCTAACCAGAAAAAGTACATTGTTCAGAGTTTTAAAACTACATCGAAAGGCGAGATCATGGTCAAGACTCAAGGTGAAGTACAACTCAAGAACTATGGATTCAAGCTTCCAAAAATCTCAAGTTCATGCTTCATCATGTGTCAAGAACTCAAGCTTCATGAACTTCAAAGATCATCCAATATCTGAAGAAAAAGAAGGTTCAATGTTCATTACTAACAAGGTATGAAAGACCTTAGATTGACCTTAGGGTAGGTCATTTCGGATACGTAATTCAATTGCTTACTTTATAAGTGTTTTGGTCTGTTCTTAGACTATTCCTGGACTCTGTTCGACTAGTCGTAACACTGGCTTGACCAGTCTAAGAAATTCCTTGACCAATATTAAGTTTATTGTAAATTTTTGAAATTTTTTGTTGAGCCACGACCGGTCCTGGAGACTACTCGACCAGTCATGTGAATAGTGCACGACTCGTCCTCGACAAGTCTTGCAGCTACGACTCGAACTCCAGCAACTATTCCAGGCACTACACAACCAGTCGTGGACAGGTCATGACCAGTCGTGGAGGTCTCACGACCAGTCGTGGATGGCCTACGACCAGTCGTGGAACGGTTTTATCCAATCGCGCTCAAAATTTCAAAAATCAGTTCGACCTACGACCACTCGTAGTGTCCTTAGGACTAGTTGAAGGTATGATTTCTGCACTTGTAAATAGAGTACGATTTTCAGAGTTTGATATTCAATTCAAGTAAAATCAAGGCATCACTTTGAGAGATAAGTTTGTAAACTTCTTAAAGTTTATTGTCCTCATTTAATATTCTCTTTTTATTAGCTTTTTATATTTGATTTTGTTTCTACATTCCAATCTGATTTGAAAGAGGAATTGTGATATTCCACTTCTTGGAATCAAAATCAAATAGAGCTAGCCCGACTTGATTTAATTTATAATTAATTAGAACCTAGAACCATTTCAAAGTGAGTATTGGACATTGAACTTCTCTATTCGAACTTCTACTTCGATTTGGTTCTTCCGAGCTGCAACAAAAGGAGAATATCCTGGTATTTTACATTTGTGTAAATCTTCTATTTTTGGTTTGTTTTAAGATTAAGCCAGAAAAATCTCATTGTGTTGGTTATCTGAGGAGAACCAGAAAACTCAAAGAGTGGGGTTTTTGAATTGTGTAAGCCCATTTGAAAGACACAATTGTGAGGGTTTTTGGTGAACCTGAGAAAAACCTATTTGATAGTGAACGCTAATATCCACTGAGGATATTAGGAGTGGAGTAGTTGTGTGGCTATTGTTTAACAGTTGATGTACACACAGGTGAACCACTATAATTCTTTGTGTTTAGATGTGTGATTTATTTTCTATATCTTTTATCATTCAAGTTTGTGGAATGTATTTGTGGATGTGAATGTTGTAATCTTTTACATTTCAAGCATTGTGGGGAATGTTGTAATAACTTAGATTTCAATTCCTTGCTATTTATTTAATCTTTTGTAATAAGTTTGAGTTTTTGATACAAAGACCTTTCGAGGAATTAGGTTGTCCTACCATAAACCTTGGTTGTATCAATCACTCACTACTCATACTTTTGAGGTTGCTTTTCATTTTAGTATTGTGAATTGTTTACAGTGAAATCTTTCCTGTAATTGTTTAAATTCCACTATTGTTATTTTAAATTTGGCATAATCCTATTCACCCCCCCCTCTAGGACATATAGCTTGGCCTTTTCAAGTGGTATTAGAGCATAATAGCTCGTTTTAATTGTTATTTCTTTTTGGATTAATTTCCTGAGCTAATCGATCTAAGCTATTTATATGATGTCAAATTTTGATAGCATTTCAGTCACTAGGCCTCCACCATTTGATGGCTCCAATTATGCCTATTGGAAAGGTAGGATGAGAATTTTCTTAAAATCCATGGATGAGAGCGTTTGG
The DNA here is from genome assembly GCF_029962835.1 of Magnolia sinica. Lineage (NCBI taxonomy): Eukaryota > Viridiplantae > Streptophyta > Magnoliopsida > Magnoliales > Magnoliaceae > Magnolia > Magnolia sinica. The sequence goes on from NC_080581.1 coordinate 43,573,081, forward strand.
CAAGCCACATTGACTGAATGGTTCTTTACAGACTTATGAGTTATCTTTTAAAGCTCCTAAAGGAAAATCAATTGCGCTTAAATCTTCTAAAAATGTTTCTCAAGAAAATAATAATTCTGATTTAGAAAATTCCGAAGATAATATGGCCCTTTTAGTTAAAAAGTTTTACAAAAATTTCAAAAGTAAACAGAGAGCTGATTTTTAAAAATCTAATGATAAGAAAAGATCTAAATCTAAAACTTGGAAATCTTTAAAAGATAGTCAATGTTACAACTGCCAAGAATATGGGCATTTAGCAAACAAGTGTCTTAAAAAGGACAAACCTAAAAGGAAAGGTATGTTGGCTACTTGGGATGAATCTTCTGGCTCTGAAGCCTCTTCTGAATCAGAAGATTCTAAAACCAAGTCGGGTAATGAAGTCAAAGCCTTTATGACTCTATCCAAGTTCACTTTTTCAGATTATGATGATACAACTAGTGAAGAAAATTTGAATAGTGATCATGAAAATGAAGATCTTCAAGACACTTATAATGCCCTATACAAGGAAAGTTGTAAAATTGCTGTTAAATTAAAACTTCAAAAAGAAAAGTTTTTAAAACTTAAAGAAAATTTTGATTCTCTTATTTTAGAAAAATCCCACATTTCAGATTATTTTGAAAAATTGAAATGCGATTTAGATTTCAAAACCCCCCTTATTGAAAATCTTAAATCTCAAAATGAAAAACTTAAACTTGAAGTCTCTTCGCTTTTGAGTTTAAAGGATACATGGAGGTATGCCCAAGGTGATTCAAAGTTAGAAAAGCTATTGTCTGGATCCAGAAAATGTGGCAACCGATCCGATTTGGGATACGATAAAAATGTTCCTCCTAAATAGAAGTATACTCCTCCTAAGTTTGTGAAATGAGAATCTTCAAACTCAAAAGGGAATAGTTCAAAGCTAAATTTTTCTAAAAATGCTAAAACTTTTCAATCTTTGAAACCCAAATGCAACCATATCAACTATAAAAATCAGAACCAAAACCCTTTAGCTGAGAAAATAGTCAATCTACTTAAGGAGCTCTTAAAATCTAACTCAGTAGGTCATTCTTACAACAACTACAAATACAAGAAGACCAACTATACTCCTAAACTCAAAACAGTTATGAAATGGGTTCCTAAGGTTACTTGCTTGGTTGCCCACACGACTTTCAAAGCATCAAGCCATTCAAAGTGGTACCTAGATAGTGGATGCTCAAGACACATGACTGGTGACAAAGGTCTGTTCACCACTCTTAAAGACATGACTGATGGTTCAGTCACATTTGGTGATGGTAGCAACTGCAGTATTATTGGCCAAGGTATGGTTTAGATTTCTAACCTCCCTTTATTTGAGAATGTTTTATATGTTAAAGGGTTAAAACATAACTTGTTAAACATATCTCAAATATGCGATAAAAATCACAGTGTAAAATTTTCCAATCTTGGCAGTGAAATCTTGAATAAACACGATTCTCTAATATTAACTGGTCACAAAACTTCTAAAAACAGCTACATAGTAAGTGATGCTAGCTCAATTAATCAATCGTATTACATGGTCCATACTGATGAAACCGAATTATGGCATAAACGCCTTGGACATGTATATTACCACAATTTGTATAAATTAAGCAAACGAGAACTGATAAGAGGTCTACTTAAATTACAGAAATTAGACAAAATATGTGGCGAATGCCAGATTGGCAAACAAACTAGGAGTACTCACAAAAAGGTAGACTTCAAAGCCATATCCAAACCTCTCAAACTTCTTCACATGGATCTTATAGGACCAACCAGAACAGAGAGTCGAGGTGGTAAAACATACATACTAATAATTGTAGATGATTTTACAAGATTCACGTGGGTAACCTTCTTAAGGGATAAATCAGAAACCCTTGATGAAGTAAAAAAAGTTCTTAAATGGATCCAAACTGAAAAAGGTTCTTAAGTCAGTAAGATCCGTAGTGATCATGGATCAAAATTCGAGAATAGCAGTTTTGAGAAATTCTGTAGCAATCAGGGAATATCACATGAATTCTCGGCACCCAAAACACTACAATAAAATGCTGTTGTTGAAAGGAAAAATAGAGGCTTCAAGAAATGGCTAATGTAATGTTGAATAGCATGAAGCTCCCTTAAAATCTTTGGGCTGAAGCTGTGAATACTGCATGCTATATAATCAACCAGGTTTATACAAGTAAGTCATATAATAAAGCTGCTTATGAAATGTGGTTTGATAAGAAGCCTACTGTCAAATACTTTCGAGTTTTTGGCAGCAAGTGCTATATTTTACGCGACCGTGAAAATCTTGGTAAGTTTGACACCAAAAGTGATGAAGTTATCTTTTTAGGATATGCTTTGAACAGTCGAGTGTATCAAGTACTAAATAAGAGGACTGGTGTAATTCAAGAGTCCATCAATGTGGTCATTGATGATCACTTGAATACACCTGCCTTAAGTTAAGATAGTGATAAAGTTCTCTTAATTGACAAACCAGATACTTCACCAAGTCAAAATAACTCTGAACCGAGGATTGTCAAAGATCATCCAACCACTCAAATTCTTGGAAACCCTCTCACTGGTGTGCGCACTCGTAGAAAACTAGAAGATATATGTAATTACGTGTGCTTTACATCTCAGATCGAACCGGCAAACGTAGAAGAAGCTCTTACTGACGAAAAATGAATAGTTGCGATGCAAGATGAGCTTAATCAATTTATTAGAAATGATATTTGGTATCTTGTTCCTAGACCTAAAGATAAACATATTATCTAAACTAAATGAATTTTCAAAAATAAGTCTGATGAATTTGGTAATATAATTCGAAACAAGGCAAGACTGGTTGTACAAGAGTACACTCAAATTGAAGGCATCTATTTTCATGAAACCTTTGCCCCAATAGCTCGTCTTGAATCAATCAGATTATTTATATCCATTGTGAGCTTTAGAAAGATCAAAATATATCTAATGGACGTAAAGAACGCATTTTTAAATGGCGATCTGCATGAAGAAGTATATGTTGAACAACCAATGGGGTTTGAAGACCCTAAGAATGTTGATCATGTCTATCGCCTAAAAAAGGTTCTCTATGGTTTGAAACAAGCTCTCGGGGCATGGTACGAAAAATTGACTAAGTTTCTATTAAGTCATAATTTTCTAATGGGAAGTGTTGATAGGACTTTTATTGTTAAGAAACATAACAGTCATATCTTAATGGTACAGATCTATGTTAATGACATTATTTATGGATCTACCTGTACTAATATGACTGTTGAGTTTGTAGATTTAATGAAATCTAAGTTCGAAATGAGAATGGTTGGGGAATTGAATTATTTCCTAGAGTTGCAAGTAGAATAACCTGATGGTATTTTTATTTCTCAAACCAAATATGCTCTGAACTTAATTAAAAAGTTCGGATTTGAGAAAGGGAAATTTTTTGATACTCCTATGAGTACAACATTAAGACTATCAAAAGACTTTATAGGTAAAAGTGTGGATCCTAAATTATATCGTAGTATGATTGGCAGTTTACTTTATTTAACTGCAAGTAGACCTGATATTGCTTTTAGCACTGGAATTTGTGCTAGATATTAGTCTGACCCAAAGAATCACATTTAACTATTGTTAAGTGAATTATCCAATATGTCGCAAGTTTAGCAAATCTGAGTCTCTGGTATCCACATGATACTAGTGTTCAGTTGGCTGGGTACACAGATGCTGATTGGGCTGGTAATATCGATGATAGGAAATCAACCAGTGGTGGTTGTTTCTATATTGAGAACTATTTAGTCTCTTGGTTTAGCAAGAAACAAAGTTCCATATCGCTATCTACTACTGAGGCTGAATACATCGTAGCTGGAAATGCTTGTACTCAACTGGTATGGATGAATAGAATATTAAATGATTATAGAATTGCACAGGATTCAATGGTTTTATATTGTGATAATTTCAGTGCAATTAATATATCTAAAAATCTAATCTAGAATTCATGAACTAAGCATATTGACATTAGATATCACTACATTTGTGAATTAGTGGAAGAAAAGACAATTTCATTGGAATACATTCCGACCGAGACTCAACTTGCTGACATTTTCACTAAACCGCTCGATAAAAGCAGGTTTAATAAATTAAAATGTGATCTTGGAATGTTCAATTTAATTTTATTATTCATGCATTTGTATATTATAGTAAATATATATTTGTAATTTATTTATTTAAATTTTAAAATTATGTGAAAAATGCATGTCATTGTGTGTACACGACCAGTCGAGGACGTACTCGACCAGTCGTGGTACGATCGGTCGAGGACGTCCCACGACTAGTCATGTAGCGTGCTGGATCACATTAATTTGGGAAAAAACTCTTTCTTCCTCATTTCCTCTTTGCTCTCCAACGGGTCGTAGCATGACTTGTCGTACCCATCTTCTTGATTCATTAAGGTTAGTGCATTATTTCAGTTTTTCTTATAGATTCATGCTCTAATCACTTCATTTTCTTTCCTGGAGTGTTTGATTTTAAGTTTTCTTGAAGTTTTTAGGGTTTTCTTCTCTAAAATCTGATTTTGAAGAAACCCACTCTACATCTTTTACAACCTCTTTATTCCTTCATTTCTTAGTTGTAAATGGATGCTAGAGGTAAAAAGAAAACTTCTTGCGGTGCATCATCTTCTAGATTGACACCTATCACACGACGTCAGCTTCGGTCATCCAAAGATGATCCCTCCTATGTGCAGGATTTGCGGTTGCGCAATGTGATAGTTGGGCGACTTGTAGATATTGCATATCTTGCTCCTTTTAATCTCTTTTCACTTCTCCAATCTGTAGGATGGGATAACATTCTACATTGGGGTGGGCCGGCATATTGATCTATTATGCAAGCTATGTTTGCATGCATTTCTGATTTCTCTAAAAAAAATTTAACTTTTAAAATTGCTACTAGAGAAGGCCCATTTGAAGTTGATCGTCATCTAATATTTGGCGTAATGGACTTACTCGTTAATGATGAGGGTATTCCTATTAGTTCTCTAGTTGAGAAACCATTTGAATCAGAAAAACGTATGCTGACTAGGGCATTATGCAATATAGATGTGCAATGGAGTCAGAATGGTAATGCGCTTGCTTCAAGATTTTTGTTACCCAGATATAAAGTCCTTCATAAGATTTTTATTTCAAATGTCTTTCCTAGGTCTGGTAATAAAACCGAACTCACTGCTTTTATGGTTCGAATTTTGAATTCCATCATTTCTGGTGTTAAGGTCTGTCTTCCTTAATTAATCTATCATTCTATTATCCAATTCCGTCTCCATCCTGGCCACAACGATATTCCATTTGCATATCTTATGACTGTGTTAGCTACTCACATGCTAGTTGGTATGCCTGTTGGAGTGGCACCCATTCAACACCTCATCTTCAACAACAAAAATATAAACAAGATGAACTTAAGATTGGCTGATGGCCAAGTGAATGTGGGTGTTGGTGAAGCTGAAGCAGTGAATGAAGAAGAAGGTGGTGGTTTACCTCTTGATGATGTTAATATGGATGATATCTTTAATGAGCTTGAATCAGATTCTGAGGCTGACCCTGACTATCAGCCTTCTGTTTTTACTGAGAGGTTACATTCTCTTGAGGAATAGGTGACTCAAATACATGTAACCCAAGATTCTCAATTTGCTTATATGCGCAAATATATGAGGCACATTAATAAGGGTTTACACCAAATTGATCCATCTATTCCTGCTCCTTCTTCTGGATCTAATTAAATTTTTATTTGGTTTATAATAACTCTTTTAATACATTACTTTCTTTCAGTTTGTTAGACTGAATTTGGATGAACTTGGTTCATGTTGGTTATTTATATATTTGAACATTATTTGCTTATATCTTGAATTATCTGCTCCCTTATTCCTTTTGTGTTCTCCATATATTGATTTCTTCCTTTGTCATATTGTGACAAAACGGGGGAGAAGTTTGGCATGTTGTGGATATGTGGATATGGTAGATATGTAGTTTTTTCTTTCTTT